>NC_086187.1:20260000-20615000 GCF_023053635.1 Elgaria multicarinata webbii | reverse complement strand
CAAGGTCAGAGAAGACATACCCTACCAACGGGGAATGTTCAATTGGCATCTCTACCAGATGGATGCTGCTGGTATTAGACAGATAATTCTAGGGTTGTCTTGAGTGCCCAACTGGGGCTGGAAGACTGGCAGACAGCCCCCCCCCCCCCCCCCCCGGTGTCTGCCACCTAACCCAGACAAGTGCTCTTGGCATTCATGTCTTTACCATTGAGATGATGATGATTTATTGCATTTATATCCCAGCTTTTTTCCTCCAAGGAACCCAAGATGGTGGACAGAATCCTCCTCCTCTCCACTTTATCCTCACAACAACAACCCTGTGAGGTAGCTTGGGCTGAGAGTCTGTGACTGGCCCAAAGTCACCCAGTGCATTTTCATGGCCGAGTGGAGACTAGAACTTGGATCTACCAACTCCCGGTCCAACACTCTAGCCACTACGCCACACTGTAGTGGGACCTTTACAGCCACCATTGACACAGCGGGAGAAGTGCACGAATTACAGAGGCAATTGGGCAGGGCTTGTTGGGCAGGGCCAAAATGCCCAAAATACCATCAAGTATGAAGTTAAAACTCTTACTGACAGTCACAAACCTTCAGAGGGGCAGTTCCAACTTTTCAAATGGGGGGAAACTAGGCAAAAGTTGATAAACCAACAAAAACTATGGTTTGAGGAAAGTGGGTGTGGCTACAGAAAAGGGGTGGGGCTACCTGGAGAACCTGGAAGGCCAAGTTGGATCCATGTTGGATTTTTTTTTTTTTACCACTCCAGTAACTGTCCTGGTGTTTTGAGACATTCCTTGATGTTTATAGCTCAGTCCAGATAAGAGAAGGCTCTGAGTTAATTGCCCTGTCATGATAAGACCTGTAAGAAACTTAACAAACAAAAATGTTTGGCCTGATCTACACCTTCTGTCAAATCACTACAAGTCCCATCATGTTAACACTATATCCATCTTGCATGTTTTATATCTTGTAGGATACACAGTGACATTTGTTGGGGTATTTTGGATAACGTGGAATAAAAACCAGGAAAAATAGCCTGCATCATCATCATCATCATTATCATCATCATCATCATCATCATCATCGCACCATCAATGTACATGGTGCTGTACAAAGTAAAAGAATAAATCAGCAACACCCTGCCACATAGGCTTACATTCTAATAACACATCCTACATTCTAACAGCAACACATCCCACCTAATCGCCAGTGTTTCAAACACAAGACATTCTGTTGTAAACAATTTCTGCAGACATTGTTTCACGTGAGTAGGTAATATTTTAACCATTTTATACTATTTAAATATATGCACAGGCCTTCCCTCCAGTGTGCCCTATGAACTATTTAAATGGAGAATTGAAATTGTGTTATTATTTACATGTATGCACGGGCTGTGTGTGTTGTCTCATTCGTGTTTTATATATGTGTTCAGAGGAGGGCAACCAGGATGATCAGGGGTCTGGAAACAAAGCCCTAGGAAGAGAGACTGAAAGAACTGGACAGGTTTAGCCTGGAGAAGAGAAGATTGAGGGGAGACATGAAAGCACTCTTCAAATACTTAAAAGGTTGTCCCACAGGGGAGGGCCAGGATCTCTTCTCCATCATCCCAGAGTGCAGGGCATGGAATAACGGGCTCAAGTTACAGGAAGCCAGATTCCGGCTGGACATTAGGAAAAACTTCCTGACTGTTAGAGCAATACGACAATGGAACCAGTGACCTAGGGAGGTGGTGGGCTCTCCCACACTAGAGGCCTTCAAGAGGCAGCTGGACTACCATCTGTCAGGGATGCTTTAGGGTGGATTCCTGCATTGAGCAGGGGGTTGGACTCGATGGCCTTATAGGCCCCTTCCAACTCTACTATTCTATGACTCTAGATATTGTTACAGCCACTTGAAAAAGGCCAAATAAAAAGCAAGAGGCCAAATCACTTTGGAATTTTCTATAATAAATTTGTTTAGAGCCTCTTGAGACCGTTCTCTCTTTTTGCGTTCATCTTGGATGCTCACCGGCCTTGCAGACTTTGATGTCCGTGGAGCAATGAATCCTCTCCAGAGTTCAGTCAGAACTCAAAAGGAGTGATCCAAGGTGTGGAGCAGTTTCACTGTCCCACTGAAATTCGAGCCACCAGCCTCCACTGAGCTCAACAGTCACCGCCTTTGAGTTGCATCCATCAGCTCCTTTCTCTGCCGTACTTTGGGGCTTGGATGATGTTTATGACATCTAGCCTGCCCATTCGATTGATGGATTCCATGGGGACCAAGAAAGATACAAGCCACCGAGCATATAAATAGCATGGTCCTGAACACAACGAATGCTCTATCTTGCTGAGATCCCACAAACAACACACCTAAAAATGCTGTTTGTCACCTCGCCATCTGATCCGAATATTTATTGAAGGAAATGGCTATTTATATGTTTAGATGGTTTCATTAAAAGCCCCAGATCTGACAAACGTTTTGGAAGTGGGTTAAAAACATCTCCCCTGTCCCTGCTTCTTCTTGTTTTCATATAGGCAAGCAGCTCACAAATATATACAACAAAGCATCCAGTCAATATTTAGACTGGATAGAGCTTGGCCAGCACCAGGGCTTAGCATTCTTGGGCAGCTGTAAAGGCCCCAGTATCCCAGGAGAGCCCATTCCCAACCAGAGTCCCCCTCTGCTCCTCTTTGCTGCCATCACCACTCATAGAAACATAAGGAGCTGCCATATATCCAGTCAGACCATTTGTCCATCTAGCCCAGTATTGTCAACACTGACCGGCAGCAATGGCTCTCCAGTGTTTTAGACCTGTTTCTTTCCTAGCCCTACCTGGAGATGTCAAGGATCAAAGCTGGGACCTTCTCCATTCAAAGCAGGTGCTCCACCACTGAGCTACAACATCTCACTGATGTGGGAGCTGTGGGAGCATGGGCACCTGTCCTACTCCACAAAGAAGAGTCCTCTTTTTGAATGCTGTTAGAGGACAGTTCTCCATTTGAGGGGCTGCCCAATTGAAGTCCATTTTAAAGGTAAAGAACCAGAAGGTGGTAAACCAAGGGGCCTTGACATTGCCCGTCCACAGGTAGCAAAGCATCTTTGGATGAAGTCACAATCATGCACATTTTGCTCATTCTCCCACCTGCCCACTCACTTCTCTGCAGTGAGCTTACCTGGTGGCATCTGGGCAGCTACCCACCATTTTAGTGTCCTCTCATCCCTCAGCAATGATACTGTTTTGGGCACTAAGGGGCAGCATGGGAAAATCTAAGTGGCAGCAGCTTTTTGGGTATTGCTGTCATAAGACCACCTCCAAGAGACCAGGCCAAGGGCCACACCAGAGGATCACTGACAAACTACCCAAGTTGTCCTGACTTGGGTTGGACACTGCGGAAGCAGCTGGTCAATCAGGCACTCAAGGAGGTAGCAGAGAGGTTTGACTGCCAAGGCAAGAGTCACATTCAATCTCCAGTTATGCCAGGTAAACAGGAGCACAGCAAGGCAGATGCTAATAGCACCTTGGACAGCACTCCACACTCATTGCTAGGCTGGGATAACTCCTGTCCCAGCAAGGGATTAGCAGCAACTGAGCCCTTAAGTAGGCAGATCAGCTCAAGTTCCTCAGAAGCTCCACCTCCCACACAGTACTGAGTGCAACTTAAAGGCCCCATGCTCCTTTCTGTAGTCTTAAACTCCTTTGCAGCTGGACCACCATCTGTCAGGCATGCTTTAGGGTGGATTCCTGCATTGAGCAGGCGGTTGGACTCGATGGCCTTATAGGCCCCATCCAACACTACTGTTCTATGATTCTATGACCTGGGAGGCTGTGGAAGAGCCATTCTTGGAGGGTGAGGTTGATGGGAAGGCCAAGTCCTGAGGTCTGGCAGATGCATCAGTGTCCTCCCTGGACTGGGGTGACAAATACTTCATTGAGCTCAGAATCTTCTTTGGGTTGATGCCAAGCTTCCAGACCCATGACTCAAGAAACATAGAATCATAGAATCATAGAATAGCAGAGTTGGAAGGGGCCTACAAGGCCATTGAATACAACCCCCTGCTCAATGCAGGAATCCACCCTAAAGCATCCTTGACAGATGCTTGTCCAGCTGCCTCTTGAAGGCTTCTGGTGTGGGGGAGACCACAACCTCCCTAGGTAACTGATTCCATTGTCGTACTGCTCTAACAGTCAGGAAGTTTTTCCTGATGTCCAGCTGGAATCTGGCTTCCTTTAACTTGAGTCTGTTATTCTGTGTCCTGCACTCTGGGAGGATCGAGAAGAGATCCTAGCCCTCCTCTGTGTGACAACCTTTTAAGTATTTGAAGAGTGCTATCATGTCTCCCCTCAATTTTCTCTTCTCCAGGCGAAACATGCCCAGTTCTTTCAGTCTCTCTTCATAGGGCTTTGTTTCCAGACCCCTGATCATCCTGGTTGCCCTCCTCTGAACACGCTCCAGCTTGTTTGCATCCTTCTTGAATTATGGAGCCCAGAACTAGACGCAATATTCTAGATGAGACCTAACCAGGGTGGAATAGAGAGGAACCAGTACCTCACGTGATTTGGAAGCTATACTTCTATTAATGCAGCCCAAAATAGCATTTGCCTTTCTTGCAGCCATATCGCACTGTTGGCTCATATTCAGCTTGCGATCTACAACAATTCCAAGATCCTTCTTGTTTGTAGTATTGCTGAGCCAAGTATCCCCCATCTTGTAACTGTGCATTTGGTTTCTATTTCCTAAATGTAGAACTTGGCATTTATCCCTATTAAATTTCATCCTGTTGTTTTCAGCCCAGCACTCCAGCCTATCAAGATCACTTTGAAGTTTGTTTCTGTTTTCCAGGGTATTAGCTATCCCACCCAATTTGATGTCATCTGCAAATTTGATAAGCGTTCCCTGCACCTCCTCATCCAAATCGTTAATAAAAATGTTGAAGAGCACTGGGCTGGTCACCACTGCTAGCCCAATGTGCTAGCCCAAGTGCTAGACCAATGCTGGTCATCATTGCTAGCCCAGAGCCCACTTCCCTCCTCAATCTGAAGTATACCTAGACTAGTGAAAGCAGCCCATTGGTGGCCAGCTGAGCATTTACCTGGCCATAAACAATTGTGCTGGAGACCGGGTGCATGGAGCGGAGAAAATGGCCAGGTACAACATGAGAATTAACCTCCATTCACCAGTTCAAATCCACTTTCTGGAAGGGCCATAATAAAGCAATGGAGAAAATGAATACATTCAGAGAGAGAAGGCAAACTTCCGTTCAGGGCACAGCAACCTTAAAATTTGCTCAGCGGGGAGAAGGGCCTCCTATTGTGATGCCGCGAGGGATTCCCTGTCTCGCCCGTTCTTTTGTCAAAACACAGGGAGAAAATCAGCTTACGTGGCTGGAAAAACTAGAACATTGAAGATGTCGGCCGCTTGCTGGAAGGCTTTGAAAATATGCGAGATCACCAAGGGGGGGAGCCGTTCAGGCTGTAAATAAGCTATCAGGAGAGCGATTATGATGTGCATCAGATAGCAAAGGTGAGTCAGAGGACCATCGAGATAACATCTTTTATTAGGGCAACATGTCTGGTGAAATGCAAGCAGGGAGGCCTGAACATTTGGGAATTCATTATACCAATGCTTCTGTGGGAAATCCTTCTCCATGGACTCCAACACAAAGTGGATACAATAAAAAAACCATAAAAACATCTTCAGTGCAATCCATTAAGAAATGCAATTAAAACTCATGAACAGACAAAACTTGCCAATAAAAACCAACAGCCCAGACTTATGGGAAAGCCAGCAAAAAAATAGGTAGGGCTTCATAGCTTTCCTGAAGACCTGTGAAGAAGGGGCGTGATGAACCCCCAAAGGAAGTTGATTCCAGGGAAGTAGAGCCATCACTGAAATGGCTCTTGATCCTCCCAGAGTGCAGGACACGGAATAACGGGCTCAAGTTAAAGGAAGCCAGATTCCAGCTGTACATCAGGAAAAACTTCCTGACTGTTAGAGCAGTACAACAATGGAACCAGTTACCTAGGGAGGTAGTGGGCTCTCCCACACTAGAGGCATTCAAGAGGCAGCTGGACAACCATCTGTCAGGGATGCTTTAGGGTGGATTCCTGCATTGAGCAGGGGGTTGGACTCGATGGCCTTGTAGGCCCCTTCCAACTCCGCTGTTCTATGATTCTATGATTCTATGAAAGGCCAGGAAAAGCTGTGATTTAATGTTGGAGCACATGCTTTGCCTGCAAAACGTCCTGGGGTCAATCCCTGGTATCTGAAGTATGATGCAGCATGGAATTGTAGTTTGTTCAAATCAGGGATATGCAACTTATGTCCCTCCAGTATTTATTATTAACTGCCCAGAGAGCCTTGGCTATGGAGCAGTATAGGAATGCAATACATAATAACATTTATTTATTTATTTATTACAAACAGTTAAAAGAATGCAATACAATAAAGAATAAGACAAGCATCTGTCGGGGATGCTTTAGGGTGGATTCCTGCATTGAGCAGGGGGTAGGACTCGATGGCCTTGTAGGCCCCTTCCAACTCTGCTATTCTATGATTCTATGATTCTAAGATACAATCCAAAATGGCAAACATTTTGGCCTACAAATCCCATCATCACTATACTGGCTAGGGTCGATGGGAGTTGTAGACAAAACATCTGGAGGTCTACAAGTGACAGATTCCTGGTTTAAACATATTACCTTAAAATCCACTAGTTTCTGTCAATGGGTGACCATAAGAACATGTGGCCCTCTAGATATTATTGGAGTGCAAGTCCCATCAGTCCATGCCAGCACAGTCAATGGCCCAAGCACATTTGCAGGAAGATATGTTCCCCATCCTTGCTTGATTCTGCTGGATATATAATAGTTTCCTTTCAGCACAACCCTGTACGTGTCTACACAAGAACTAACTCCTATTGTGTTCAATGGGGATTATCCCCAGGAAAGTGGGTATAAGATTGTAGCTATAGATTTATTGCATCATGTCATTACAAACCAGTCTCCTTCTGAAAGCTTCTGTTTCCTCGTCGGCCTTTACATATAATCAATTACAGAATCATTGCATCTTTTGACCAAACGTGCTCTCAGTCAATGCCAAGTATCATTAATAAATTAACTCCAATTATTCCAGAAGATCTCTGGTCTCTCTGGGCTAAATACGGCTCACGCCAGTCCATTTCAGCAACTCCGATTGATTTGGGGGAGTCTGATCTTGTTGTCAAAGCAGGCAGAATGAGGCATTGGCTCTGCTTAATTCGTTAATTACTAACAAAATACCTCCAGACCCATTCACACATCTACATATATTTGGTATGCGTCTTGCAAATTACCATATTTCACTTAATAGCAATACCCCCGCACGCGCACACAGATGAAACCGAAGCACCAGTGACGGGATAAATATTTCATTAGTGAGTTTCACGCCGCATTTTCCCCCCACCTTAACAGGTCTTTATTAGCAATTCAAGTTAGCTTTTCCGTAGGTTTTTTTTTTCTCCCCTGCCTTTCCTCCAAGACTGAACTTTAGCAACTTTCCTGGAAGTGACAGATGATTTATTCTCACAGCTAGGGGCTGTAGGAATTGCTCATTAACTGTTATTGATACTCCAGCACTTTCTGATACAACACATCCAGACTTTCCCTTAAGTTATTAAAAAGTTTTTTTTTCTTTTTTCTCGCTTAGAAGCCCTTGAAAGAGTTTATTTCATCAATATATTTGATAGACCAGCTGGGAGATGAATGTAATCATTATCATCATCATTCCTCTATTTCCAGTTTTCAGACAGTGGGTGCTGTTCCCACCATCATTGGACTCAATTCCTCAGACCCTGCCGACTTCCCTTTTCACCTTCCTCTTTTTAAACCAGTCTCCTTACTTTAGATAAGTTTCCTCTTTTGAAGTCAAATAGGACTGGGTTGGACTTCCTTGGAAATGGTCCACTTCCATTTCATTAGGGCGGTGCACCGCCTCGGGTCCAAATCCGGATACTGAACCGAAGCAGGCCGATTCGCCCTGCCTTGGTCTGAATCCAGATCGGGCTAGGATCAAGGCAAACCAGTCCAGAGCAGGCCCGACGTGATTCAGGCTGCTTTGGCCCAATCCAGGGTGATGGTGAGCCACTGACCCCATCCACCTGGGGGCTTTCTTGAACTGCCCAGCAGCCACCCATCCTTGATGAGGGGTCACCATTTTTAAGGAAGATGATGGCTCTGTCATTCTCTAGGTCTAATTCTAGAAATGGTCCTTTATGGCCACAGTAGTCTGAACATTAGATCTAGAAAACATTAGATCTAGAAAACCTTCCTTAAAAATAGTGGATCTCATCGAAGAGAGGCAGTAGCTGGACAAGTCAGGTAAGTCCCGTGAGCAGGGGGCAGGGGCTTGCCAGATTCAGGGGGTGAGCAGGGAGGGGTGAATGGGGAGCGAGAGAGTGGGGAATCCTAGTCAGCTTGACGCCTGGGAACCAGCACCATTCAACCCGCTTCGGATGTCTAGATCTCACTTCGGATTGTACCAGACCAGGCCTGAAGGGGCCCAAGGCAGAACCCCTAAATCGCCTTCCAAAGTGGATCCGGGTGTTCCTGCATAGCCCTATATTTTTAATTATGGGTTTCCTCTTCTTCTTTTTTTGCAATGCGCAAGTGAATGGCCTAATCGTACCCTTTTGTTACACTGAATGCCTGTGCAGAAATGCCGGATTGTAACATGGTAGAAGCCCTTTGGCTTCCGTTCATATCAACCGCTGCACCATTGCCTCTCTACTGATTCAGAAACAGGGAGGGATGTACAGCCCTCTATATCAGTGGAATGAGAGCATCGGTGTGCACCTGACAAGGTTTAGTACCATGTGGGAGTATGTCATAGAGCCAGGGAGTGCACGTTTTTTCTTTATTTGGAAGAGTGCCCTGCTTCAGTACTTATTTACCGCAAGAACTTAAGCATTTGTAAACTGCCAAAATAGATTTTACAAGGCAAGCTGGTTTGACCCTGGAGTCTCCCAGGCTGCAAGACTAATACATTCATCCCCCAAAATGTGCTCTTTGTGGCAGTCTTAGAACTAGGCGTATGCACATCTTTATAGCATGAAATACTGGCACTGGCACGCTACCAAAGAATAAGGCTCCAGCTTGGCTGCAGGACATTCGCGTAACTTAAAGAGATAATTCATGGGGCCCAAGGTGCAGAGGTCTTAATTTAAACTAGGACTCAGATCTATAACCTGATGCTAATGTCGGGGGACAGGCAGCCCTGGGGAACAGGTGAAATAATATTATTATTGTCATTGATGATAACCATCATTCAGTAGATTTCTGATATTTATGCCTTGCTCATCTCTCTCTCTCTCTCTCTCTCTCTCTCTCTCTCATCTTCACTCTCCCTGTGGATTTCAAGTGCACTGGTTCACCATTGTGCCATAGCACTGATTGGCAATTTTACAAAATGTAGGGGTGCAGGGAACCATTCTTCTTTCAAATGTTTCAATACTTTAGCTGTCCCCAGGAAATGCTAGGAACATAAGAAGACCCCTGCTGGATCAGACCCAGGGTCCATCTAGTCCAGCACTCTGTTCACACAGTGGCCAACCAAATGTCGACCAGGGACCAACAAGCAGGGCATGGTGCCACAGCACCCTCCTGCCCATGTTCCCCAGCAACTGGTGCACCCAGACTTATTGCCTCGAATACTGGCGATAGCACACAGCCATCAGGGCTAGTAGCCATTGATAGCCTTTTGCCTCCAGGAATTTATCCAACTCCCTTTTAAAGCCATCCATATTGGTGGATATCACTACATCTTGCGGTAGTGAGTTCCATAATTTAACTGCGCTGCATGAAGAAGTCCTTCCTTTTATTTGTCCTGAAGCTCCCAACCTTCAGTTTCATTGGATGACCCCTTTGGGTTCTAGTATTTCGAGAGAGGGAGAAAAATGTCTCCCTATGTTCCAAAATGACATCTCCAGAACCTCACTCCCAAATGGATTCAGCCATGCATGCCAGAAATACGGAACTGCAAAATCTAGGGTGCAATCCAGATGTGGTCAGTTCTAGAACTATCCCTACCTCTCATACCATGCAGGGCTGGAATGATGTGGCTGTCTCAGGCAGTAGATTTTGGATGTCATGAAAGGGCAGCAAATGCTCCCATCATTATTATTATTATTATTATTATTATTATTATTATTATTATTATTATTGAAAGAAAGAGGCCATTGTGGGATTTTCTACCTCCAAGGTGGGCAGCTTGGGTTCCCTAAGATTTTCTTGAAGTACAACTCCCATCAGCCCTAGGCAGCATATTCAGTGGTAAGAGATTATGGGAATTGTTGTACAATGAAATCTGGAGGGGGTAAATTATGCAAAATCGGCCATAATTTGCAAATTCGACCATCATTTGCACAAATTCAGCTACGGTTCGTGCTACTTGCTCAGGAATTTGTGCCAATTGCAGAACCTTCCAAAAATGGACAAAGGTCCCAGAAAAGCTGTGTGGACTGGCCTGACTCACTGCAGATCTGGTCCGGTGCTTCAGCAGGAAGTGAAACGAAATCCGGGGATGAGCCTACGAAAACGTATCCAACTCCACCCACACCCACACCCAAGCAGACGTCTCTGACATCCCTACTGTAATTGCACATGGCTGCTTTGCGGTTGGCAAAGAGTCCTGCCTTTGAGACAAAGGTAAGTTGATCATTTCCAGCTCTACAATTCAACATGGAGGAAGAGAACGTTTAGGACTTCCACCTCCAGCCTCCAGAATAGATTCCTGCCATTTTGTGCACTGTGCCAAATCACATTGGGTAATATTTGTTTTCCAACTGTGGAAATCCTGCTGGACACTTCTGCAGTATTGGTCAATGGAAGCAGAATGTTACAGTAATTTGCCAGAACGGTGCTGGTTATATATTCTCTCTGGCCCTTTCTACACCTAAGGTTTATCTCAGGAAAATGGAGGGATCATCCCTGCCTGCTCCCGGGATCCCCTGTGTGGCATTTGGGTGCACAGGAACGATCCCGGGATGATCCTGGGATATAGGGCTGGTGTAGACATGCCCTCTGTCTCTGTCTTTCTCTGAGCATCATCACATGGGGGGGGGGGAATCACGCTTCCTTACCATCGCTTCTCCGCCCGTGTGTTTGTCCCTCATTACTCCCTCTTTCGAAAGAGGAAGTAAACAACCTGCACGTGGCCCATTCATTGGGCCATTTTGATCGTGCTGCTTCTCCATCTCAAAAATAATTTGGATTTACCAGGCTCTTCTTTTTGTCATGTGAAGAAGGCTGCAAGGGGCAGGAGGGACACAGATGATGACATAAATAGGACCCGTGAAAATCCGCGAGGCCCAAGTAACGAACATGCAATGAAACACTCATCTGATGATGCCCGCTCTCTTTCTCTTTTCCCCTTTCAAAATATAGGACTAGCATGTCATTGTGGTGGGGGGAGGGGTATTTTTATCTTTGAATGTATTCTATATCCCCACCCACCCCCTTAGCTGTGATAATCAGTGTGCATTTATTCATTTATTTAAAGTAAATCAAATAAATAAACAAACAGATTGTGTGGTGACATCGCTGTTATTAGGAAGACAGGGGACTGCCTTTTCAAACCCGAAAACTCACTAAAATTGCAACCAATCCTGACTGAAAAGATCGGAACACTTCTGCTAAGAAAAAAAGGAGGAAGTTCCCTCCCCCCCCCCAAAAAAAAGCCTTCTTTTCAAAACAAAAATATTCACTAGAGACCATGTGGCTCGGCTCGAATCAGAAAAGACTACAAGCAAAAATAGAGCAGACCAATAAACAAAAAAGTAAAATAAAATAAATAGGGCAAACCAATTCAGCTGTGAACATTCCATGTGGCTAGAACAGATCCTCCTGTAATTAAACTTGTGGCATGAGACAGAAATATAGGGTTGTTGTTTTGGGGGAAATTATCTTTTCCCACCTCTGCCTTTTGCTCTCTGATGCACAAAACAATAAGAAAAAAATAGAGCCAGTATGCCTGTTGCAAATGGATGTAGAGCACATAATTAAACTTAAGACATCTGAACAAAGGAATGGGGAATTTTTCAGAATTCTCTCTTTCTCTCCTTCTCAATTCCCCCTCTCTCACACACACACAGAGCACCAATTTTAAACTATAACAGCCATCAAGGAACACTTGAAACCAAGTTCCATGCACCCTGATTGTCAAGATCCACATTGCTACAATAAGGCTGGAAAATGGAAAGATAAACCAGGGCCAGGTCTACACCAAGCAGGATATAACACTTTGAAAGCGGTTTGAAAATGGTATGTGGAAGGTGTCATGGGCCCCAACAGTGATCAGCGCACTTCAGTGCTGTTGTAAATCGGTTCTGAGATCTTTGGATCAAACTAGACATGTATGTGGTGGGCTTGTCTTTCTTCTGTCTATGAGCTATCAATGGCTACTAGTTGTGATGGCCATATGCTACCTTCAGTATCAGAGGTGTGTATACCAGTTGCTGGGGGACATGAGTATAGCACTCATGTAATACTTGAGGGTTTCCCACAGGCAGCTGATTGGCCAATGTGTGAACCGAATGTTGGATGAGATGGACCTCTGGTCTGATCCAGCATGGCTCTTCTTAAGTTCTCACATGTCTTCCCTATTCATGGATAAGGTCTGGATGGGCATCTTATTTCGAAGAGTAAAAAGGCTGCAAGGAAGAGGGGGCCTTGATCCTTCCCCCTCCTGCATCAAACACCCCGCACAACCAGTTTTCTATGATTATTTTAGGGCTGTACACCACCTTGGAGCCGACCCTTAAAATCACGTGGCCTACTTCCGGTCATTTCTGCCGGCAGCACCGGAAGCCGCCAGAAGAAAGATGGTGGCAGTGACAGAGGCAGCAGGTAAGGAGACTGGGGGGGAGCCTTTTCTGGGTGCCGGCTAAACAGCTTCGGGGCTGCTTTGGGGGCTCTGGTTTGGCCTCCGAGACGGATCGGGGGGTGGCTGCACAGACCTAGATTATTTTCTTCCTTCTTCCGATATCAAGAATGGAGCCCTTGGAATTTGCTCTCCTTTGTCCATATGACAGCCACACAGAGTGTTAAGAATGAAAGATCCAGGTACATCCTTCAGCAAAGTGCAAGACGCTTAAGATAGCTCAACTCTGAAGGTCAAGTCTCTTGAACCAACTACCTCATTGCGCATCTGGGTTCACTAGAGGACAGTGGCATTTGAAGCAGACAGCCATAATCTACCCTCGATAGAATGGACAAAAACACAAACGTATATAAGGGAATGCCTATGAGAGATTTGCAGGAAACATTTTCATGAGGTTCACTCACACAAGCCATGGAGAACTGCTGACCGGTAGACCTATGGACTTGGATTCAGAAATCCCCCAGTTTGAACCATAGCATTTCTAGTTGAAAGGATCAATTAACAGAAAACAGCTTAAACTTCCTTATTTTGCCTATTGGTCCAAAAGCCCTCAAGGCAACTCACAAAAGTTAAAATCAGGAAAGGGGAAGACATCCTTTCGGTTCCCATTTTAATGCAAAAGTATCTAATTTTGCACTTCAAAAGCAAAATGCATTCAGAACTCTTCCGAGATACACACCTTTCTTTTTCTTTTCTTTTTTATCGGAGAACAACACTGCAAATGTTGTAGAAGTGTGAATTGCTTTCTGACTCGGGGCTTTTCCTTTCCTTTTTCTAAAAATATTTATTTTATTTTACTTCGCTTCCATGGGCACACTAGCAGAAGAGATGTGTTAAAAAGCAAGAGAGGAGCTAGCTGTTTCCAGCGGCATTTTTAATCAGAGCAACACAGCAGATGAGTAATCTGCACGCACACACACACTCAAACACACACAGAGTGCCCTGTTCAATTTAAAAACCCTGATACATGAGCTTTTAATTTTTATTATTTTCGCTTCCCACAGGATCCCAACTGCAGCCCTGCTGAAAGATCTGGAGACAAATCTAATTATTCTTTTCAAGGAAACACGTCACAGATCATTTTCTTTCATTTTCTACGGGGCGAGGTGCATAAGCGTAATTTGTTATCAATATACTGAAATTCGCCGTTAGAGACAAGTGGAGCAGGACTCAAGGGATATCAGAAGGGCTGGGAGAGAGTGAGATTTGAGTTCCTACTTGGTTATGATGCCCACTGGGTGAGCATGGGCTGGCCAGTCCCCATCACTTGGCCTAAACTACCTCACAGGGTTGTCGTGAGGATAAAATGGGGGTGGGCAGAACCTGGACTCCTGAGAAGAAGGTTGGGATCTGAATAAGGATAAGGAAAGGAATAATAGTAGTTTATTTATTATTATATTTATGTCCTGTATTTTTTGCAAAGAATCCACGGTGGCTTAAATGGTCCTCCTCGTCTTCATTGTATCTTCACATCAACCGTGTGTGGTTGGTTAGGCTGAGAGTCAGTGACTGGCCAAAATTCACTGAGTGAGCTTCATTGGCAAGCCAGCCTTTTATAGAATCATATAACAGTAGAGTTGGAAGGGGCCTATAAGGCCATCGAGTCCAACCCCTACTCAATGTGACCAGGAACTGGTCACTTGTAGATCTCCAGATGTTTTGGCTACAACTCCCATTGACCCTACCCAGTATAGTGATGATTGGATTTGTAGGCCAAAACGTTTGCCATTTTGGATTGTATCTTAGGATCATAGGATCATAGAATAGCAGAGTTGGAAGGGGCCTACAAGGCCATCGAGTCCAACTCCCTACTCAATGCAGGAATCCACCTTAAAGCATCCCTGATAGATGGTTGTCCAGCTGCCTCTTGAAGGCCCCTAGCGTAGGAGAGCCCACAACCTCCCTAGGTCATTGGCTCCATTGCCATACTGCTCTAACCAGCCAGGAAGTTTTTCCTGATGTTCCTTGGGGTTTTTCCAGGAATGTAATGTTACGTAAAAGGAGGCCACAAAGGGGGCATTTAAACAACATTACAGGTGTAAATGGTCCATTCAGAACCAGCTAGATCTCTAAAGGAGATATCCAAGGTGCTGAAGCCATTTGGGGCATAGGGTTCAGCACTATGGGTAGCTCCTGTAGAGTTCTGGGTGGTTCTGGCAGAAACCAAGAATGGAATCACAGCCCCACCGAATTCGGAACCACCAGGCACCACTGGATAGATAACTCATAGATAAATGGATAGACTTATTGTAACCAACTTTGCCCATTGAATTCAAGGCGTCTAAAGCATGGCTTAGCCTGGATCCACCCCATAGCAAAGGAGATAAAGAAATATCCTGTTAAGTAAATTGCTTTTCAACTTCTCAGTATTTCACAGGAAGGCAAGCTTGGAATCCATTAACAAGAGGGAACTTGTACTGTTCTGGAAATATCACCTGCTCTTCATTGGAATAAACTGCCAATATATAGGAGA
This sequence comes from Elgaria multicarinata webbii, assembly GCF_023053635.1. NCBI lineage: Eukaryota > Metazoa > Chordata > Lepidosauria > Squamata > Anguidae > Elgaria > Elgaria multicarinata. The sequence goes on along the minus strand of NC_086187.1, from coordinate 20,599,631 downwards.
GTCACAAATGTAAAAGAGCCAAAAAGCTTTAGTGAGAAAGATTAAGTATAGGAAAACAAAGAACTGTCTCTTACAACCTGTCTCCTTTCATTTAAACTCCCCGCCTTTCTTCTTTGTGAAATGAATACTAATTGTGCAGATGGGATGAATTTAACACATGGCCCATCATAGGCTACCCTAGCTTTGTTCAACCTGGTACCCTACAGGTACTTTGGACTTTGACTCCCATTAGCCCGAACAAATCTGGCCAAAGGATGCAGGGAGTTGTTGTCCAAAACGTTTGGAGGGCATCAAGTTAGGAAAGGGTAAGATAACCGAAAGTTTTCTACATGGCCATGAGTCTTCAAAAGGCTAAGGATCTGCCTTAGAGAACCCTTCTCCAACTGTGTGCCCTCTAGATGTGATGGGCTATGACTCCAAGCTGGGGATGACCAAATTTGCAGTCCAGCATATCTGGAGGAGGCAGGTTTGGTGGTAATGGGAAATAAGAGAGGTCCTTTCTGGTGGCCACTCCCAGGCTGTGGAATAACTTCCGAAGGGAGGCTAGGTTTGCTCCCTCTCTACTATCCTTCCAACCCTAGGCCAAGACCACTTTATTCAAGAAGGCCCTTGGCCTGTAAGTGGATCTCTGAGTTGTATTCTGTAATTGTTATGTTTTGATCCTATTTTAATGTGTTTTATTGCTTCAATCTATTTGAAATTGTTTGGGTAAGCCGCCTTGTGTGCCATATTTTGGTAGAAAGCGGCATATCAAATCAATAAATAAACCCTGCTGCATGGGGTCATAGAATCATCGCGTCATAGAATAGTAGAATTGGAAGGGGCCTAAAAGGCCATCGAGTCCAACCCCCCGCTCAATGCAGGAATCCACCCTAAAGCATCCCTGAAAGATGGCTGTCCAGCTGCCTCTTGAAGGCCTCTAGTGTGGGAGAGCCCACAACATCCCTAAGTCATTGGTTCCATTGTCGTACCACTCTAACAGTCAGGAACTGGCTTCCTTTAACTTGAGCCCATGATTCCGTGTCCTGCACTCTGGGAGGTTCGAGAAGAGATCCTGGCCCTCCTCTGTGGGACAACCTTTCAAGTATTTGAAGAGTGCTATCATCTCTCCATTATTCTGTGTCCTTCACTCTGGGATGATCAAGAGTGCAGGACACAGAATAATGGGCTCACATTACAGGGTCAATTGTGCCATTTGGGGTGGGTGGGTGGAAGATGGGATCTCCCAAAACCAAGCAGAGAGATCTTACATGAGTCAAGCCTTTCCTCTTGCAGAAGGCAGAATCTGGATTGAACTCCTTTTCTTTGGTTGTTGTCATCCTTTTGCTGTTGTAGTTATCAATTCCAGGAGCTGTACTGGAATGCCACCAACATGGATGTTAAGGGGGGTGGAACCCTTAACCCTGCCAACCCATAGGCGGTAAGAGCCTTCACAATGTCCCCTTGTTTCCTGAGACATTTCAGAGGTTCAGCGAGATGGGATGCCAAGATGTTTATGTGGACCATAACTCAAGAGACACACATTTCACCAGCTAGTCATAACCACAGTATTTTTAGATTACATTGACGCATTGCCTAAACAAACAGTGGTTTGATGAAATTAAGAAACTGAAGGACCAGAGGTCTAAAATGTGTACGTTTCATGTTCATGCTTCCTTTCCTTTTCCACCCCTACACCCAACAGCCATGAAAATAAAGCTGAGTTTGTTCATATGACTTGTGGGAAGCATTCAGCCACCTCTAACTTGGTTGCATTCTGGGCTGCTAGGCCAATCTTTCCAGCAAAAATGCTACAGGTTCAGTCGAAGCATGAGATTGCCCCATTCTAGAACATACATTTATTTATTTACAGTATTATTCTTTTTTACCCTGCTCTTCAGCCAAAAACGAGGCTCCCAGAGTGTCTTACAAAGACGAATAATGAGAAAGTACATGCCGCGGTGATAAAAGAATAATATTGATTTGTTGCTTTTCCATCCTTTCATTTCATAATTACAGGCCCCTTTTCTTTCCTGAAGGAAACCCAGCAAGTGCACAAGATAGCACAGAAACATTCGGCTAATGTATACGAAACTAACACTTTACTAAATGAAAGAAGAGAAAAGAAAGAAAGCGAAGAGAATAAATAGGAAAATAAAACAATACGTCGTTCAGGGGTGGGCAGCCTTTTGAGGCTGTGGGCTTATTTGGGCAATTTGAGAAACTGTCCTGGGCACTACCACAAAATGGCTACCACAGGAAGCTTGTCAAAGGACAAGTAACATGCCCAAAAGTCTGAATACAGGGCAGAGGTGGTCCTGAACCCAAACACATTGAACAAGCTCCTTTGATCCGAGAGTTTTCAGTAGCAACTGAATCCCACAATCATTCCAGCTGCAAGTAAGAAGATGTGTGTTGTTATTAAGTTCTAGAGCTAGGACACCTTGGTAGGCACCAAGAAAGGTGTCCAGGTGTGCTCTGGTGCCCACAGACACCACGTTGCCTACCCCTGGCATAGTCAAAGGTGGAATTTGCTACCACAAGAGGTTGTGATGGCTACCAACTTGGATGGTTTTAAACGGGGATTAGACAAATCCATAGAGAATGCTATCAATGCCCCCTGGTCATGTTGGCTATATGTTATTTCCAGTATCTGAGGCAGTATACCTACAAGCAGGAGGGTGCTATTGAACCCATGGGGAACAGATTGGCCACTGCAAGAACAGAATGCTGGACTAGATAGCAGGGCCAGCATCAAAGGTCAGCATGATTGGGCACTTGCTGAGAGTCCACAGCCCAGCAGGGGCCCACTGACAAGACTCCTCCTCTTCACCATGGCAACCTGCTTGTTCACCCACCTCTCACTCCGGCCCAGACCATGGTGGCGATGAGAAGGACTATCTGCCTTTACGTAGTTGCATGTTTAGTCTTACTGTTCATGCATTTAACCCCAATGAAGCCAACAGCAGCCGTTTCTTTATAGTGGAGGAAGTACATGACGATATGTGGGGACACAGACAGACAGTATGGTGTAGTGGTTAGAGTTTTGGACTGGGACTCGGAGATCCAGGTTCTAGTACCCACTCAGCCATGGAAGCTCAATGGGTGACTTTGGGCCAGTCCCTGATTTGCAGACTAGCCTACTTCCTGGGGTTGTTGTGAAGGTAAAATAGAAAGGAGGAGGATTATATAAATTGCCTTGGGTTCTTTGTAAGGGGCGGGGGGGAGGCGGCATTACAAAATTTAAAACATATACATTTAAAACCTAGGAATAGAAATATACAAAAGTTAAAAATATATTAAATATGTTCCAATATTAAAACATTTAAATACATTTAAATACATGACAATTTTAAAAGTCATTGGCATAGATGGAGGTTTAGATTATTCGCCAAAGGCCTGCTGGAACAAGAAAGATTTTGCCTGCCTGGGAAAACTCATCAAGGAGGGAGCCGGTCTAGCTTCCCTGGGAAGAGAGTTCCATAGCACTGGAGCAGCCACCGAGAAGGCCCTCTCCTGCGTTCCCACCAGGCGTGCCTGTGAAGGTGGTGGGACTGAGAGAAAGGCTTCTACTGAAGATCTTAAAACACGGGCATACAGAATACAGATTGGTGAAAATGCCTCCCTGACCCTGATAACCCTGGCTCTCTCAGCCAATGAAACTGAAGCTTGCTTTCATCTTTAAAACCCTTCTCTGGCTTAGGTTTTTTTGGTCACACAACTGCCCTTTTCTTTGTTTAAATAGATAGCATCTGTGATGATTTTTAAATATATCCCTCATCTTTTGACCCCCACAGCGCCCGGAAGGCAACTCAGCAGTTGCCAAACATTTGCAGTTGTTCCAGGCAAAGTATCTTGCTTTGATGGCTGATGCCTTTAAATGTTTAAGTGCACCCAAGAAAACTCCTGAGATAAAGCTGAGTTGTAAATAAATCTCCGAAACTGCCAGGTTGATACTAGTAATAATAAAAATAACAGAAAAGGGACTTCTTATTGACAAAGCTAGTACTGTTACTCCAGTTCCAGATGGCTGTTGTATGTTTATGGGTTGCTGAAGGGGAGTGATTTTGATTTTATATGTATGGATTATCTATCTTCATTATTCAACTAATATGCTTTGCTTCATCTACCCAGAAACAACCTCCTGAGACTCTCACTGCAGCACATGGTTCAGAACGGGGCAGGGGGAACCTTCAAGGTTAAGATAACTGTGTTTTGCTGATGTCTCTATGTTCTTTGTTCCTGTTCCCTGAAGGCCCAAACTTGTCAACCCTCAAAAGTTTCCCAGCGACAGAATTCTTATCCCACAAATAGGCTTTGGAACTGCGGGGAAACGAAAGGGAGGGCGAGCTCAGTCAATTCCTCCAGAGCCTTCTGCAATATGCAGTCACGTTCTGAATCACAATAAAACGTGTGAGACCAAGGGAGGGAAAGCAGGGCATGAAAAGAGCCGTTTTCAAGCCTATTGCTCCGCTAGCAAAGCCAATATTGAGCGAAGGATTTTACAGGCATGACCACACCATTTCTTTAGTATCCCCAATTGTCATTATCATTATTGTTATTAGTATTATTAGTATTATTATAGCAATCCAACTTTTCGTTGAAAGTAAAAGTAAGAAGGCAGCTCTGTCCACACATCATAATAGAAAAGCCAGAGATTTATTTGGCTGATATACCAACTACGCCCTTATCTGGACAGAGATAGCCTAGCTACAGTTATCCATGCTCTGATAACCTCTCGTTTGGATCATTGCAATGTGTTATACGTGGGGCTGCCTTTGAAAATGGTCCGGAAACTTCAGCTGGTACAAAACAGGGCAGCCCGTTTACTAACAGGGACTGGCCGGCGAGACCACATCACGCCAGTCCTTCTACAACTTCATTGGCTGCCAGTCCAGGTCCTGGCCTGATTCAAAGTGCTGGTACTAACATTCAAAGCCCTAAATGGCTTGGGGATCAGGTTATTTGAAGGAACACCTCCTCCCATATGTATCTGCCTGGACCTTAAGATCATCCACAGGGGTCCTTCTCCATGAGCCCCTGCCAAAGGAAGTGAGGCAGGTGGCTACCAAGAGCAGGGCTTTCTCTGCTGTGGCACCCCGGCTGTGGAACGAGCTCCCCAGAGAGGTTTGCCTGGCGCCTACACTGTATTCCTTCCATCGCCAGCTGAAGACCTTTTTATTTTCTCAGTATTTTAACACCCAATTTAACTTAAATTTAAACTTTGCTGATTTAATTCCATATTTTAACCTGTATCAATTTCTGCTGTGTGGTTTTATCATAGTTGTGCTTTTTATATTGTATTTTGTATTTTCAATGGGGAGTGGTATATAAATATTGTAAATAAAATAAATTACTCCCCAAAGACTTACCACTAGGAAGACTCCATTACAGAGATGTACAGGGATTTTAATTTGCTGGTAGTCGTGGGTCCTTAGTTATGAAATTCTCTCTGTACACATCACTTCAATGTGCTATATTCAGGGGGGAAAGCTTTCAAGGAAGAAAGCAGAATTCAGAACAGACCAATCAGGGCGACTTCCTAAGTAATGCAGCAGTGTTGAAATACCCCAATTTGCATCACCAGTTATAGTCCACAACATTGGTGGGCTATTTTGGAAATGGGGTTTTTGCCCTACATGCAAGAAAAAGATGGGTTGAACTTTGTAAATTATTATTACTCACTTAATTATTTTCAATATTTCTTGGCCGCCTTTCATCGAAGGACCCTTCCCAAGGCGGCTTACAACAACAGAATCCCATGTAGTAAACTGTCAAAAGTTCAACCTACCCAACACTGATTAACTGTTAAGACAAGTTCTGGATACATTTGATTCCCTTTATAGTGGGAGTAATAATATTTTAGTGTGGCATTCCTCCTCCTATTCCACGCCTTCTTCCCCTCCTCCTTACAGTTAAACAATCTGCTATGGGAAATAAGTATTTAGTTATATATGCAGACACAATTCTACTAATCATAACAGTGTCTGAAACACACATAAACACACATGCACTCAGCAACTGCAAAAGATGGTGCTGCCATCGCCATGGAAACTTGGCACGCCACCTCGGAGCATTATAATTTCTCAGAGACAGCCTCTCCTGCAACAAGCATTGTTTTGAGAGCAAAATCCTGCCTTCGGCTTTTTATTAAAATACGGTTTCCAAAGAAAAGGAGAGGTTCTGGGGCTCAAAGCCAAAAAAAAGTGTATCCTCTGATCTAGAAATCTTTTTCTCCTAATCCCAGGAATAGGACCAGCTGCAGTGTCTTAGTGGTTAAAGAAAAGTACTCTGTACATGCACAAGAGCACATGCTATAGCTGAATTGTTAAATACTGGGCTTGAAGGTCCATTGGATACTTCCAAGTAAACATGTATACGATCGCACTGTTAAACTTGGATGGTGACACCACTGGGGGGGGAATTTAATGGGAAGAGAATGTATGAGCTAGGAAAACAGGAAAACAGGAAAATCTAATTGGTTCTTGCAGAGAGACAGGAAGAACACATTCTAATGCAGGTCTACTCAGAAGTAGGGATGTAAGCCTATGTGACACAAGATGTAAGCCTATGTGGCAAGGTGTTGATGTTTTATTGTTTTACTATGTACAGCATCATGTACATTGATGGTGCTAAATAAATAAACAAATAAATTTAATAATAATAGGGACGGGTAAGAATTTGCTTGGGTTAGTTAAAGCTACTGCGCCAATCTGCCTCCTTCAAGAAATGAGTGTTTCGACTCATTTGGGGGCTTCCTAAATCTCCCTCATGTAAGCAGAGGATCCCACTTACACAATGGAATCAATCATAGAATCATAAAATAGTAGAGTTGGAAGGGGCCTATAAGGCCATCGAGTCCAACCCCCTGCTCAATGCAGGAATCCACCTTAAAGCATCCCTGACAGATGGCTGTCCAACTGCCTCTTGAAGGCCTCTAGTGTGGGAGAGCCCACCACCTCCCTAGGTAACTGGTCCCATTGTCGTACTGCTCTAACAGTCAGGAAGTTTTTCCTGATGTCCAGCCGGAATATGGCTTCCTGTAACTTCAGCCCGTTATTCCATGCTGTGGAAAGGAATTGGTGAAGGTATAAGCACCCTGCTAGATTCTGTCCAATCATTGTCTGAGAAGCTCGATAAAAAGACAGTATGCAAATTAAATACGCAAACAAGCAACCTTCCAAAAAGGCTCTCTCCCTATTGGTCACTAGGCCTGTGCAAGCTTTGGATTCAGAATTCCGAAGCGTTGATGGCCATTTTGTGTGCAATCCACCATTTTCTGCACGGGCCTAGCATTGAACCCAGTTAGAGAACTGCACCTCCCAGCATGCATTGCAGCCAATGAGAAGACAGTGCTGCTCCCTGATTGGCTGCAATGCGTGCTGGGAGGTGTCGTTCTCTAACTGGGTTCAATGCTAGGCCTGTGCAGAAAATGGCAGACTGCACACAAAATGGCTGCCAATGCTTCGGGAATCCAAATCCAAAGCTTGCACAGGCCTCTTGGCTACCCACCACCTTTCATTTGATGGAGGCACTCAAAACAGGGCCTCCAAAGAAGTCCTTGGTTCACATGGAAGAGCAGACAGTTTTGAAAACCACATCCTACTTCAAATTATGTTTGTTGCACCTGGGTGGAGTTGGGGTGTGTGTGTGCAAATCTTTGCCAATATTAGCACCACTACTATGCCTGCTCTGTACTTTCATTCCGGAATTCATTGGTCTTTCTGCAACTGTAACGGGCAGCTTAAATGCTTATCCAAAGTTGGCAACAACTTCCAAAATAGAAATAAAAATAACCAAGTGTGGGATTATAAAAACAGCAATGATGACTGGTATGGTATCAGAATAAGCACAGGGATCAGTACCCACCTTGAACAGATACATGCAAAGATTATCAGCTTCACCGTATATTTTCTGACCTCAAACGCATGAGAAACGCCACCCAGACACTCACCCATCCCCAGAACCTGAGCCAAACGTTATAATCTTTTGGCTGAGTTCCCAATATGTAAGCCTCAAGCTTTAAGATACTTCTTTTTTTTTCTTTTTAAAGTAAAGTCAATATTTTCCCCTTATTATTTAGAACTTTTTTCTGAGGCTCCTTCACTGATGTTTTGGTGGTTGCTATAGCAAGGAACTCAATGAATAGGGTTTAGATAAAAGGGCATATTCTCAAACTGTCCTTAATTAACGGTAGCATCTTTCATACTATTTGTCTCAGTTGGTGGTGCATGTATTGATTTTGCTCCTAACGCAGGAGCTTACCAAAGGGTGATCGGATGTCATTTGAAGCCTTCGAAAATTGCGAGGAGGCAGGGATAAAAAGATCTATACGTGAAACTTTCCACAAATGAATGCAGTGTGCCATCCTGGGAGCTAAGCTAACTTTGGTCCTGTCAAACTTTTAAAACCTATACATTGGGCCTTCGGTAGTCAAAATGGCACCCTCTGTGTACAAGTGAGCAGTATTGGGCAGGCTTGGAGAACCCCCCGCCCCCAAATTTGCAGGAACACTAAAAAGTTCAAGGGGGGAAATACTAAGATTGCTTTAAGGGAAGGAAAGACCCCAAACAAGGACTGGGCACATTTAAGTGGATATAGAATACTGACTGATGGTTAAGAACATAGGAATGTAAGAAGGGCCCTGCTGGATCAGACCAAGGGTCCATCTAGTCCAGCACTCTGTTCGCACAGTGGTCAACCAGCCATCGGCCAGGGATGAACAAGCAGGACATGGTGCAACAGCACCCTCCCACCCATGTTCCCCAGCAACTGGTGCACACAGGCTTATTGCCTAAGATACTGGAATAGCTCACAACCATCAGGGCTAGTAGCCATTGATAGCCTTCACCTCCAGGAATTTATTCAACCCCCTTTTAAAGCCATCCAGATAGCTGGAAGGGAAAACTGGTGGAAATGGAATGAAAAGGTCTTGGATTGAAAATACTATGAAGAAGAAAACTCAATAGTGTAATATTCCATACCCACCTCTCTCTCTCTCTCTCTCGCTTTCTATGTCTATAGATAAATGCCTTACAGGCTGTACTGGGCGTGGGGAGGCCATTGTGGGTGGGGGTGGGAGAAGATGCGGGGAGGCACGCCATATGTAGCCTCCCAGTGACGCCAATGGAGAGGGGAGGGGGAATCTGAGCACATAACTTGGCTCTCTCCTCTCCCCTCTTCCTCTTTTTGGAAATGCAACTCACTCACTCACTCCCTGCAGGCAGTGTGGGCTTGCTGGTCATCCTTTGGGGGGGGCAAGTAGGCATTTTTTGCTCATAATCTTTCATTGGTTGTGAGTTTTTTCGCCTACTTCACACTGTAAGACAGGCGGGGAGAAAGAATTAGGTTGGTTTGGTGTTGTTAATAATTTGGAGGGAATCTACACGTCGTACTGAAGGCTCTAGCATGCGCCCCCAGTATGCCCCCAAAACGATCGTGTAGATTCTGCCTACCTGCAGCCCAGAGGAGGCGGCAAGGACGTGGCCGGATTCCCCAGCCACCGCCTCCTCAATCTCTTCTGGGCTGCAGGTAGGCAGAATCTACACGATCGTTTTGGGGGCGTACTGGGGGCGCATGCTAGCGCCTTCAGTACGACGTGTAGATTCCCTCTTGGTCACATTTGATGATCGGCTGGTATGCGCGGGCATCTTGAGTGGGTTAGAGTCGGTGAGTATTCAGAGGCACCATTGTGGTGGCCGGTAATTCCTGAGGCACCCCAGCTTCCAGCCCTGCGGCCTAGCTGGTGGTGATAAGGGTTACCTTTGACGCCAACCTTTCTCACTGACTTGGAACCCCGAGGAGCGGTTGTCGCGGAAGGCCTCCCTACCCCGAAAGGGGAAGCCTGGGAGATGGTGAACGTTGAGGCACCACTCTCAGGCTGTGAATGTCTCGCCCGATAAAACCATGGCATTAGGCCGGATTAGAGAAGATGCCCGCTTAGGTTTTTCCCTTTCTGCAGATTTATGAATAAATGTGGCCTTGTTTAAATTATTATTATTATTATTATTATTATTATTATTATTATTATTATATTTATTTGTATCCCGCCTTTTGCCCAATGCTGGGCCTCAAGGCAGCCTTACAAAGTTTAAAATATACATGGGGGGGGAGGGAAACAAAACCATAAACAATTTTAAAAATACACAACGAAATTATAAGATATTAACATAGATGGAGGGCTGGATTATTCTCCAAAGGCCTGCTTGAACAAACAAGTTTTAGCCTGCTTCCGAAAGCCCATCAAGGAGGGAGCCAGACTAGCTTCCCCGGGAAGAGAGTTCCAGAGCACCGGAGCAGCCACCGAGAAGGCCCTCTCCCATGTTCCCACCAAGCGTGCCTGTGAAGAAGGTGGGACTGAAAGAAGGGCTTCTCCAGAAGATCTCAAAGCACGGTCAGGCTCATAAATCCCAATCTTGTATCCACCTCGTTATTTCCCACATTCCCACAAATACATAAGCTGAAAAGATAGGCGGACAAATAGATAGCTATTCAGAAATACCAGCTCATTCTCCCTTCATCCACACAGGTCTATAGGGAGAAAGTCCTAAAACAGTGTACACAGTTTTCACACATTTATTCCTGCACAGCCCCTGGGTACTGTGCGTGTTGACTGAAACAGTGACTCCCCGGAAAATCTGAGATGACTGTGAAACTTATGAACTGGATCTGATGTGGTGGTTCCATTTCAGTGCTTTTAATGAATCCTGGGAAGGTTCCTCTCCCTCCCCACCTCATCTTATAATGTGTTGCGGAATAACATGACCATAGAACAACATTGCACAGGGCAGGGGGGAGGTACAGGATGGGGTCACAAAGTTTATTTGCACTCAGACATGGAGTGAAAAGTTTTCCATTCTTTTTGTTCTACCAGAGGGAGAGAAAGACAGCTGCATTTGTTTTTGGGCTTTTTCCCTCAGGCTCCCACCACTTCAATCTATGAATCTAAAGCCTGTTCCCCGCCTGCCCTCATCTATGGCTGATTGACACCTGGACAGCTTTACATCACCTGGTTTGCATACAGGAGATGACCGGCAGGGAAATGTATGAATTGACACCCCTTGGTGGGAGGGGAAACCAGTTATTCCTGAGGTGATGTGTGAGGCGATATGAGAATTCTTTTTCTGGTAGTTGGTTTCTTCAGGCCGGACATCTCCAATCTGGTGCCTCCCGGGTGTTTCAGAATACAACTCTCATGAGCCTCAGCCATCATGGCCAACGGTCATTGTCAAGAACTCCATTTCCTTTCTGTGCTCTGATGGTGTTCCCTTGCTCTGTTCCCTTGCTCAGAACAGCCTTTCCCTTGCTCAGAACAGCCTTTCCCTTGCTCTGCGCTCTTATCTATTGGTGTGTACAGCATGGTTTCCCTGCTCAGGACTAGGAAAAGCCTTTCTCAAGCGCTGAGCATTGGGTTAGGCTAGTGATATTCAGGAAATCCACAATGGAATCAAATGAGTATGGATTTCTTATGAATCCAACTCACAGAGTCTAGCATGGACCACATTTCCTGTGTCGCATAGATTCTCTGGACCGATTCTCTTGCGGACCGAATTTCTTTCTGGGATTTCATGCAAATTTAGTCTTAGAAAAATACATAAAAGAGAAGAGGAAAACCCTGGCTGAAAATGCACATTTCCCTCATAGGCTAAAGCATGAGAATGCACATAGGTGGGGCTTGTGCCTTTTGGGGGGGGGGGGTTTGCGCAAGTGAGAATTTGTGCAAATTTGGCAAGTTGATAAAACAAAAACTGATTCCATGAATGGGCAGATGACAGAATAAAAGGCACTAGACAACACCCAAAATGCAGACCAGAGATTCCCAACCCTCCTCTGCAATATAAGAGCATGAACAAATCTCAGTGGAACCACGAGTAAAGCATTCGGCCACTGTCAAAGCAGAAAAGCATTCTATGAGCCTGGCACATAGACACGGTGGAGGCTGGCCATAGCATCGAAAGGTATCTCTGTGTAACCAAGGCTTTCAACCGACAAGGCTCACACTTCTCACGGAGCGGTGGGATTATATTTCTTACATTTTCTGAAAGGTGATTTCATGCTTCAGGAAGTAAAGTAAGTTTGGGCCTTGACAATATAAATGCAGATGGCTCGCTTAATGATTGACACCAGAGGTCGTGGGAGGGGAGTTCCATTCCTCCACGAAGCTGATCACGCAGCCGTGCGCATTAATGGCTGTTCAGGAATTAGGAAGTCAACGTTTTGACAGGTCTGTCTCCCCGCTCGTCTCCTTTCAGAGGCTGAACGTGGAATTGTGCTGACGGCCAACATGAGGTTAGATCTCTTCCTACCAATTATCTCCTCTAATAGGTAACATGAAAGCAAATTGACAGTCCCAAGTACTCCTTCTCAATGTTCTGAATGGTGATAAGGTATAACTGGTGATGAAGGGGGAATCATCATCATCATCATCCATCAATTCCACCAAACAATAAACCATGTAACAAGAAGATGTAAAATTCTGGCAGGAATGGACTACACAGACAGACACAATACAGCTGCAAAAAGTAATTCACCAACAACTGGCCATCAAATTCAACCTTATCAAACAACCTACACCATACTATAGATACTCACCCGAAACAATCTTGGAAAATGCAGATCATAAAATATACTGGGACAGAACAATTCATACTGACAAAACAACCAACCAGACATAACGGTCATAGACAAAAAAAGAAAAACACACATACCTCATCAACATAGCAATACCGAATGAAGAAAAAGAAGAAGAAAATGAAGAAGAAAAGAGAGAAAAATATACACCACTGGCCATGGAAGTCAAAGAACTATGGCAACAGGAAAAGGTCACAATTATTCCGTTAGTCACATCAATCACTGGCATCACATCAAAAAACTATACAGAAAACCTTCAGAAACTGGGCCTACCAAAATACATCCACACCAACATCCAGAAAGCAGTCATACTTAAAGCATACTCAATTGTCAGGAAATTCCTGAATCTGTAAAAGACAGCATGACTTGGCAATGCCTGTCATGTCCATCTAGAATAACCACCATGAGCGTGAAATAATAATAATAATAATAATAATAATAATAATAATAATAATAATAATAATACACTAAAGCATATAGTGAGAAATCACAGCAGCATGCAGACCTGCTAACTTCTTAGGGACATCCTGAAATACGATGACCTTTTAATTGGACCATTACCAAGAGCACTAAAAGGCGTTTAATAATAAGTCATCCGCTCACTCTGTAGAATCCGTGCTCTTGGCCGAAAGTGGTCCATTAAAAGATATCGCCGTACAATACGACCAGTTCACATTCTTCCTCCACTAGATGAATAGCTGGAGGAACATAAGAAGCTGTTTTAAGGTCCTGTGTTTGGTGCCAGCTTTCAAGATCTCCAGATCATTTCAGCGGGCAAGGTGGCACAAAAAGCAGGTCAGCTGAGTGTGAGGAAAAGCGGAGAGGTTGCTGTAGTCAGGATTAGGGTGACCATATGAAAAGGAAGACAGGGCTCCTGCATCTTTAACAGTTGCATAGAAAAGGAGATTTCAGCAGGTGTCATTTGAATATATGAGATTTGTATATATTGAGTCATTACTGACTCCTAGAGGGATGCCTGCTTCGCTGACGTTTTCTTGGCCGACTTTGTAGCGGGGTGGTTTGCCATTGCCCTCCCCAGTCACAGTTACCTTTCCCCCAGCTATCTGGGAACTCATTTTACTGACCTCGGAAGGATGGAAGGCTGAGTCTACCTGAGCCAGCTGCCTCAGAATCAGCTTCCGCTGGGATCGAATTCAGGCCGTGGGGAGAGTTTCGGCTGCAGTAACTGCCATTTACCACTCTGCGCCACATGCAGAGAACCTGGTGAAATTCCCTCTTCATCACAACAGTTAAAGATGCAGGAGCTATACTAGCGTGACCAGATTTAAAAGCGGGCAGGGCACCTGCAGCTTTAACTGTTGTGATGAAGAGGGAATTTCACCAGGTTCTCCATATATACAAATGACACCTGCTGAAATTCCCTTTTCTATGCAACTGTTAAAGATACAGGAGCCCTGTCCTCCTTAAGATGATATGGAGGAGGAGGGTTTGCCAACATTCGAATTGCACTCTGCCAGGGGAATGGGATGGTTTCAAGTTTTGGAGGAAGAGGAAAGTAGCAGACAATTGTTCATCCTCCATTTCTGAAAATATAAAACCCAGCTGTTAATTCGACATTCCCTCCCTCCTGAGCAAACCATGCAGCTCTCTTGGCTGGTGAGAAACAGAAGTAGAGATCAAGTAGGCAGCTTTTGTATTAACAAAAGCTGAAGATAAATATAGATGCTGTGTTGGGTTAAAAAAAGAGGGTCGGTGCAAGCTAATTGGGTAATTTTACTGAGCAGTTGGAGGACGTGAACCCTCCGACAATAAAGTCACAGCTTCAGAAGTGTAAAATCCATTTCCTCCAGTGTAGGGTCTGCAGTTGTTTCTCCATATAATATAGTCCATATCTTTATTCGGCCAACTCAAATTTCACTATTAAAAAAGTGCAAGCTTCTGAAAATCTACAGTTCTCTTAAGGTGCAATCCTTCGCCTGTTTAGACAGAAAATGTCCTACGACTGTAGGACGCTTTCTATCTAAACACGCGAAGGATTCCACCCTTATTAAGGCAAAATGTTACAAAAAGCAGGTTGGCAGGAGGTTGGGGAAGGGGGGAAACGTTGAACCTCCATTTTGAAAATGCAAATGGTCCGAGGGGCTCTGGAACCATCCCATCCCCTGGCAGGGCATGTCTGCAAACCCTCTTCCTCCAGATCATCTTGAGTCTGTGATCATGCAAACAAGTGCCTTGCGGCTAGATGCCCCCTGGCTTAAGTACTTCTTAAAATCATGGGTTGGCTGGGACTCTGTCACCATGGGGAAACACCCTGCGATATTTGTTCCGGCCCTAAAAAATCACTTCTCCGCCGTTGAGGTTCTACTCCCTCGCCCACCTCCCCTTGACATATGATGACAGTATTTCTTGGGAAAGCCCTGCAGACATTTTAATATTGCATTCATATTTCAGACGCTATTCCTACATGGCTCCTAAAAGCAAGGCGATGTTTTATGTTGCCATGACAGAAGAAATGAACCATACATTTTGGATCACCAGGATTCTACTTTGTAAATGCTGTTCTAGGCAACTGCCACTGCTAAGTTTATTTGGGAAGCAGCTAAGGTCTTGCGCGTTCCACTTTCCATCTTGTGATGCCGTCCCTCTTGAAGCCTAGGTTCAGCAAAGTGTACCTAAAGGGGCTGAGGTCTTGCAAGAACTTCTACTTTCCCCTTGTGAATCTAATTATAATGTATTTATGGGAAGCAATCATGCTTTCATATTTTAAGAAATGGCATCACTGTATCAAGGGAAAGGAAAGGAACCTCTCATGCAAGCACTGAGTCATTTCTGACTCTTGGAGGGACGCCAGCTTTCGCTGAAGTTTTCTTGGCAGGCTTTATAACGGGGTGGTTTGCCATTGCCTTCCCCAGCCATTATTACCTTTCCCCCAGCTAGCTGGGTACTCATTTTACCGACCTCGGGAGGATGGAAGGCTGAGTCGACCCGAGCCAGCTGCCTGAAACCAGCTTCTGCTGGGATTGAACTCAGGCCGTGGGGAGAGTTTCAGCTGCAGAAACTGCTGCTTTACCGCTCTGTGCCACATGAGGCTCATCACTGTATCAAACCAAGCTCTAAAATATTCCAGCGTTCTAACAGCGGCTTACCATTCAATTTTGGAAGCATGTAAAAAGGACAGGAAGCTAATGGTTATTCTGGCCTGTTGGGTACCAGTATTTGACACTTCATGCTAAAACAAATGTACATGAATGTGCCATTTAAATACATTCCTATATAGGAGGGACTTCAGTCTTCCAGATGTCTTGGACTACAGCTTCCATCAGCCCTAGGCATTATAGCCAATGGTGAGGGATAATGGGAATTGTAGGCCAAAACATCTAGAGGGCCACAAGTTGCCCAGCCCTGCCATTTATTAATAAGAAGCTCATTCTCCAGAAAGACAAAAGGAAGGACTCCTTCACGGAGCACATGGCTAAACTATGGAATTCACTACCACATGATGTAGCAATGGTCACCAACTCAAATGTCGTTACAGAAGAACTGGACCAATTCATGGAAGATAAGGCTCGTATGCATGGTTACTAGGCGTGATGGTTATATGGTACCTCCAATATCAGAGGTAGTGTGCATAAGAAGTGGCTGGGAACACCAGTGTGAGGGTGCTATTGTCCTACTTGTGCGTTCCCCACAGGACTCTGGTCAACCACTGTGAGAACAGCATGCTGGATTAGATAGGCCTTTGGTCTGATCTCGCACGGGCAGCTCCTCTAGAGCTGTTAAGAATGTTGACAATTTGGTGATAACATCTTCAAGGCCTTCTTTTCAATAATGCAGGAAGGCTTCCCAGTGGATCGCCCTCAGATAAGATTGAGTCACTGTTCCCTGTGTGTGAGGAGATGTACTGAGTGGGGTGTAATTTGGTTATGGGTCTAACAGAGAAATGGTGGTGTTAGCAAACATTTTTGATCTAAGCCACCAAGGGATCATTTGGCAGGAGTCCAACGAAGCACTCACAGCTGATTTAAAGAAAAGAAAAAGGGGGGAAATAAGTTATCTAGTCCTTAGGGGATCTTTGCAAAATCTGATGTTTGCACTTAGTCTGCTGTTGTCTTGCATGAGATTTTTTTTTAATGCTAAACTGATAGAATATGCAAGGGTTTTGAACAGGACAGCTAGGTGCTTCATCAGCTCCATATGAAGATGCAAGATTTTTGGGACAAAATAATCGCATCAAAACATCACACACACACACACACACACACACACACACACACACACATCCATAATATGAGACAAGCAGATAGGGATGGATGGGCTCACCTCATAAGAACTTAAGAAGAGCCCTGCTGGATCAGACCGAGGGTCCATCTAGTCCAGCACTCTGTTCACACAGTGGCCAACCAGACATCAGTCAAGGATGAACAAGCCCAGTCATTCCTTTCACCTCCAAGTCATCTCAGTGGCTCCAGAAGTAAAGTGCTACGGCCTTGCTCTCAGACTCCCAGGTTCAAGTCTCTCGGGTCCTTTTATAAGGTGAGAGCAGGAAGGAAGGGGCAAAGAAGTGAGAGCCGTCTCTTGGCTACCTGCCCTTGGAAGAGAGGAATGGGCCTGCTAGAATTGGGCCTACAAACCTACA
The DNA here is from genome assembly GCF_023053635.1 of Elgaria multicarinata webbii. Lineage (NCBI taxonomy): Eukaryota > Metazoa > Chordata > Lepidosauria > Squamata > Anguidae > Elgaria > Elgaria multicarinata. The sequence goes on along the minus strand of NC_086187.1, from coordinate 20,582,425 downwards.
GTTTAATGAGATCCCTTTAAAAAAAAATAGGGCTGTGCATGGAACACACACCCCCAAACCGCTTCGTGGCCCGATCCAGAACTTTCGGATCAGGCCTGAACTGCTTTGGGTTGATCCAACCCTCCCCCGCTCCACTCCACAGAGTGAGATCCAGAGGGGCGGATTGAGATTTTGCCCCCTTCCCAACTTACTTGCCTCTGTGGCAGGTGGTGGAGGCAGGTAAGGGGGGAAGGGAGGACCAAATGGGGGCCAAATAAGCCCCCCTCCCCCCTGCCCCCTTACCTGGCTCCGCCACCATTGCTGCACGGACTGCGATGGTGGAGCCAGGTAAGCCCCCCTCCCCCCCCCCATTTACCTGCATTCGGAGCTCCGGATGGAGGCGAACTGTTTCGCCTCGATCCGCAGCTCCCCCGACCCGATTCGGATCTGCCTTTGGTGGAGGCGGATCGAGTCGCTCCTCTCCAGATTTGCGATCTGAATCGGAGCGGAGCACAGCCCTAAAAAAATCTCTATATGAAAACAATCTTGATCAGTCTTAGAAAGTTGAAGCAGCTGCTGGTTTATGAAACCTCCATCGGATCTGCAAAGGCCCTTCCTCCTCACAACCTCAGAACAAAGGACAAGAAAACCTCTGAAGATGAATCTGGGAAAAATGCACACTCCCATGAGCGCCTCCTTAATGGAGAAGCATTTTTCCCCACCTTCCTCTCTGAATCTGCAATGTTATTTTTCTCCACACTGCACCCCAGCTTTATTTTTTAACTTCCTAATGGTGAGCGATGTAAGCAGCATTAAAGATGAGAAGGAATGTAAAAATAGTTTGAAAGGAAATTTCTATACAACTTCATAAACGACTTGACACTCAGCTTCATCAAGAGAAGAAAGCAGCGTCTTAGATCTCACTGCGAGGTATCAATTAAAAGTGCCAAATCCCAATAGTGATCGGCTTGGAACGATTTATTATTATTATTATTATTATTTATAAATACAGCAAAGGGAATTTACTTTGAAAAGTAATGGGCATTTTTTCGACAGTGCTACTCTGTAATCTTGCTTGATTGAAAGCCAGGATGAATACAGGTTTAGAAAGTTTCTGCTGCAAAGGCAAAAGAAGGGGGGGGGTCAGAAACATATATAGCATTAACTCGAATACACAGTGGCAGACAATATGATCAAAGTTGTATCCCGGCCTACTCATTGGCATGCCAGGGATAAACAGCTGAAGCTAGTCAAATTACTTTGGAGTACATGTCAAGCAACATCAAAACTATGGTGGACCACTAAACCAGCAGTGTTTTAAGCCTCCTCCAGGAATTTGTCCAACCCCCCTTTTAAAGCCATCCAAATTGGTGGCCATCACCACATCTTTGTGTAAGTGAATTCAATAGTTTCAGTATGGACTGCATGAAGAAGCGCTTCCTTTTATCTTTCCTGAAGATTCCACCGGTCAGCTTTACAGGTTGACCCCAGGTTCTAGTATTATGTCATGGTTTGTATGCAGAAGACCCCAGTTCAATCAAGTTAGAAATATCAGATGATGGGCTTGTTCAGACAACACACAAAGCCATGAGAAATATGGAAAACTTAGGTGGAAGGTTAAAGAGAGTTAGGCCTTAGCTAGACCTAGGTTTATCCCGGGATCATTTATTATTTATTTATTAACTACATTTCTATACCACCCAACAGCTGGAGCTCTCTGGGCAGTTCACAAAAATTAAAAACATTCAAAGTATAAAACAACAGTATAAAACCATAATAGAAAATACAATATAAAAGCTCAACCAGATAAAGACAGCAGCAATGCAAAATTACAAATTTAAAACACCAAGTTAAAATTTATTTATAGACTATTAAAATTCTGGGAGAATAAAAAAGGTCTTCACCTGGCGTCTAAAAGCATATAATGTAGGTGCCAAGTGAACCTCATTAGGGAGCGCATTCCACAGCCGCGGTGCCACAGCAGAGAAGGCCCTGAGATGACACACAGGGGATCCCGGAAGCAGGCAGGGATGATCCCGGGATAAACCTTAGGTCTAGCTAAGGCCTTAGTCCCGGGATGCCCTAAGTTGAATTGTATTGAATGGAATTTAAATGAAATCAAATTAACTAATCAATGTTAAATATTTTATATCCAGGCTTGAATAGATAGATAGATAGATAGATAGATAGATAGATAGATAGATATAGATATAGATTCCAATTGTGCATATGCGACACATTAGTTGACCCTTGTAACCAGAATTACACAATAATAAAAACATTATTTTAAACACACACACCCACACACACACACACACACACAGAGAGAGAGAGAGCCATGGTTAGGCCGCTAACCCTTTTGCAGCAAATGGATAGTGAGTGTGTTTTAACCTTGGTTAAGTAGCCACCATTTTTAGGAATGGATCGCATGACATGCTAAGCCATAACGTTTAATTCAAAATGCTTAACCACCATGGCTTAGCATGTCATCTGAACAGGATCAATGTTGTGACAGACCACTGCGTGAGACCTGGAAAAACTGCCGCCCACCAGAATAGACAATACAGAACTAAAGGGAGAAAGAGATTGATCTGGTGAAGGGCAACATTCTACGTTCCTACTAAAATAATAATTAAATCAGCGGACAAAGAAGGGGGCATGGATTCCTGGACACTAGAACTGTGGTTGTGGTTCTTTTTCATTCCGGGGCAAGATCTTAGCCTGATGGAATTCTAGCTTGAGTGCAGTGCTAGGTACAAATTCACAATCCAGCAATGGAAAGAAGGGAAACTCAAGCAAAGCAATACTGCCATTCCAAGATGGCAAAAGTCAGGGACCGTCAAGGCAAAGTCAAAGCAAAGCAGGTAGCCTGTGAAGCAGCTACTGGAGAATCACATGAGGAACTTCAAATGTTGCTTTAGCGGCAAGCAAACCCAGACTGAGACTTGAAGCTCCATCACACCAGCTTTATAGCCCACTGTTATGGTGTGTTGCATTCAAAGGACTCAGATGACGTCATCCATGTCCTGCCCTGATCTCGCCTCTTCCTCCCCTTTTTGCGAGGGGAGTGCGGGGAAGGAACAGTTTTTCCAGCAATGCGTTTGACCCTCTACATGTATTTTTATCCCATCGTACTCAATCCGATGTTCTGAGAGAGGGCGGCATTGCTGATGGAAGGGAGGGGGCGTGCCAGGGCGAGGTATCCCTGTGAACAACCAATCGACTGTAAGGGGAGGTACAAATGAGATCTGCCGGGTGGAGGGAAACAGCGATTCCGAGAAGAGGAGTGAAGATGAATGAAACGTAAGGCTTTCAAACGCTAAGTAAACAGAGCAGGGTAATAACAAAAGCAAACGTTCAGGTGTGACGGAGCTTACAAATGGAGCAGCAACTCCATCTGGGTGACTAGCTCCACCTCCAGTGAGTGAAGCCCCTGGAACAACGGGAGCAGGGAACTGGGCAGCAACACAACTGGATGGTGCTTCTCTGTGCTTTGTTGCAGCTACGATCTGAACCGATAGCTGCTACAGTCCCCCGGAGGCTTCTGACCAAACAGAGCCCCATTCAGTCTACAATTCATCAGGCTACAGTTCTCCTAATCTCCACTATCCCCATGCCTTACTTTCAAACAAAATCTTTCTTGTGTCAAAGTCACCGGGGAGGGGTGTTGTACAACCGTACTGGAAGGCAACAAAGAGATAGTTTCTTTCTTTCTTTCTTTTTAATGCACAGAGCTAAGCCAATCAAATCACACAGAATGTGAGTGGCTGAGCCAGAGGCAATACACTGGGTTGAAGTGTACACTTTTTAATTTAGTTTTCCACGCACAGAAACCTTCCTACCGTTTGAGAAAGCAAATTAAACAGGCTAGCATGGGGGGAGGGGGTTCTGTTTCCCACATCAGTATTCTCTCTCCCTTGGATAGCCCAAGAGCACAGCCTGACACCACCAGAATTGGTACACAAATGCTTATTAGACCCGCATGCTTCAGATGGAAGCATGATTGACAGGATCTCTGGATTCTGCTCCATCTTAGGGCACACCTGGGAATGGAGGAATGTGGCAGTTTCACTTTCTCAGACATTCATTTGAGGAAGGGGGATTATAACCTTAGCCATTCAGCTCGGTGAGTGATTCAAGACTTCTTCACACAATACACAGTCAAGGAAAGACTTCTTCACACAATACACAGTCAAACCATTGAATTCACTACCCCATGATGGAGTGATGGCCACCATTTTGGATTTGGCGTTAAAAGAGGAGTTGGATAAATTCCTGGAGGAGAAAGCTATCAATAACTACTAGTCCTGATGGCTATGTGCTACCTATAGTATCAAAGGCAGTAAGCCTATGTAGACCAGTTGCTGGGGAACATGGGTGGGAGAATGTTGCTCGTGGGTTTCCATCAAGAAAGCCATCAAGACTGATCTCTTCCGGCAGGCCTACCCAGTTGAATTTTAAGATGCCTTTTAATAATGTGCTGGCTTTCAATAATGTATTAGTTTTATATGTTTTGAATCAATTATATGTATTTAATGGTGTTTTTGTATTTGTGTTGTACCCTGCCTTGATCCAGAGGGAGAGGCAGGAAAGAATTATTATTTTTTTAATGATGATGATGATATACCTTGGGTTCCTTGGTGAGAAAATGGTAGGATATAAATACAATAAATAAATAGTAAAGAGAGGATCAATGATGCAGAAGATCAAATTATGTGTCCGTCAAGTCAGTGGCACCACCTCTGGCATTAACCAAGAGATGATGTTGAAGAAGAAGCAAAAATTGCTCATGCTGCACCTCTGATGTTGGTTGTGCAGATTTTAATGTGCAAAGAGGAAACGGTGGTGCCTTCCTGACCCCTTTGATGATCCACTTGTATCCAGGAGCATTACAATTCATTTTCTTCTTCCTTAAGCTTGCCTAACTGCAAATCATTTTATTATCTTTTAAAAAAAAATCCTGGATGTCTAATGAGAGAATTCCCACAGCGTTTACAGGCAGGGCTAGAAAAACTAAATTAATTGGTATTCTGCAGAGAATGAATAGTTATTATTCTAGAAAAGTTGTCCGTAACTGGCTCAATGGACTCAAGATTTTAGATTGGGGGCGGGTGGATGGGGTTCGGTCAACAGCCTCCGTGGTGCCATCATGAGAGAAACATGAAATTATTGGTCAAATCCTTTGGTAGTACCAAAAGTGGTAAGGGGGTTAATTTAGTTCAGTGCTAAGTCTGTAAATTTCACCTGCCGGAAATGTCCAATTGAGTGTCTACTTATGTGTCACTTAAAGAAGATGATGAAAGAGAGCATCGAATCTGAAAATATTAATGTGTACTGTATGTATCCAAATATTGAAATCATGGGATGGATCCAGATTTAGGGATGTACAACTGGACTGGCTGGAACAAGCTGGAGCGTGTTCAGATAACCCCCCCCTTTTAAAGCTACCCAAATTGGCGGCCATCACTATGTGCTGTGATAGGGCATTCCATAGCTTCACTGTGTGCTTTGTGAAGAAGGGCTTCCTTTTATCTGTCCTGAATCCTGACCATCCAACAGAACTGCCGCCATTTTGGGGAGAGGGTTCAGCACCTTGGATAGATCCTTTACTGTCCTGACTGGTTCTGACTGAAACCCAGAGGGGGATTCACTGCCCCACTGAATGGCCAGATCAATGGGGCCATCTATAGTAAGTAGTAAAGAGTAGCCTCATTCATCCGCAGCTACAGCACATGCTTTCTGCTTGAATCCAGGCTAAGAGGCAGAAACAGGCAAAAATGGATGGAGGGGAAATGAGAGAGTACCATGAGGAACCTTTGCAACTGAGCTGCCATTAACACAGAAAGCAAACGATTTGGCAAGCTGTGTGTTTGTGTCTGTGCTGGGGAGTAGCAGCCGCGAGCACACTGGAGATTCCCCCCCCTTCCTCCCCCTAAGTGATCTTGAAATGAAATGAGATTGATGCCACATACATTATGCAAAAGTGGATGGATTGATTTTTGTAGGTCACGCACTTCCAAAGGCCCATTACATGGCTTCCTTTAAATAATTAAGCACGGCACAGTCTTACCTCGGCAAAGCTAATCAGCAGCATCCTGCCGGCCCGACGGAATCGCTGCCGTCCCTAATGGCACGAGATTGGGCAAAGCCATCCCTCAAAGTCCACATTCCCCAGAAGGAGGAGGATTTCTCCATGGCTCCTTCATGCGTTCTGTGCTGGCTATCACGAAAAACAATGTCCAAAGAACTCGTGCGCGTTCAGAAAAATCCTGCAATTGACGTGCTACCAATGAGATCAGTGTGACCTTCCGGATGTTGCTGGACCACAACTCCCATCATCCCTGACTAATAGCCATGCTGGGTGGGAATGATGGAAGTTGGGAGTCTAGTACCATCTAGTACCCAATTTCCCAACCCTGCTTTAGGTCTTGTTCCTACGAGAGCCGACACAATGGTCCCATTCAGAAGACACCTGAAACCATGGCTTTAACTATGGTGGTTAATCCAGAAAGGCAGGCCATGTTCAGAAGACACCTTAAACCATGGCTTTAACCAAAGTGAATAAAGCTTTTGCTGGTGGTCATTAAGGCATGTTGAAGAAATCCACAATGGAATCTAATGAGTTCTGAATTCTATGAATCTGCAAATTCCGAAGCGGACCAGCTTTTCCTGAATCACACAGATTCCACAGACTAGCAGACAGGGAATTTTCTTTTGGCCCCACCTATCACAGGAATAGCCTCTCCAAAATTGGATTTGCCTCTTGGAATGAAAGAGGTTCAACACCCCATGAATAGAGCAAACCGCAGGGGCAATAAAGCAATGGAATGGGGACAGCAATGTTCCTTTGTCCTCCAGCAGGCGGGGACATCTGCCCCACCCTGTGGCCGGGAGTAAGCATTGCAATGCCTGGGCCTGTAAGAGGATACATAGTGTTGATGGGCCAATAAAATGATGCATGGCTGGCCTTTTAGTGGCAGCACTTCATCAGAAGGAAAGCTGAGCGAGGGCAAAGATGCAAAGATCGTAGCCCTGTGTCACTCTTGTACAAGTAGTTGTAATGTTTGGATGCTTGTACTAGAGGACAAAACTCAGCTGTACTCCCCCCGCCAGTGCAGAGAAGGTACATAATCATGGAATCATAGAATAGTAGAGTTGGAAGGGGCCTATAAGGCCATCAAGACCAACCCCCTGCTCAATGCAGGAATCCACCCTAAAGCATCCCTGACAGATGGTTGTCCAGCTGCCTCTTGAATACCTCTAGTGTGGGAGAGCCCACAACCTCCCTAAATAACTGGTTCCATTGTCATACTGCTCTAACAGTCAGGAAGTTTTTCCTGATGTCCAGCCGGAATCTGGCTTCCTGTAACTAATCCTTTCCTGCATGTGCAGAAGCTGGTGGAGGATTTTAACCCTCTCGGTTTGCTTGGAAACTCTTTTCCTTTCAACCCAGAGCAAGAGTTCTACAACTTAGCCATGGCAATGCGCCTTGCCTCATTAAAGAAAGCAACTGTTCAAGTCTCCCTGAGCAAAACTAAAGACAAAACAAAGACAGATGGTTTGCCTCCGAGTGTTTGAGCAGGGGATAGGCAGCTCCCACCAGCTTCTTCTTCTTTTCATTCTTTTTTATAGATGTTTGGATGAGCGATTGCAAGGTAGCAGAAAGCTCACAAAAAGATCCCAGAAGATGGCCCCATTGATTCCTTCCCATAATCAATTCATGTCACTGCAGGCCATGAGAAGTCTGGTGTGGATTTGGAGGCCTGGCTGCTAGGCTGCATGCTCCTTACTTCAAAGGGGACATTTACTGACAGAGATGGGAGACAGAGAGATTGTCCTTGCTTACTTCTCCTAGGAATATGGGATGCTTCCTTAGACCAGGCCGGTTTCAGTTCATTTTGGACAAGAACTTCCCCCAATGCACAATGTTCTTCATATTTGGTAAACAAAGGACTGAGATTTTTAAAAATAGAATGTGGGAGAAACCAAAATGGACAGATCCATCCAGGCCCAGGGCTTTGATTGCCAAGTCAGGCCTTGCATCCCTGTGTATTAGCATAGGACTCAGTATAAGTGCTTCCTATATTCCTAATTTCAGGGGGGGGCACAGAAAAGCAAGGGAAGAACCAAATAAACCAGATGGAGATGTGGACCACCTGAAGAACCCTGGAGAGCTAGTCTAGGATCCCAGGAGGATCAGATTGTGATCCAGGTCTCCAGATGGATCAGACAATGACTTCTAGACCTGAGATTCTGCATTCCTTGACTACATGGCATTGGGGGACAGGTTTCTCAGTTCGCCCGTGTCCCAATTCGGGTGCTGGAGTTAATGATTTACAGAGCACCTGAACAGGACTTTCATGCCTGTACATAGGAAATCACCCCTGCAGTTTACCACAATGGTAATAAGATTAAAAGATCAATATATGAAAAGCATTGAACAACACATGAAAGAAATGAAATCTTTGTGTTGTGTCTGCTCTTAGAACCTTGGAACAGGATTTTGATGTCCTCATCAATGTCATTTGATGTTTCAGAAACGTCTTCCTGTTTTTTCCTGCATTGAAACTAAATTAATCACAATGAAACTTTCCTTTCTGTTAAAAGTCCCCATAGTCAAGCACCATAAGAACATAAGAACTGTGCTGCATTGGGCCCAAAATTCATATACCCTAACACTGCTTCCAAGACTGGCCAGCCAGCTGCTACTGAATGTCCTGTTCCATTGCAGATTCTGTTATCCCTATTAGGTGATAGATTGAGGGAGGAAAGACAAAGTTGGGCAGCAGCTCAATTCGTTCTGCAGTAGAGCACTTTCAGCACCCTGGACAGAACAGTGAGCTAAGGTTCAGGACCATGGAGAGCAATCCTACAGCTCAATAAGACAAGTTACCCCAGCACTGGCTTCCAGCAACTGACAGGGTTTCATTTCTAGGCCAGAAAAGTCCTTTTCAAGAGCTACAAGTTGCTGGCTTCTTTGGGATAGTGATGGTGTGAATAAGAACATAAGAAGAGCTATGATGGATCATCACAGCAGAAAAACAACGAATCATGGATTTCGAAGATACCTTGAAGGTCATCTAGGCCAACCCAGCTTAATGCAGGAATCTATACCAAGCCTGATGGATGGGGATTAAGCCACTGCTTAAATACCTCCAGGGACGGAGAGCTCACCACCTCCTCAAGCAGTCTGGTTCACTGTTGAGCAGCTCTTCCCATTAGGAACACAGGCCACCAAAGAAAGTTGGAAACCTTATTTTCCACAGGATCATGTCCGTTCTTCTTCCAAACACAGCGCCTTCTGCTCCTGATTTTTCTTGCACTAAATTCCACACCCCATTTAACTTTAGAAGTGTTTTTATTTAGAGACATTTTGGGGGAGAGGGGGGTGTTATTCCGGGCCAGAAATGACCTGTGGCAAATTGCAGAGATGGATCCGTTACTGGAACATATCTGCTTGGCTGCACCAGGTTACAGGGAGCGACGCTAATTTACCCGGCGAGAATCCGGTGCCTAAGTAGCAATTTATGACAGCAAAGCTCTTCCCCGGCTATAGAAAAGAAGGAAAATAGATTTTCTCTCTCGCATACCTGCTGCGGGAGGCATACGGCACTCGGCGGTGATTCTGGAAAGAGCGAGGCAGACTATCATTTCGGCCGGGCTCGCAGAGATCTTTCAAAAGCCAAAGTGGAAAATGTACCACCCAAACCCTCCACCCCCTTCCATTTTGGAGACGGAGCGCTCGTGGGGCTGGTGGAAGGCAAACCAATCACTTTCTCAAACAAGCCCAGCTGTGAAAAGTCATCTGCGTTCACTTCCCTGGCAGAACGTGGTTCTATTTTTAAGAAGGAGAAGAAGAAAAAGGGGGCACAGCCCAGTGCAAATTTCTCCAGCTCAGGTCTTTTTTGTGTGTTTGTTTTTTGTTTAAAGAATACTTCAGTGCTGTTTTTTTATTTATAAAAGGGGTGGGAAGGACGTTCTTTTTTCTGTTGAGGGTCACGTTCTCCTGGGGGCAAATCTGGCAACGGGTGAAGCCAGAACTGTGTTACTCTCTCTCTACCACCACCACCCTCTCTCTCTCTCTCTTCTCCCCCTCCCTCTACGCTGCCTGTTTTCTCTCCCTCCCCTTCTCTCTCTTTTTCTGCCTCTCTCTCCATGCCCCTTCTCTCGCCCCTCTCTCTCTTCACCCCTTTTTTCATTTCCTACTCCCTTTCTTTCTCTCTCTTTCTCTGCCTCTCTCTCCATGCCCCTTCTCTCCCCCTCTCTCTCTCTTCACCCCTTTTTTCTTTTCCTACTCCCTTTCTTTCTCTCTCTTTTTCTGCCTCTCTCCATGCCCCTTCTCTCCCTCTCTCTCTTCACCCCTTTTTTATTTCCTACTCCCTTTCTTTCTCTCTCTTTCTCTGCCTCTCTCTCCATGCCCCTTCTCTCCCCCCTCTCTCTCTTCACCCCTTTTTTATTTCCTACTCCCTTTCTTTCTCTCTCTTTTTCTGCCTCTCTCTCCATGCCCCTTCTCTCCCCCTCTCTCTCTCTTCACCCCTTTTTTCTTTTCCTACTCCCTTTCTTTCTCTCTCTTTTTCTGCCTCTCTCCATGCCCCTTCTCTCCCCCTCTCTCTCTTCACCCCTTTTTTATTTCCTACTCCCTTTCTTTCTCTCTCTTTCTCTGCCTCTCTCTCCATGCCCCTTCTCTCCCCCCTCTCTCTCTTCCACCCCTTTTTTCTCTTCCTACTCCCTTTCTTTCTCTCTCCCTCTCTCTTCAAACTTTTTTTTCTTTCCCTCCTCCCGCTCTATCTCTTCCCCTTCATTCTCTTTGCATTTCTCTCTCCCCCTTTCTGTCTACCACCCCTTTTCTCACACCTCTCTCTCTCTCTCCATGCCCAGCAAACTACCACAGGAGGGACAGATCACGTTTCTTACTGGTCTGAACTGATCTCTTGCACTGGGCTTTTGACATTAGGCCAAGGGCCACAAGTTGCCCACCCTGGCTTATATTAGCCATTTATCCAGCCTCTCTCTACACTGTGACTGTCTAAGAAATACTCAATGGATTCAAATAAGATTGGATCCAACCAGCAGATTCCACAGTGGAATCTGTCTTTTCTCGACTTGCAGGTTGTTGTTGTTGTCATTTTTAACTTGGGGGGGGGGGTGTTGCTTGAAGGTGCATTTGCACTAATGCACATTAGTGCAAGACAAATGAAAATCTTGTACATCCCTTAAAAAAAGGCAAGTTCTAGAGCATACTTGAGCAATAAAACAACCATCTTGCAAGGCTTTCACTAAAAAAGAAATAAAGGAAGATGCAAACACTCAGCAGCAGCGGGGGCAGAAAGTAGATCTCCAGTTGTGTTGGACTTCAACTCTAGCATTCCTGATCATTAGCTACGCTGGCAGGAGCTTCTGAGAGTTGATGTTCCAAAACATCTGGAGATCTTCCTTCTGTCCACCCTGCTCTACAGCAGAGTTAGGCAACCAGGTGCCCTCCAGATGTTTTGGACTACATAACCCATAATCTCTGGTCATTGGCCATGCTGGCTGGGGCTTCTGGGAATTGTAGTCCAAGAGCTCCATCGGATGAGTGTTTTATTGCACGCTCATTACTGGGCACTCATGGATTTTTGTGACTCCCTGTCATGACATCGTCTGCCCCCTGCACACCTCCCACACGTTCTAGCCTTCTTTGCACAACAAAAGAACACCCCAGTAAGTCTGACTTATTTTTAAAGATGGATGTCGCCGCTATCTCCTGCTGTGTGCAGAAGAAGCAGCGGGATCAAAATGGGCTGAATGGGCCATGCGCAAGTTGTTTACTTCCTCTTTCAAAAGAGGAAGTAATAAGGGACAAATGTGTGGGCGGAGAAGAGACGGTAAGCAAACACAATTTCCCATGTGATGATGCTCCTAAACAGCCCTGCTCTACAGCCTATTCCTAAATGAATGAATAAGTAAATAAATAAATAAATAAATAACGTGTCCATTAAAGAAACACTCAAACTGCAGACACATAATCTGATGTCTCCAGCTTTTTCTTTTTCTTTTTTTAAAAAAGGCAATTTGGCTCATTGGATTCAGTATGACAATCCCAATTTATCATTCTCCTAATAAGAGCCTTCAGCAATCTTGGGCTCATGTATTATCTTAGCTAGAACAGCAGCCTAGGCAAACTGGGAGAAGTTTGGGATAAAACTAGCTTTCCGGCCAATTTCGAACCAGGGGAGTTCTGGGAAGGGACCCCACAGCTCAGCGATGAAACAATAATTGATCCACACATAATATCATCAATTACGGATGCTGGAGCTATCCACAATGGAACAAAAGGTTCAGATTTTTATGAATCTGACCCACAAGTGGATTCTGTATCCCAGGAGGTCCTCCATGCAATTAAAGAACCCTGATTTTCCAGACATTCATACAAGGGGCAATCTAGAAATGGACGTCCTTTTTTTCCTAACACCTGTCCAATCATCTCACTACTCATCCCCAGTTCATAGAATCATAGAATAGTAGAGTTGGAAGGGGCCCATAAGGCCTTTGAGTCCAACCCCCTGCTCAATGCAGGAATCCACCTTCAAGCATCCCTGACAGATGGCTGTCCAGCTGCCTCCTGAAGGCCCCTAGTGTGGGAGAGCCCACAACCTCCCTAGGTAACTGGTTCCATTGTCGTACTGCTCTAACAGGAAGTTTTTCCTGATGTCCAGCCGGAATCTGGCTTCCTGACATTGGAGCCCGTTATTCCATGTCCTGCACTCTGGGATGATCGAGGAGAGATCCTGGCCCTCCTCTGTGTGACAACCTTTCAAGTATTTGAAGAGTGCTATCATGCCTCCCCTCCATCTTCTCTTCTCCAGGCTAAACATGCCCAGTTCTTTCAGTCTCTCTTCATAGGGCTTCATATGAGAAAAGTTCATTATTGCTCATGTTCACTGGAGGATGCTGTTAATCTTGCTGGGTAAAGCGCCATGCAGTTTGGTAGCAGTGACCAAACAGATTGAGAGGACTTTGATTCAAAGGAGAGAGAGAGAGAGAGAGAGAGAGAGAGTAATCTGCCAGACTCACTAAATTATGTCATGCTCTGCATGGTGAATCTACTAACCACTAAACATTTGCTCACTTCTACTCTTAAAATGTTACCGATTAACCACCAGCAAACAAATGGGGCCATTGCTTCCCTTAATGCTTACCCTTTCCTCTCTCTCTCTCTCTCTCTCCATAACCTCTGAAATACTAATATGGCAAAGTGTCACAGTGAATGGCTTGATAAATAAAATGATTTAGTGAAACGATGCCATAGATTGTGCATGGCCAGCCATGCGGGTCCGAAAGCCCTGGGCTCACAATATGGTTGGCGATTGCATCACAGCCATTTATCTATTAATTTATCTGAGCAAACATTAAAGCCACCCATGATAACTTGCAGCTTCGTTTCTGAGAACGATCCAAGCTCTGTCTTGCTTAAAAGGAAGCCAGCGGCATTATTTTTTGCATGCTCTTTTTTCCCCACAAAGCTGGATGTTTCAAGATGGTTATCTCCATCTCTCGCGCGCTCTCGCTCTCTTTGGCAACTTGTGGAACAGAGAATACAACGAGGTCTTTGTAACCATCTGTGACAAAAGTGAACTCAGTTCTCCAAGTGCTGGCATTTCCATAGCCAAAATGGCGCCACCCGTACACAAGGAGGAGGAATAGGCAGGCTTGGGTGAAACCCGAAGGTTTGCAGCAGTACAAGAAAAACGCTTTCGGCAAAAAGGTCCAAAGGGGAGAACCAATGGGCCCAATGAAGACTGAGCATGCTCAGTGCTTACGGAAAGTTGACTGATGGAATGTTGAGTATGGGAAGTTGACTGGTGACAAATGCGAGAGTCAAGTGGAGTTTCCTGCACTTGAAATGCATAGGGTGAAAGAAATGCATAGGGTGACCCTTAGAGTAACATTGACCAACCCTATGCAGTGCCAGGTTTTATGGCCCCTTGGGCAGGACACCCTCAGTAAGCCTACTTTCTCCTCATCACTACCTGCTATGCCACCCCCTCACACACAAGGCTTTGACACGCACCCACCTCCCTGAGGCTAAGCACCACCACTTAAATACCAGAGGAAGGGGTAAAAAGAAAAGTATAACCTTTCTCTTATAGCAGAGGGAAAAGGTAAGGAGTTTTGGAAAAGGCTTTTCTGTGAATATAGCAGGCTGAAGGTTTAATGTAATTGTTTGTTTATGAACTAATAGGGCAGGAGACACAGCCAAACTGACACGTAGTTTTATGGTAGCAAAATAAAGAAAATGTGTATTGTTGTTTACAGTTCTTAGTTCCTTCGAATTATATTCCAGCCCTGCCTATTCTTAATCATACCGGTAGTAACCAATCTAATAATAGCAATCCTTAGTCCCTATGATCTTATTTTCACTCGCTCCTCACACAACTCCTGACAAGAAATCACACAGCTAAACACATCTACCCTCTAAACCCAATCACCAACCGAACTCCTTAGACCGCTCAGCTCCCCCATATATAGACTCCTCCCCCTTTCCACAGCATCACCAGCCACACCCACTCAGTCCAACGTTCCGCACTCTCTAGACATACTCAACCAGACATACCTAAGGGAATAGAAACGCCACACTACCGCTTGATTGTTTGACAGGCAGAAAGCCTGAAAGGAAGGCAGGACCCTCTTCTGCTCATCCTGCTGGCCCTCTCAGTCTGTGTGGCCCTGCTAGGCTCTTCCACAGCCCCGGTTCCTGCCCAGTGAGGAACCCTCCTCAACCCTAACCCTAACCTGAGGATTAACCCCAACATACCACTGAGACTTTTTTCCAGCCACTAAAAGTCAGTTTGCAAGCCATCCTAGTGGGTTAAACTACAGCAAATCCACCCCCCATAGGAAAGAAGTCTGAAAAATCCAGGGGACTCAGGGCAATTCACAGAAATCAGTTGCCTGGTGAAGTTGTAGGCTCTCCCATACTAGAGGCCTTCAAGAGGCAGCTGGACAACCATCTGTCAGGGATGCTTTAGGGTGGATTCCTGCATTGAGCAGGGGGTTGGACTTGATGGCCTTGTAGGCCCCTTCCAACTCTGCTATTCTATGATTCTCTGAAATCTGAACCCATCTGTATCCATTGCTGATTTCTCTGACATCCCTATACAAGGTCCTGATCTGGATCAGGGACCTTTGTGACTTCTCTAAAGTAAAAAAAAAATGGAGGGGACAGATGTAGCTCTACACAGACATTTAGAGCTTCACCAGACGAGGGTGGGGTGGGAAATCACGCTTCCCCACCGTCGCTTCTCTGCCCCCACTTTTGTTGCGTGATACTTCCACTTTCAAAAGAGGAAATAAACAACCTGCTGGTGGCCCATTCAATGGGCTGTTGTGATCGCACTGCTTCTCCTGCATCCTGCAGTAGATAGCGGCAACCTCCGTTTTTAAAAATATTTTAGACTTTCTGGGTGGGTTTGTGTGTGTGTGGTGTGTGAAAAAGGCCAGAAGGGGCGGGAGGCAGACGGTGACGTGAGAAGGACCCGTGAAAATCCGTGAGTGCCCAGCAATGAGCGTGCAATAAAACACTCATCTGATGGAGCTCTTAAAAGTAATGTTTGTGTTAGTCCTTTGTGAGCCATGACTATCAAATCTGTGCAGCATAGAAGGAAAGGAAGCAGCGGGGCTGTGGGGAGAGGAAGACGTAGCGATGAGAAGGAAAAAGAAGACACACAGCATTTTTCAGTGTCTTAAATGTTAATCACCAGGAAACAAAAAAATAAATGAGCTATGGGTATTGTATAATTGCAAGAAATTTTGAGGAATGAGTTGTGTCCAGAGAAATCCAATTAAGCTTAATACTCTTGTGCTGTGGGGGCAAGGAAGAGAAATACAACACATTGTTAGAAACTCAAGTTTTTTAAGGGGGGGCTAAATTAATCAGACACCTAATGATACTTTCAACCACTTTTCTAACAGATTGCCCTAATTACGTGGAGCGGGCTGGGCAGTTCGGCCTGCAAACAGCCAGTTGAGTAATTCTTTGGTTTAAAGCATATATAGTTTTCACCACAGTCACAAATTCTATTCTTCATCTGAGTCAAGGTTCCTGATCAGAGAAGCAGTGTTACTTCAGGCTTCAGGTGGGGGACAGCATGTTTGGATATGCCTCCATTTTTTATTTTCATTTTTAAATCCCTGCATGTAGAAAAGTAGAATGACAATCTAAAGTGCTGAACCCTAGCCCCCCCCCCCCCAAAAAAAAGATTCAGAGCCTTAGAAAGCTCCTTTAGACTTCTGGCTGGTTTTGACTGAAACCTAGAATCGATTCACAACTAGGGTGGCCATATGGAAAGGAGGACAGGGCTCCTGTATCTTTAACAGGTGTATAGAAAAGGGAATTTCAGCAGGTGTCATTTATATGCATGCAGCACCTGGTGGAATTCCCTCTTCATCTCAACAGTTAAAGCCGCAGGATCCCTCTTGACCAGATACAAAAGAAGGCAGGGCTCCTGCAGCTTTAACTATTGATGAAGAGAGTATTTCACCAAGTGCTGCATGCATACGAAGGACACCTGCTGAAATTCCCTTTTCTAAACAACTGTTAAAGGTACAGGAGCCCGGTCCTCCTTTTCATATGGTCACCATATTTACAACCCCACTGAAATCAGAGCAACAAGCCTCCACTCCACTGGTAAGGAGTGAGAATTCTACCACAGAACCACGAATGCCATGGGATCAAAGAGTTTCAAAGTGGAAAGAGGATTTCAATATAAATAAATAAATCGAGTCCGAGATCCTTTGGGGAGCAACGCTAACTTCCTCTGTGCTTGTTTCTGCACTGCTGCAATGGCTACTCCACATTTGTAAACAAATTATTACCACGGCCATAAAATACATTGCACATTAAAAATGTGCCATCAAAATGACTAATAGTAACTATAATGATGTCATCTCTGCAAAAACCTATTTAATAAGGATGTTCTCTTGCGTCGCTTCATTAATATATCAAATAGAAATGTGGGTTTTTCTTTTAATTGGGTTGGTTCAATAAAAAAAAGTTCTGCGTAGAGGACTGCATGCAAAAAATAACTTTAGAGAATGATAGGGGCTACTACAAAGGCACAAAACTGGAGAGGCGAGAGATATTTGCTTTGTTCTGTAACACCCAAAATGGGGAATCGCTTTAAGGGCACAATCCTATGCATGTTTAGATCGGGTGGGGGAAGTCCTACAACATCCAGCATTCCCCATGCTGAAAATTAGAGTGACCAGATACAAAAGAGGCCGCTTTAACTGTTGCGATGAAGAGGGAATTTCACCAGGTGCTACATGCCTTCAAATGACACCTGCTGAAATTCCCTTTTCTATGCAACTGTGAAAGCTACAGGAGCCTTGTCCTCCTTTTCATAGGGTCACCCTAACCCCAAATGACTTTTGTACGCAAGGCCAAAGATCAAAACGCTTAAGGAGGTTGACTGCAGGACAGAAGTCGAGCACAACACCTCGCTCAGCCGACAGAGTTTATTATAAAATCAGCAATTTCCACTGAAAAAGACCTATTGACATTTTGGCATGGCAAATTGCTCTGACCTTCTAGGCATTATCTTAAGATTATTGCACTATTCTCTCAGGGAACGAAACCTTTGCTTTCTGGATGCAGGAAGCTGCCTTATCCTGACCCTGACCATTGTGCTTTCTTGCCCGGTACTGTTGACACTGACTTCCCAGGGTTTCTGGCAGGATTCTTTCCTTACCTATCTGGAGATACTGGGGATCAAACCTGAGACCTTGTGCATGCAAAACAGGAGCTCTTCCCACTTAACTATGACGCCTACCTCCAATCTGGAAGCCCTACCTGAAGTGTTAGAGATGGGCCACATTTATGCCCATCTCTTAACTTCATCACAACAGGGTTATACTGTAAAATCACTGTGAATTGCGTGCAAAGGACTCCGAGGTTTTCCAGTTTATAATCTGCTTTGACTGTGAAGTACTCCCAGGCATCCTGCCTTAATTGTGCTATAAAGCCAAAAGACCCGTCCTATTTTGATACCCCTTTAAAAGCTCAACCTCTCCTTTTCATCAAACCCAGGTGAGGCAGTGGCTGTTTTGAACCAGTGCCTGGGCACGGTAATGGACTGGATGAGGGCTAACAAACTGAGACTCAATCCAGACAAGACGGAGGTACTGTTTGCTGGTGGTTCATCTGTCCGGTGAGGTGATGTTTGCCCTGTCCTGGACAGGGTTGCACTCTCCCTAAAGGATCGGGTCTGTAGTCTGGGGGTGCTCTTGGATCCAGAACTGTCACTTGAGGCACAGATGAACTAAGTGGCAAAGAGCACCTTTTATCAGCTTAGGCTGATATACCAACTGTGTCCTTATCTGGACGGAGATAGACTAGCTACAGTTATCCATGCTCTGATAACCTCTCGTTTGGATTACTGCAATGTGTTATGCGTGGGGCTGCCTTTGAAAATGGTCCGGAAACTTCAACTGGTACAAAACAGGGCAGCACGGTTACTAACAGGGACTGGCCGACGAGATCACATTACGCCTGTCCTTTTCCATCTTCATTGGCTGCCAGTCCAGGTCCGGGCCCGATTCAAAGTGCTGGTATTAACATTTAAAGCCCTAAATGGCTTGGGGCCAGG
Source organism: Elgaria multicarinata webbii (assembly GCF_023053635.1). Lineage (NCBI taxonomy): Eukaryota > Metazoa > Chordata > Lepidosauria > Squamata > Anguidae > Elgaria > Elgaria multicarinata. Next base: position 20,563,820 of record NC_086187.1, on the reverse strand, counting down.
TTATCTGAAGGAACGCCTCCTCCCATATGTACCCTAAGGTCATCCTCAGGGGTCCTTCTTTGCGAGCCCCTGCCAAAGGAAGTGAGGCAGGTGGCTACCAGGAGGAGGGCCTTCTCTGCTGTGGCACCCCGGCTGTGGAATGAGCTCCCTAAGGAGGTTCACTTGGAACCTACATTATATGCCTTTAGACGCCAGGTGAAGACCTTTTTATTCTCCCAGCATTTTAACAGTCTATAAATAAATTTTAACTTGGTGTTTTAAATTTGTAAATTTGCATCGCTGCTGTTTTTATCTGGTTGAGCTTTTAAATTTTATATTATGGTTTTATACTGTTGTTTTATACTTTGGATTGTTTTAATTTTTGGGAACCGCCCAGAGAGCTCCAGCTATTGGGTGGTATAGAAATGCAATAAATAAATAAATAAATAAATAAATAAATAAATAAATAAATAAATAAATGTTTTCCAAGCAGCCACTGGGGGTGCAGGAGGAGGATTTGATAGGTTTAAACTACTAATTAAACAAATGCTTATATCCGCATAAGTTTTAAAGATAAAGACATTGAAATTGGCACAGTAATAGATATTAAGGAGAGCTTTAAGCATACCAAATTTGAATCAGATTGGGTCATCCGTTGATTTTTTATGATTTTTTTACATTTCTCCCCCTTAACCCCTTTCCTGGTATGCAAAGGAACTTAGGAGTGCTGCTGCCCAGGGTGTGATTCAGCTAGCAATAATAATAACAACAACGACAGTGTTACGCTGTAGGGGATAATTCGAGGGAAACAGGTACGTGGGATGAAGCTTTCTAACATGACCACAAAGTCGTCACCTTGAGGCACATTTGCATATCGTGCCCCCCCCCCCAAGTGCCACTCAATAGAGACCAAGAAGATAACGGGCAAAAAAATCTACTAATTAAACCTACCCCTTGTTTCGCCGCACCTATACACCCCAGGCTGCACCTCCTAGGTGTCAACAAAGCAAAAGAAAGGACAAGTTCACCTCCAGAGTAGGATGCAATGTTATGCATTTCAAAGCACAGTTATTTCAAAGGATGCTGCCTAGGGCCCCGACTGCTCACAGATCCAGACATTCATGTTGGGGGTGGTGGTTTGTAAGACGCTAGTATTTAATCAAAAGCAAGCTCAAAAAGAAGCAAGCTATCATGTGGTGTGTGTGTGTTAAGGGGGGGGGTATTCATACAACATACCTTGCTATTAAAATACATGAATCCAGGAATGCAGGAGCAAGCAGGAGACGGATGGTACATTTTATTACAATTAAAAGGCAAAGAGATTGTCCATATACATTCTAGTTGTGCCATACTTACAGACAGATGAGGGGGGTTTGGGCAGGGTGGGGTAGCAAGGGGTGGGGTGGAATGTCTGACCGGTGGGAAAATATGAATTTGACCCCATAGTATCGCAGGTTCAAAGGTTCCATTCTGACTTGCTACTCACAGGGCCGGAGCTACCATAGAGGCCACTCAGGCGGCCGCCTAGAGCGCCAAGCTAAGAGGGGCGCCGGGCACAGCGCAGCACTCATGCGCATTGGCTGTGAACCGGCCCGGCCCAAGGATTCAGCTGGGCCTGGGTGGGTGAGATGGCGCCCTGTGCCCGCCCAGCCGAAGCGAAGTGAAGCCAGGGACGCTGGGGTGGGGGTGGGGTGGCTCCACGTTCGGACTTCCGGAAAGCGCCCGGAAGAGAGAGAGAGAGAGAGAGAATGTATGGATGACTGGGGTGCATGGGGTCTTTGAGTGAATGTATGTGTTCATGCGATGTGTTTGTTTGGAGTGAGTGATGCTGAGTGTGTGTGTGCGTGCGCGTGTGAGTTGGGGGGGATGATTTGGAGGTGATATTCCTATTAAATAATACATTTTAGACCCATAGACGTTCCTTTCCAATTTGTTTGCTATAATTGGCATGACGTATTTCTTGCACTTTAAAATAAATTTAGCAGTTTCAAGTTTTGTGCTTATTTTTTCCAGGAAAGATATGTTCTTAAAAATCAAAGTTGGCTTTTTTTTGGGGGGGGGGGGGGTGAAAGTAGCTCACCTTGCCTAGGGTGCAAAATAGTCTGGCACCAGCCCTGGCTACTCAAGAGACCTGGGTTCGATTCCTAGCCAATAGAAAGCAGAGTTGGTCAAGTGTAGTGTCTGGATTAGGATTGGGGAAATCCAGGTTCAAATCTCAGTTGAGCCATGAAAAGTTCCCCAGATAACCGTGGGGCAGCTACCTTTTCCCAGCCTAGCTTAAGTCATGTGGTTGCTGTTTGTTTGTATATGTATTTAAGGCCTTTTTACCCTGCTCTTCAGCCATAAAGCCTCCCAGACCAGCTTACATAAGATCAATGAAAAGGAGACAGGATATGATAGGAAAAAGGGGTGAGTAGAGAAGAGGAAAACAAGGAAAGCAATTCTTAAAGTTACATGGTAGTTCTTATCTTGGCAATTTAGCTGGTATGGAAACAGTTCAGGGAGAGGACGAGCCAAGCAGAGCTGGTGTCTCAGCAGAGCCGATGGAGCACGTCCTGATACTCATCTCTCCTTCTGCTACAGCCTGATGGAATGGCTGCAAATGGGAGAGAACATAAGAAGAGCCCTGCTGTATGAGACCAAGGGTCCATCTAGTCCAGCACTCTGTTCACACAGTGGCCAACCAGCCATCGGCCAGGGATGAACAAGCAGGACACAGTGCAACAGCTCAAGTTTCCACTGAAACATTTCTTGCACGCCCTGAATGAGAAGCCCAGGAAGGGGGTTACAAAATAGGGCAGGCAGGCACCATGCAGACCGTATGCTGCTGACCTGGGGTCTACTCCTCCAGATGAAACGATTCCATGGTCACAAACCAAATATTTGATCTGCAGAAAGGGACGTCCATTGCCAAGAGCAAACTGTTTAAGAAAGCGTGATGGGAAAGAGACCATCCTTTATTTGAGGGGGGGGCACTGCCGAAATGTCTGCATACAGCATTTTATTGAGTCCAGCCTAAGGCTGAGGAGCAGGAGAGCACGAAACTGCTGCCGTGAGCAGTTTGTTATCTGTAGTTGAAATTCAACGGCTAAGGAAGGTTTTATATGCAACCATCATTTTGTGCTGACACAGTCCTCAAGAGTGGGTCATTTAATTAGACGACTCATTGCTATGCTCCTCTCTCTCTCTCTCTTTTTTTTTTTAATCACCATAAGCATAATTAAGCTGTTAAATTGTGAAAGAGTTAGCTTTGGGTTTACAGAGCCCCTCAAAATAACATTGAGAAACAGGTAATAGACAGGGCCATGTGAAATCTACAGTCATTGATGGGACAAGGCAGCCTACATAAGGGCCCACACACCCTACCCACCTAGGCCTTGACCGGGTCCAACTAGGGATGGATGAACCTACCTGGGCCTGACCAACATGACGTTCACTAAACTCCCCCCGTTTGCCTGACCCCAGAGGACACATGGAGCAGGCCAACAGATGGCCCAGCAGGGACCTGGCAAGAGCTTGTGGGGTCCTGTCCACCCACGAGCCCCCAGAGCCGCCATCTTGCATAAAAATGGCATCTCCAAGCTGTCCAGGGGCTTGCATGGCCCAGCGAGCAGGAGCAGACGGCAGCGGTGACTCCGAAAGCACCTGCCAGGTACAGATAAATCCATCCATCGCTAATTGTAGGCTGAAGAGCAGGCCAAAACAAGCTTTAAAGGAATATACAAATGGCCATTTAATCCATGGGTCTATTAAAAGCAGCTGTTTAAGAAGCTAAACATCAACAAAAAAATCTTTAATTGCTAGGCAGATCTAATTATTAGCTTAAAATGTGCAGAAGCCTTCTTCTTGCTGAAAGATAATTTAGCCAACGAAGCCCCAGACTGGCTTGAGAAATAACTTAAGCCTGGATCAATAATAAAATATAGTTGCTTTATCCATCATTAATACTTCTGTCTAATCTCCTAACTCAGGAGTTTCTGGTTTATTACCGAGGAGATGGATCTCTTTATCTTTGCGTGCCATTCTTATCACACCGAGTCCCATCTATTTCATTCTTAATATATAGGTATAGATATTCCCCCTGCTAGCAGAAGCTTGTCATATATCTTACTATTAGAATTTCAATGCTAACTCAACACAGATTGGGGCATGATACATCTTTGAAGGTAGCCATGTCACTCTTTCCATTTCGGAATTGTCACTAGATATTGTGAATAAGGCTTGTAATCTCCTTCATTTAAAGGAATATGTGCAAAATTTGACAGAACAGCCTTCCTGGTTAGAAGGATCTGCCCAGGGCTGCTCTAGTCATCCAGGGATGGCTTTATACCAGGTGATGCCCCAGAGAACAAGCGCTATTTCAGGGTCATTCTCCATCCTTCAGCTTTTGATGTCCTTCTCTCTTTCTTTCTTTTTTATGGCATCATAGCCCAATTCACAACTTCAACGCATGCTTTGCATGCATGATTTATCCCTTACGTAGAAGATAAGATTTCTCCCAGACCCACCACAACAATGGCACAAGACATCAGCTTAGGTTTTAATGGTTAAATTCACCAAGCTTGCACGTCATTTTAACTGCTTTAATTCTTTTTACTGTTTTTAAATTCTATACTGGTTTTAGCTTGATTAATGGTTTAATTTGTTTTTAGCGGTGTCGATTTATTGTTTTATATTGTATAATTTTATCTGTATGCCGCCCTGAGACCCTAGTGATATAGGGTGGGATACAAATATTTTAAATAAATGGGCAACACTACATCTCGTGGAAGTGAACCCCACAGTTGGACTGTGAGCACCTCTATACCTTTACTCTGTAGTCCCACTATGAACATAAGAAGCACCCTGCTGGATGAGACTGAGGGTCCATCTAGTCCAGCACTCTGTTCACACAGTGGCCAACCAGCCATCAGCAGGACAACAGCACCCTCCCACCCATGTTCCCCAGCAACTGGTGGGGATCAGAGGCTTACTGCCTCTGATCCTGGAGGCAGCACAGAGCCATCAGGACTATAGCCATTGATAGCCTTCTCCTCCAGGAATTTATCCAACCCCCTTTTGAAGGCTGGATAAATTCTAACACTCATTACAGTAGTGTTAACAGTGGAGAAGGCAAAAAGAAGCAACTTTCTGCTATCACAGGAATAGCTCCAGGGCCATATTTAGGAGTCTAGTTTTAGAACTTGGAACATAGAATGATGGTCTGAATGTGCTCACCGCTTTCCATAGCTCTAGCTTTAAGGAGATGTTGCATGAAAAACAAACAGAAAAGACTGGACCTAAGAGTTATGCCAGAGCCATTCTTTGTCTGGCTACATATGGATGATGTCACATCAAAGAAATATACATCTTTTGTTTTCTGAAATTTATTTATTTATTTATTTCATTTCTATACCGCCCAATAGCCGAAGCTCTCTGGGTGATTCACAAAATAAAACCATGAAATGGGATAGAGACACTTGGAGATGGGGAAGATATAAATGAGGTTACGCCAGGCAGCAAAATAGATTAACTGCTTAATGAACATCTCCTAGAAAATGTCTTCCCAAGCAGGAAGGGGCTGTTCATTCTGTACATACCTAAGCATCCGACATTATTTCAAAATCAATGAGATAGAAAGTGCTATAACAAAGTTATAGCAGTCAAAATATATTTGATGAGTATAATTAGACGGAATTTTGTTGAGAAGGTATTGGGTGAAATCCTTCCAGTGAAAGAGAAGCAATCCTCTTATGAGCTCTAATTTCTGAAGGCAGCTATAAAGGAGGGCCAGGATCGCTTCTCGATCATCCCAGAGTGCAGGACACGGAATCATGGGCTCAAGTTACAGCAAGCCAGATTTCAGCTGGACATCAGGAAAAACTTCCTGACTGTTAGAGCAGTACAACAATGGAACCAATGACCTAGGGAGGTGGTGGGCTCTCCCACACTAGAGGCCTTCAAGAGGCAGATGGAGAGCCATCTGTCAGGTAGGCTTTGAGGTGGATTCCTGCACTGAGCAGGGGGTTGGACTCGATGGCCTTATAGGCCCCTTCCGACTCAACTCTTCTATGATTCTATATTGCAAAGGCAAATGTTTCAGAGTCCCATAATGGCAACCCATAATGAGTTGCTATGGGAATCTCTAAGGAATTTACTTCATGCCCCTCTGAAGTCTGCGCAAAGAATTCCCGTGAATTTCAAGTGAATTTCGGGAAAGGTCTTAACTGCGTTCGTAAAGATCTCTGAAGGTAACTGCCACTCTTTGCTGTGAGTATACAAATGTAGCGATCAGAGATGCTTTTGAGACTCTTTTTAAAGTTGTTTGAGAAGGTTATAAGATCAATAAGGAAAGCGTCAGCGCCTATGAGGCAATTTAATTGGATTTTTCTCTGGAAACACTTGAGGGGGCAAAAAAAAAACACCCTCTCACGCACGCTATGATTTAATACGAATGAAGGGCCGCTGATGGGGGTTTGGAAGAGGAAGGAAAAAAAGAAACAGAACATTTGTTAGAAGGGTTGGAGGTATGCTATAATTAGCCCAGCTGGATTTTAGCAAAGAAATGGGTTGCAGACACATATGGAGAAAAGGAGATGAGGACGCATTCCATGCTCCAGGCAGAAAGGCTTGGCTTACTGTGACATCAGCACGGCTTTCCCTTTTGCACCACAAAGTGTTGCTCAGAACAACCAGGGCTCCTGCTCCTTCTGCCTCCACCTCCCCGCAGGTACCTTGCTCTGAGGAGTCCTCAGAGCAAGGCACTAGGTTTAGTGGATGTACATGTCACATGATCTGCCCAGGGCCGGCGCTTCCATAGAGGCCAGTTAGGCGGCTGCCTAGAGCGCCAAGGTAAGGGGGGCGCCGAACGGTGCGCCCAGAAGTCACCCTCCCACTCCCAGAGCCGCTATGGCCGAGTGAGGGCAGCTTCCGGGCGCGCCATTCCGAAGCCTTCCGCCCGCGCCCCCAGCGTCCCTGGCTTGGCTTCAGCTGGGCGCCCGCCCAGCAGCTGACGCCAACCCGGGACACTGGAGGGTGGGGGCAGGGGCAGGCGGCTCCACATTCTGACTTCCGGAGAGCGCCGGACGTCAGAACGTGGAGCCGTCTGACCGCCCTCCCCCAGCTTGGCTTTGGCTGGGTGCTCCCAGCCAAAGCCAAGCCGGAATGCTGGGGAGGGGGGTGGCGAATGGACAGAAGAGGAGCTGCCCACCCACCCACCCCACCGCAGCGTCCTGCCAAGCCAGGAAGACTTCGGGCGAGGGACAGGGGGTGAAAGCAGCTCACCTTGCCTAGGGCGCAAAAAAGCCTGGCACCGGCCCTGGATCTGCCACCCCTCCCAATTTGCTGCCTGAGTCAAGGGCATTGCCTTGTCTCATGGCAGAGGCAGCCCCGAGCATAACCATGCACAAAGAGCGACTTGGAAACCACGAAAGAGAGTTCGGAGAGGAATTGCGTAATAGGAAAGCTTAATTCTTCTTCACTAAATTTTTATGGCACCCAATGCAAGAGAGGGCAACTTTGGGGAAGGGAATATATGGGGATTTTTTTTACCGTCGCTGGACACCCCCTGTGGGTCAGGCTCCTGCTGAGACTGCTGACATGTCATAGGACTATAAGAACATAGGAAGTTGCTTCATACTGAGTCAGACCCTTGGTCCATCCAGCCCAGTATTGTCAACACTGACTGGCAGTGCCTATCCAGGGATTCAGACAGGAATTTTGTCAGCCCAACTAGTGATGCCAGGGCTTGAACCTGGTATCTTGTGCATGCTAAGCAGATGCTTTACCATTGAGCTATAGCTCTTCTCTGATGCAGTCCCAAGACCTGAGTAATGCCACCAACTGCAGCAGCAAAACAATCGGCAGTTTGGCGTGGTCATCTGGAGACACCTGAAAAACCAGATAACATCTGAGGACCAACACCCCTGAAATTGATGATGATGATGATGATGATTTATTTTTATTTACAATATTTATATACTGCTTGTTTGGTGCAGAGCAGTAAAGCAGCAGTTTCTGCAGCTGAAACTCTCCCCACGGCCTGAGTTCGATCCCAGCGGAAGCTGGTTTCAGGCAGCCGGCTCGGGTCGACTCAGCCTTCCATCCTCCCGAGGTTGGTAAAATGAGTACCCAGTTAGCTGGGGGAAAGGGAATAATGTCCGGGGAAGGCAACGGCAAACCACCCCGCTATAAGGCCTGCCAAGAAAACATCAGCGAAAGCTGGCGTCCCTCCAAGAGTCAGTAATGACTCAGTGCTTGCACGAGAGGTTCCTTTCCTTTTTTCCCCATTGAAAATTTCGAAGCGGCGTACAAGATAAAATAATTATATTATGGTTTTATACTGTTGTTTTATATCTGAATTGTCTTAAATTTGTAAACCGCCCAGAGAGCTCCGGCTATTGGGCGGTATAGAAATGCAATAAATAAATAAATAAATAAATAAATAAATAAATAAATAAATAAAACAAAAACAAAATAAAACACTTTAAAATAGATTTTAAAAGAAGCAAAATTTACAGTAAACCATGGCTGGTCATTAAGGAAAGGCTTCCTGGAAGAATGGCGTTTTCAGGAGGCGCCGAAAGGAATACAAAGTTGGTGCCTGCCTGACCTCCAGAGGCAGGGAATTCCACAGGAGGGGCGCCACCACGCTGAAGGCTCTTCCCCTGATGGACTCCAATCGGAGGATGGATCTAGGTGGAACCACCAGGAGCAGGCCCTCAGATGACCTCAGTGACCAACTCAGGTTGGTAGGGGAGAAGGCGCTCTCTCAGGTATCCTGATCCCAAGTTGTTTAGGGCTTTGTACAGAAGTACAAGAAACCTTCAACCTGGCCCGGTAGCGAATAGGCAGCCATTCCCTCAGCAGAGGAGTTACATGCTGGAAAGGGGCAGCTCCAGACAACAGCCGAGCTGCAGCATTCTGTACTAGCTCCAGCTTCCAGAGCAGCTTCAAGGGAAGCCCCACATTGAGCGCATTGCAGTAGTCAAATCTTGAGGTGGCAACAATGATCATGATGATGCTCTGGAGGGATTTCATACAGGCTTTCAAAAGGAGGCATACAAAACTATCCCATTTCATTTTTATTTTATTCTTTTTTTGGTCAAACGAATCGCTCTGGCAAACAGCTGCAGAAAGGTTATGTTTGCCCCCCCCCCCATTTAGATCCGAGCTGAGCATTTCACATTGCCACAACATCACTTAAGTCAGAAGTGACAAAAATGACGGGTAAATTACGCTGCGTTTTCTCCCACAATCTCCGCTCAGTGTGGTGCTAATTGCATATCCCACTGCCTTGCCTTATGCTTTTGTTTTATTTCTATATTTTTTTCCTTTCCAAAGGAAGCAATTAAGGCCATGGTTAACACTGTATGTTTTCATTTCTGTTCATTTATCTAAATTAGATTATTGCCGCTAGGCACCTGAAGAGGAAAGAGAGAAGAAGAAGAAAACACAGATTCCCATATGGCAACAGTAGGCAACCTTTTTTGGACCATAGGTGCATTTAGCAATTTGAGACGGTGTCGTGGACACCGACACAAAATGGCTGCCTTGGGAGGCATGTCAAAGGACAAGTACCTGGCCCAAAAGACTGAGAAGGCTGAGGTGGGGACTGAGCTCTGCAACACGCTAGATAACTCCTTTGAACCCACAGTTTTCAGCACCAAGAGAAACCTATTTTTCAGCAATCTCAGCTGCTGGCAAGAAAATATTTGGATGCACCTGTAATCTCCTGGCGGATAGAAATTGAAGCCCACACAGGCTCCCAACTCTAAAGCATTCCCTTATTCTGTCTAACTTTCTGGTTACTTTGATCTGCCCTAGACAACCTCAGCCTCTCAGCTGTTTGCTCAGAAGTATCCTTCAAGGAGGAAATGACAGAACACCTATGAAAGGGGCCTTGTTGGTGCAGAAGAGTATTCAGCAGAGGAAAAACAAATCCCCGACGAAAACATATTCAGCATTCATTTTTCAGTTGCGGAACCTTCTCTCTCTCTCTCTCCTATGTCTTCCATGTGAGCTTCTTCCACACTGCCTAGATCTTCTAATGAAGCAGAAAGCTCAAATCTTTTTGCATTTGCGCCTCCCAACATGTCCCTGTTTGGAGACATCAGACTTTAAATTGAGCTCAAATATACTGTATGCAGTTAGTTCTCATTCTTCTGGCCATTTCCCCCTTTGTACAACCTGCTGGAATGACCACCGGTGGTGACATTGGATGGAGTCTTCATGGGGATGGTCTTCAGCAGAAGGGGTGGAATAAATATAAGGCTAAAAGTGGTCCTTATCAGGATAGATGGACACAACTCATTGTGGTAACTTAATCCCCTACTGAATTGGGCCAAATGTTTGGAGGGAGATGGGCCCAGTACAAAATGAGCTCAAGGCAATGGCCGCTGGTGGTGACATTGGATGGAGAAGGAGTCTTCATGGGGATGGTCTTCAGCAGAAGGAGTAGAACAAATATACAGATAGATGTGGTCCATATCAGGTTAGATGCACCATATCACAACTCCTCATGGTAACTTAATCCCCTTCTGAACTGGTCCCAATGTTTGGAGGAAGATGGGCCCAATACAAAAGGAGCCCAAGGCAATAGCTGGGATTCCCTAGTGGCGAATCTACATGCCAATCCCTTGGACAATGGTTCGCCCCCTTCCAAGCAACATCCGAAGCCGCTCTTGGTTGCGCATTTCAAGCCACACCAAAGTGTCTGAATGCCAACCTTAGTTCCTATCATCTTAATGTCCAAACAGAACACAAGCCACAAGATGGTGCTTGTAAGAACATAAGAAGAGCCCTGCTGGATCAGACTGAGGGTCCATCTAGTCCAACACTCTGTTGACACAGTGGCCAACCAGCTGTCGACCAGGGAACCGCAAGCAGGACATGGTACAACAGCACCCTCCCACCCATGGTCCCCAGCAACTGGTGTATATAGGCTTACCGCCTCTGATTCAGCCACCTTCCCAGCTGTGCTGAACCAGAAAGGCCTAGCTGCTTTCAGACATGTGGTGTTTACAGAGCACGCAGCCAAGACCCATGCCTCTGTAATTACCCTGTTTTCGACAGGATGGCCAGATGTTGGATGAAAATCAGTGCATTGCAGCGTGGCTATTCCCAGCTTGGCATCACTGTGGTACTCAGCAAAACACAGCAGTGTCAGGAGCCTCAGCTTGGAAGTGGCCTCCTCTGGCTTGCTTCTCATGCAAGGAGAAGGAATGGGGTTTTCCATCACCAAGGGCTCCTGCACATAATGAATGAAGATGGCATTGCAGGGCTTCAAAAACCTGGACAGATTTAAATTGAAATGAATTTAAAATATTGAATCGGTCTGAGGTGCAGTCAGTAGAAGCTGGTGGCTCCAATGTCATGGGGTGACGAATCCACTCCGGAACCAGTCAGAACTCTAAAGGAACTATCCAAGGCTTGAGGTATCTTGGATAGCTTCTTTAGCATTCTGACTAGTTCTGATTGAAACCCAGAGCGGATTCTTCACCCCACGGACATTGGAGCCCCCAGCCTCCGCTGCCCCTAGCGTCCCGTTCATTTTGGAGTTCTGCAAACCGTAGGATTTTCCAGAGCCTGCTAATGTCTCCCTTTCACGTCTGGATGGAGCTCTTTGGGGTCCATAAGGGTCCCCACTTAGAACAAGTTTGCTGTTTTGCTAAAGGCTAAATCTGGGTGTCGTATCACTGTTTCCACCTCTGTGGGGGTTAATAGCAAGATCATAACCCACCTCATACATTTTGGGGGAGGGGCTGATCAAAAGATGCAGAGATCAACTTCGCGCCTGCCAAATTTAGGCAGAATTACCTGTGCAGGTGAAACAAATGTGGAGAACACCAGCTGGCTATATAATACCTGTCCCCCACCTTTCCAAATAGGCCACTTGGAATGTAAGAGGTTTAAAACATTTATCTCCAGCAGCAACAATAGAAGCTCTAATACAGCCTTCCTCAACCTGGGGCGCTCCAGATGTGTTGGACTGCATCTCCCAGAATGCCCCAGCCAGTTGTTGGGGCATTCTGGGAGTTGTAGTCCAACACATCTGGATTGCCCCAGGTTGAGGAAGGCTGCTTTAATACTACCCCATCTCCAGTTTCTTAAAAAAGGGGGGGGATCCACTGAGGAGCAGCTCAGGTACCGTCTTCTCATAATATGAGCAATTTTGACACCAATTTTCAAGTCATGCTACTCAGTATCTCCGTCACAAAAGGAGCCTTTGCGCACACTCACATACACTGTGGAAGACCTGCTGTGCAGGTGACTTGACTTGCAGAAGGAAAGAAGGAGTCACTGGTCTTATCTCAATGGAGAGATTTTTAAAAGGAGAACCCAGGCAGAAGAAAGAAACGTTGACAGCTAGGGAGGCTGGAGCGTCTCTGCCGTCAGCGTGCGGCTTCCGCTGTGGGTGCAACGTGATGAATCCAATACCCTCATTGCCGGCATCTTAAAGATACAACTCAACAAAGAGAGATGTTCACCAGGGACAATTTGTCTCCTGCTCGTGCCGCCTACGTTGACCCAAGCCATGGGCTTGCCATGACCCCAGCTACTGCCACCATCACCACCAGCAGGAAATCTAACAGAGGTGTCCTGCTTTAGAGAAGACAGTCCTCTATTTGAGGGGGACACCTGCTAGGAGATTGGAGTACAGGGTGGGAATAGGATAGGGAGGTGTCCTACCTTATGGAGAAGAGTCCTCTATTTGAAGGAGACATCTGCCAGGACTGAAGTATGGTGGTGAGAACAGGGTGGATAGGGGGTCCTGCTTTACAGAAGACAGTCCTCTATGTGAAGGGGACACCTGGCAGAATTGGTGTATGGCAGTGTCCTGCCTTACAGAGAACAGCCTTCTATTTGAAGACCTTTCAGAGGACATCTATCTATCTGAAGGTGTGATCCACTGGAAGAGCTATCCAGTCCCTGTCTGGTCAAAGAAGGGAGATCCTAGGGTCCTTGAAGCTGTCCATCAAGTGTTAGCACCTGGTTAGCAGACTTAGTTGGTACACAGGTCACCGGGTCAGCCTTCCTCCCTATAGCGAGATGCATTCCATTTCTATTTAAACTGTAGTTACGGATTCTCAAGCTGCCTTTATGCATATGCATTAGCATATGCAAATATGATGGCGTCCTCTTTTGGGGGGGGTGATGCATGGTCTCTTTTTTGGGCAATGCCACCCTAGGCAGGAAGGAGAAACAGGAAGCAAGCTAAAGTAAAGACAAGACATGTACCAATTTTCATTAGCAATAAACTCTAAAGAATATTCGAGGGAGGTCTGCCATGTGTTTTGAGATCCAGAACAGCAGTTCTTCGCTAATAGCATTATAAAAGATCATGGAAGGGTGGGTGGGGAGAGAACATTAGGACTATAGAAAGCCCCACACACACACACAAATAATTGTTTGCAGTAAGGTGTTTCTTCCACACCCTTCCAAGAACAACATAATGAAAAGGGTTCAGATGAAGCCGCCAAGGCGCCCTTCAATGCATACGTCTTATAAATCAGCGGCGCCCTAAGGCATCATGTTTATATAGACACTTAAATTTAAAATAAGAACACTCAGTCTTCATTGCAATGAACAGAGATTCAATTACTTTGAGCTTTACAGTCTGAATAATATACGGCATCAAGCAACATTTTGTCCCCAAGGTATCTCTCACTTGCAGGTCATTTAAATCACCTAGCAAACAAAACAAATTAAGCAGACTTTTTTTAAAAAAAAAAAAAGTATAAGAAAATTAATCCTTTATCTTTGATATGACTTGCAGGGAAAAAGAGAGCAAGCTTCCATAAATACTCGGCGTCGCAGAGCTTCTGACGTTGCGCCCTTCTCTAGCGTTCCTCTTTTGTCTCGCTAGACAAAGGCAGGAAACTTCTCGTTGCTAAAGCTGTTTGACGAGTCGACGGTAATACCCTTATTGCTGCCTAAGTGGAAAGTGCTGGAGAAGCAGGACAGATGTTACACCAAATGTTTGCCAGTCCCCTGAAATGACGAGGCAGTCAGAAGACACTTTCCCCAAATCTGAGAGGGGTCACGTGGATCCTCGCTTCTTCACAGGGCTGTGGCAATGCCATCTCAGCCAGACCTTGGAGAGACCTCTTCGGAGGAAATTGCATGGAGCAGGGGTGGGGAACATCAGGCCTAGGGGGCCAAATCTGTCCCTCCCAGTGGAGATTGGCAGCTCCGATTTCATTGGGGCTATGAATCCATTCTGGGTTTCGGTCGGAACCAGCCAGAACTCTAAAAGAGCTAACGGAGGTACTGAATCCTACCTCCAAAATAGGTTCATCAGAGGCTAAGCTGGAAGCTCACAACGTCCTTGTGGCTTTATTCACCACCCTGTACAACCCAAAATGTACTGTTAGCGGGTGGTTCTTCTGTCCGGCGAGGTGATGTTTGCCCTGTCCTGGATGGGGTTGCACTCCCCCTAAAGGATCGGGTCCGTAGTTTGGGGGTGCTCTTGGATCCAGAACTGTCACTTGAGGCACAGGTGAACTCAGTGGCAAAGAGCACCTTTTATCAGCTCAGGCTGATATACCAGCTGCGCCCTTATCTGGACAGAGATAGCTTAGCTACAGTTATCCATGCTCTGATAACCTCTCGTTTGGATTACTGCAATGCGTTATACGTGGGGCTGCCTTTGAAAACGGTCCGGAAACTTCAACTGGTGCAAAACAGGGCAGCAAGGTTATTAACAGGGACTGGCCGGCGAGATCACATTACGCCAGTCCTTTTACAACTTCATTGGCTGCCAGTCCAGGTCCGGCCCCAATTCAAAGTGCTGGTATTGACATTTAAAGCCCTAAACGGTTTGGGGCCAGGTTATCTGAAGGAACGCCTCCTCCCATATGTACCTACCCGGACCTTAAGATCATCTACAGGGGCCCTTCTCCGTGGGCCCCTGCCAAAGGAAGTGAGGCAGGTGGCTACTAGAAGGAGGGCTTTCTCCGCTGTGGCACCCTGGTTGTGGAACGAGCTCCCCAGAGAGGTACGCCTGGCGCCTACACTGTACTGCTTTCGTCGCCAGCTGAAGACCTTTTTATTCACTCAGTATTTTAACACTTAATTTTAACTTAAATTTAAATTTTACTGTTTTAACTCTGTATTTTAATCTTATATCAACTGTGCTGTGTGGTTTTATCCTGGTTGCGCTTTTTATACTGTATTTCGTAATTGTGTTTTAACCTGTTGGGTGTTTTACTGTGGTTTTAATTTTTGTGAACCGCCCAGAGAGCTTCGGCTATTGGGCGGTATAAAAATGTAATAAATAAATAAATAAATAAATAAATAAAAAATGGGGCTTGTTAATGACCCCGAACAAGCCAACAACAAACCATGGGTTCCCAAGGTGGGTTGTTTGGGGGAAATAAGCCATCTTCATAGTCAACAAGCCACCCTGTGGAAAATGCCCTGGATTCAGACAACACACTAACCGTTTCAACAACAGCCCAAAGTCAACCATGGAGTGTGGGTTAAGGTATCATGCATGGAATGGCATGAAAATCTTGCTCCCCTCTAGACTTCAGACAAATAAAGTTTTCAGTTACCCAGCTGCTTCACTGGTTCATGTGCTGGTAATGTCGAGGCTCGATTTCTGCAATGCACTCTACATAGGGCTACCTTTGTGCCTAGTCCGGAAACTTCAACTAGTTCAAAATATGGCAGCCAGGTTGGTCACCGGTACACCTAGGGGTGACCACATTACACCAATCTTAAAATCTCTTCACTGGCTGCCAATTAGTTTCCAGGAGAAGTATAAAGTGTTGGTTATCACCTTTAAAGCCCTACATGGTTTGGGTCCAGGCTACCTGCGGGATCGCCTTCTCCCGTACAATCCGCCCCGCACACTCAGGTCCTCTGGGAAAAATCTACTCCAGCCAACAAAAACAAGGCTGACAACTAGTACCCAGAGGACCTTTTCTTCTGCCGCTCCCAGTTTGTGGAATGGCTTGCCGGGAGAGATTCGCCAACTTAACAGTCTTCCAGAATTTAAAAAAGCCATAAAGACTGATCTCTTCCGGCAGGCCTACCCAGTTGAATTTTAAGATGCCCTTTTTAATAATGTGCTGCTTTTAATGATGCACTGGTTTTAAGCGTTTGAATTAGTTATATGTATTTTTTGGTGTTTTTATTTGTGTTGTATCCCACCTCGATGCAGAGTTTGGAGACTTACAGGCATCACCATAGGTCTGTGCCCTTATTTCTTTCTTTCTTTTTTACAGGAAATTCTTCTTTTGAGATCAGGTGGGACTTAAACAGCCTTTGTAGGGAAGAGAACTCAGGAGCGCAAATGATAAAATGTTTAATAATATTTACAGCATTTTGTACGGATCAGAGTTAGAGGAGACCAAATTTATGAGGGATGTTTGGCTCAGAGCAACAATAAATGTCAGCACAATAAAAGGTTCCTGTTTCTTAACGTGGTGTCCAAAAAAACACACATGCACTCCACAAAAACTAAAATTCCAGCACCACAAAGCATGGCCATAAAGCATTGAGATAGAAGCAGAACCACCATAAAATAAAGTTAACTAATGGGGCGGGGGAGGCAAAAGAGGCATCTTTCTCCTGGAAGGTGGACGACATCCACGCAAAGGAAATGTACAACTTTTCTGTAAAAATAAAACGTTACCTTTTTAAATATGTTACTAGCCCTCATGGAAGGTCTGTTTCAGGACTGGAAGTGGTAATGCAGAGATCCAGGTTCACTACAAAGGTGAGCCGAACGAACGGACAAGTTTCAACCCATGAGCCAACTAATTACAAAATCAATCATCAGGGCTGAAGAATGAGCAGGAGGTAAGACCATAACAGAGCTCAGGAAGGCTTTGTGGCTCCAAAACAGCTCAGCTGCAACAGGAAACCCTCTTATCCTCCTTACTGTCTAGGAGGATCCAATGGCCAGCCTACATGGGCGGAGTCAGAGCAGGGCTTGAAGGTACTTCACTGAGAAGGCTGCCACTTGCAGTTCAGTACCTGACCACACGGGGCAACCATGCACAACTCTAGCAGTACTCAAATAATGTAATCGAATCTTAGAATAGTAGAGTTGGAAGGGGTCTCTAAGGCCATCGGATCTAACCCCTGCTCAATGCAGGAATCCACCTTAATTCATCCCTGACATGTGGATGTCCAGCTGCAGCTTGAAGGCCTCTAGTGCAGGAGAGCCCATGACCTCCCTAGTTCCATGGACTTACTGCTCTAACGGTCAAGATGAACCAGTGCGGTGTAGTGGCTAGAGTGTTGGACTGTGAATCAGGAGGTCCGAATTCTAGTCCCCACTCGGCCATAGAAACCCACTGGGTGACTTTGGGCCAGTCACAGACTTTCAGCCCAACCTACTTCACAGGGTTGTTGTTGTGAGGATAAAATGGAGAGGAGGAGCATTATGTATGCTGCCTTGGGTTCTTTGGAGGAAAAAAGGCAGGATATCAATGAAATAATTAATAAATAAATAAGATGTCCAGCCAGAATCTGACTTCCTGTAACTTGAGCCGATTATTCCGTGTCCTGCAATCTGGGAGGATCAGGAAGAGATCCTGGCCCTCCTCTGTGTGACAACCTTTCAAGACCTTCAAGAGTGCCATCATGTCTCTCCTCAATCTTCTCTTCTCCAGGTTAAACATGCCCAGTTCTTTCAGTCTCTCCTCATAGGGCTTCATTTCCAGACCCCTGATCCGCCTTGTTGCCCTCCTCTGCACCCCCTCCAGCTCGTCTGCGTCCTTCTTGAATCGCAGTGCCCATGTCCTTCTTTATGAATTCATTAAGTTGTGTGATGCCCAGAAACAACACATTATTCAAGAGATCCAGTTCGGATACCATAGCAGTTGGTTCTGTATCTTTTCTTTTTTATTTGTTACTGAAATATGACAGGGAGAAGTTCCTGGGTGGGGGAGGGTTAGCAGCTGGAGGAGGCATTTTAACTCAGACACCCCAACAACAAATACCATTTTTCCTAAGCAAACTCACCACTGCCCTGACTGTTCTTTGCTACACAGGGGGCAAGGGGAACATGCATTTTCTCCCATGAAAACATCAACAATGCCGAATGTGATGTATTTTGATTGGGGAAATTGTCCAGAGGGAATGTAGATGCTTCAAAAAAAAAAACTGAGTAAATAAGTAGAAAGAGTTAATAAAAAAAAACTGGCTAGATTTTAATCCTGCAACAATCTGATGAGATGTCTCATTGGACTTCTAGGGTGAAATTATTTCATTAATCTTCCAAGTTTTATACACCAAACGTAGTGACCAACCACTGCAGAGGTCTTCAGACCGATAATTGCTGATTTATGAACACAGCCTTTGATGAACAGGGTGTGTGTCTGTATCGGGTGCAGTGTGTGTTTGTGGGCGAGTAAGATTTATAGAACGTATCCAGGCCAGAACATTAATAAAGATCAGATTAGATAGCTCTGCTTTCTCAGTTAGATTACAATCTGCCACCGCACAGAACATTCGCAGAGATAGAGTCTATCTATTTTGTAGCCTGCTATTATAGACAACCAATGGATTATGTGTCATAAAGAACAGTCCACAATGCCATTAAATAAATGAGCTCTGGTAGAGATAGGGTGATAGAGGTGACCTCTGATCCATTGTGATGGAGGATGTTAGAGTGTGGCGGACAAGAAGTTAATGCTCTTAAAAAGAAAACATCCCATTGAAGGAGGAGAAGGAGGCAGGTGAGGTTAACAAGAAAAAAAAAATGCCAGTCATTCTTAGAGGAGACCTGAGGAAAAAAATGTTGATGTTTCTCTCCAAAAGCATCATACCCTCCAATAATTCATGAATGGAAGTAAAAATGTGCTAGTGTCAAATTCAAGGAGGCAGACGTGCGAAGGGAAAGTGTAAGGATGTATGGGAAATTAATTTCAGTGCATTGTTCACCTGAGTGGGGGGAAACCTGGCATAGATATTGGGCCTGTTCAGACAACACGCTAAGCCACGGTTAGGCCGCCAAGCCTTTTGCAGTAGTAATAATAATAATAAATTCATTTCTTACCCGCCTCTCCATTTTGATCGAGGCAGGGAACAACAGTAAGTATGAAATACATAAAAAACTTATTAAAAACGTAGTATACATTGTTAAAACTTCCTAAAAGCATCCTAAAATTCCACTGGATAGGCCTGCCGGAAGAGATCAGTCTTTATAGCTTTCTTAAATGCTAAAAGACTGTCAAGTTGATGAATCTCCTCCGGCAGGCCATTCCACAGTCTGGGAGCAGCAGAAGAGAAGGTCCTCTGGGTAATACCTGACAGCCTAGTTTTGGCTGGCTGAAGGAAATTCTTCCCAGAGGACCTGAGTGTGCGGGGTGGATTGTACGGGAGAAGGCGATACCACAGGCAGCCTGGACCCAAACCATGTAGGGCTTTAAAGGTGATAACCAACACTTTATACTTTGCCCGGAAACTAATTGAAGAGATTTTAAAACTGGTGTAATGTGGTCACCCCTAGGTGTACCAGTGACCAGCCTGGCTGCCCTATTTTGAACTATTTGAAGTTTCGGCACTAGGCACAAAGGTAGCCCTATGTAGAGCACATTGCAGAAGTCGAGCCTCAAAGTTACCAGTGCGTGGTTTTCCGAAGGGGCA
This sequence comes from Elgaria multicarinata webbii, assembly GCF_023053635.1. Taxonomy (NCBI): domain Eukaryota; kingdom Metazoa; phylum Chordata; class Lepidosauria; order Squamata; family Anguidae; genus Elgaria; species Elgaria multicarinata. The sequence continues at coordinate 20,544,257 of NC_086187.1, read as the reverse complement.
CAGTAAATGGTTAGTGAGTGTGTTCAAACAGTGGTTATGTAGCCATCACCACGACACGTGAAGCCATAATGTTTAGCTCAAAATGCTTAATCACTGTGGCTTTGTTTGTTGTTTGAACAGGGTCAATGCGTGAAAGGGCTTGTGAACATGGTTCAGCTACTGATCCCAAATCCAGGGGCTAACCATATGCTCAGAGGCAACCTGTTCCTTAATTCCTTGGGTCTCTCCACCCACCTGAGCTGATATTTTGCACCTGGCTCTGTTTGGTGAGCCTTGGGATTATAGTGCAAAGCAATGGAGATCCTACCAGCCAAAACTCTTCCCACCCCACTTCATGTCATGTTTCGTCCAAAGATATAAACATGTTAGAGCTGGAACAGCTTTAAAGTCCTAAAAAGTCCTAGGGAAATGGGAGAGGTCTTCTAAGGCACTGAAATGACATCCAAGTAAGCACCAGGTGCAAAGCAAGCACCAAACTAACCATCATTCCAGAGCTGGGATGCCAACACTGAAAAGTTTCTTCACGCAGTAGCAATCCACCACGTTTCGCCAAGTTGGACAGGGACCAGAAAACAGGGAGCGTTGGCCCGTATTACGTCCCGGAAAAAGAATGGATGAGATTTTTCTTTTCTTTTGATTTATACAAACTCCAGACTGAAGCATGAAGAATGTTAGAGACGAGTATGGCAATGTAATGTCAGTTCCGTGATGCTAAGAGCTAGTCATTCAAGGTCCTCCAAGTCAGGCTTCAGAAAGAGGAACAACCGTTGCTGGTAGACGGATTTTGAATGGGGGTGTTTTTTTGACATGTTAGGTAAGGTGGAGAACCTATTCATGGCTCTGTGGGAGGGAGGAAGAGAGGAGGATTGTTCCTTACATTTCTGACATGCCTTGTTTGGACAACTTGTCTAAACAAGTCCGGAGAAGAGGAGGAAGGAACACCAAAATAATCTCCAGAAAAGCAGGGATGAAATGTTCCCTTTGGTTTCTAAATAAGCTGCTATCACAATATGCCTCATTTTATTTCCGTTCCTCCCCTTTAGGCCTCTAATCTTGTGGAAATGGCTATTTAGATCATAGAAGAGAAGAGAAAAGAAGAGACAAGTCAGAAGTCTCTAAATCCATCAAGTCCACCCACCCCCTGCTCAATGCAGGAATCCACCTAAAAGCATCCCTGACAAATGGCTGTCCAGCTGCAACTTGAAGGCCTCCCTAGGTCATTGGTTCCATTGTCGTACTGCTCTAACAGTCAGGAAGTTTTTCCTGATGTCCAGCCAGAATCTGGCTTCCTGTAACTTGAGCCCTTTATTCCGTGTCCTGCATTCTGGACTGATCGAGAAGAGATCCTGGCCCTCCACATTGTGACAACCTTTCAAGGACTTGAAGAGTGCTATCAAGTCTCCCCTCAGTCTTCTCTTTATGGCTGCCATTGTGTGCAAGATCAGATCTGGCCCTTTTGGGAGGCCAGCATTTATGGACTGTGGGGGGGGGGCTGCCTGCCAGATTCCTGGACCAACCAGACACTCACAACATCCCTAGCAGAGGAGAGGGAGGGGGAGAAATCAGATATTAGAGGTCCCCTTCTGGGATCGTACCACTGTCTACAGCCTCTGACGGGGAGACTCTGAAGGATCCTATGGTCGTTGGGATGATCTCCAGGGATCATTAATGCTCTGTAACAAAAATTGCAACCATCAAAACATATATTTTTATATACATTTAAAAGGAAAGTGTGTGTGTGTGTGTGTGTGTGTGTGTGTGTGTGTGTGTGTGTGTGTGTGTGTATTTCATGTCCCCTGTATTCTCTCCACTTTGCCCAGCTAGCCAGCTGGGTTTGTATGTCTGTTTATCTACTTGGAAGCTACTCGTATAAGTCCATAATTTGGTGGATGTATGTTGATCTGCACCCATGAAATCCTATCTCCTCCTGTTTAATGAGTTCAACTCGGGATATCCTCTGTCAAACCTAAACTCCCTGAACGCTTCAGTTTGTTCTGTTTTTGTTTCAAATACTCTCCCTTGATCCTTTAATCCAGTTCACTTTTTTTTCCCCCATATTATAAAATACTTAGCGCTCATCATACATGATTTGCGTTGCCGCTACAGCCGGAACTTTTTCTGGTGGTTGCTTTTGCTTTGCAATTTATTTATTTTTCAATCCGCTTGCATAAATCCCTTCCTGGGTCTCAGGTGATGTGGGTGATTTCCCCCCTGACATCTTGTGAAATGTAGTTTGTACTTTGTGGACTATTAGGCACACAGTGAATGAATAAGTTTATTACGGTATAACAACCCAGCACTCCAATCAAATACCATACAATTTAACACATTACATTACGTCTACGGCCATTAGGCACACAGTAGGGTGAGACGAGACAGTCAATTTGCTATGAGGCATGTTGTGGTGATGGTGGTGACTGGGGGTTTTATTATTTATTTATTTATTTATTTATTTATTTATTTATTTATTTCATTTATATACCACCCCCACAGCCGAAGCTCTCTGGGTGGTTTACAAAAGTTAAAAACAGTGAACATTAAAAAAAAAGTATGCAAAATTTAAAATCATCAAAAATATAAAAAAACAACAGTATAAAACAAGAGTATCCATTTAACAAAAGTTCTGGGGTCCATTATAAAACAAACAAACTCAGCATATGTTGTTAAATGCTGTTAAATGCCTGGGAGAAGAGAGAAGTCTTGGCCTGGTGCTGAAAAGATAACAATGTTGGTGCCAGGTGAGCCTCATTGGAGAGATCATTCCATAATTGGGGGGCCAACACTGAAAAGGCCCTCTCCCTTGTTGCCATCCTCCAAGCTTCCCTCAGAGTAGGCACTTGGAGGTGGGCATTAGATGTTGAGCACAGTGTACGGGTAGGTTCATGTCAGGAGAGGCATTCCATCAGGTATTGTGGTCCCAAGCCATGTAGGGCTTTATAGGTTAAAACCAGCACCTTGAATTGGGCTCGGAAACGTATAGGCAGCCAATGCAAGCGGGCCAGAATCGGTTGTTATATGTTCGAAACTTCTGGTTCCAGTTATCAATCTGGCCGCTGCATTTTGCACAAGCTGCAGCTTCCGAACCGTCTTCAAAGGCTGCCCCACGTAGAGGGCATTGCAGTAATCTAATCTGGAGGTTACCAGAGCATGGACGACTGAAGCTAGGTTATCCCTGTCCAGATAGGGGCGTTGCTGGGCCACCAAACGGAGTTGGTGGAAGGCTTTTATTGCTATTTTACTGTGTTTGTTTTTTATCACTATTATTATTATTATTATTATTATTATTATTATTATTATTATTATTATTATTTCTATACTGCCCCATAGCTGAAGTTCTCTGGGCAGTTAACATTTTAACTGTTTTTATGCATTCTTATTGCTGTAAACTGCCTTGAGATGGCTTCTGCCCTGAAAGGCGTCCAAGAAATGTTTTAAATAAATATAAATGTTTGAAGGAACCAATTATGTATAGCCTGAAGAAGAGAAGACTGAGGTGGGGAGGCATATGAGATCACTCTCCCAATACCTTAAGGAAGCAGTGTGCAACTCTGAGAGGTCGGGGGGGGGGCATTTCCCCCCCCTAAACCCCATGGAAGATAAAAAGAAGAGAAAAATAAAATAGAAATAAAAATAAAAATGAAATGGTATCTCTAGTTGCTACAGGGCCTGTTCAGATGACACACTAAACCATGGTTAGGCCGACATCTATTTTAACTTTTCGAAACCACCAGGAGAGCTTCGGCTATGGGGTGGTATGTAAATGTAAATAATAATAGGAAAAAGAAAGGAACCTCTTGTGCAAGCACTTGAGTCATTGCTGACTCCTAGAGGGACGCCTGCTTTCGCTGACATTTTCTTAGCAGACTTTGTAGCGGGATGGTTCGCCATTGCCTTCCCCAGTCGTGGTTACCTTTCTCCCAGCTAGCTGGGTACTCATTTTACCAACCTCGGAAGGATGGAAGGCTGAGTCGACCTGAGCCAACTGCCTGAGAACCAGCTTCCGCTGGGATCGAACTCAGGCCGTGGGGAGAGTTTCGGCTGCAGTAACTGCCGCTTACCACTCTGCACCACACGATAATAATAATAACAACAACCCTTTTGCAGCTAACGGTTAGTGAGCGTGTTTAAACCGTGGTTATGTAGCCACCGTGTTTAGGAATGGTTCACATGACATGCTAAGCCATAATGTTTCGCTCAAAATGCTTCACCACCGTGGCTTAGCATGTTGTCTGAACAGAGTCCCAGAATGGAAATGGGGTCAACATTGGCTTGTTTTCTAGATACCCCAGCTAGATCCAGATTCAGCCCTTAGAACCGAGCCAGATCCAGATCCAGATCCAGATCCTACTTTAGGCTCATCCTCATCCACCCTCTTCTCTTTCGCTGGCCTCCTTTGCAAATCAGGCCTCTATCCAGAGCTCGATCCAGGGCTTCCATACATGGGGGGGAGGGCATACGTGGCCTTCAAGGGGAGCCATACATGGCCTTCAGGCTGTTTCTCCACATCGTACACCCCGTACTTTCCCCATCCATTCCTCAGTGCCAAAGGAGCCTGACGCTTCAAGGGAAGGTTTATAAAGAGAAACAAGAAAATTAACCACCGTGGAGCAACCCTGCTTTTATGATTAAAATGAAACCTCAGGTGATACCGTCAGCTGCAGCGCATGGCTATCACTACTGTGGGGAGAGAAAAATCATAAAGTGCACCGGAAAAGGCAGCAGCTGTGTGTGTAGGTGTGCAAGAAACTTCAAGTTCTGTAGCTTAATCATCTCTGGAAAGGAAAAAAACACACATACACGCACAGGTCAAAGCAAAACATTTCTGGCTAAACTGAAGGAGAGGAGAAAATCACTGCTACTGAGAATGTTCTGCCCACCACTGATGCTGTTGGGCTGCATTCAGGAGCAAACTACACCCAGATTCTAATTTGCCTATGATAGCAAATTTCACCATAAAATGGAGGCAAATGTAGACATTCTCGTTTGAAATGAAGATGGAGTCAGAGATAAATCCATCTGGTTCACATTTTATTTATTTACTGTGTTTATATCCTGCATTTTCTCTCCCTTAAGGAACCCAAGACAGTATATATAATCCTCTTCCTCTCCATTTTATCCTCCCAACAACAACCCTGTGAGGTAGGTTGGGCTGAGAGTCTGTGACTGGCCCAAAGTCACCCAGTGGGCTTCCACAGTAGAGTGGGGACTAGAACCCAGATCTCCTGACTCCCAGTCCAACATTCTAACCACTACACCACATTGCCCCCATTCAGAAGACAACTTAAACCACAGCTTTAACCACAGTGGTTAATCCAGAAAGCCGGGCTGTGTTCAGAAGACACCTTAAACCACAGCTTTAACCATAGTGAATAAAGCAAAAGGCCTTATTCAACGTGGTTAAAGCCATTGTTTAAGGTGTCTTCTGAACACAGCCCGGCTTTCTGGATTAACCACTGTCGTTAAAGTTTAAGGTGTCTTCTGAACAGGCCCACTGGCTCTCTTTTTAAAACCCACTTTGCCTGATTTTGCCATTTCAAACCAATACATGAACCAAAATTCGGTTACCCTACAAAATTTGTGCTTTTCCACATTTTTCAACGGACTTCTCCAGACCAACCATGTGTACACAAATGTGTATATTAGGGGGGAACACAAACAACAACAGGTATATTTGTGAAGACCACATTCAAAAAGGCATTATATTAGGGGAATTGCTTGCGAAGTGCACGTATCTTAGGCAAATTCATAGCCAAGGCTCTCTGAGCAGTGTGGTGTAGTGGCAAAAGTGTTGGACTGGGAATCGGGAGATCTGGGTTCTAGTCCCCACTTGGCCATGGGAACCCACTGGGTGACTTTGGGCCAGTCACAGACTCTCAGCTCAAACCACCTCACAGGGTTGTTGTTGTTGTGAGGATAAAATGGAGAGGATTATGTACGCCGCCTTGGATTCCTTGGAGGAAAAAAGGTGGGATAGAAATGCAATAATAAAATAAACAAATAAAATTAAAACCATAAAATACAAAGCCTGGAGGAAGCACTGGGAGAAAAGGCGGGGCTTGCTTGAACCCCCTCACAGTTGGCACGGGTGGCTGGGCTGGAGTCCTGAACAGCACCGCTCCTGCAAGGGGGTGAAGATGTACTGCACCATCTCGTTGCAGATCCAAAGAGAACGGTGAATGCCTACATCAATCGAATGGGGAGAAGCTCAGCTTCTTTATATCATGAAAGTAAATCCTGGAGAGAGAAAAGAAAGCCGCACATTGCGATACGAAAGAGGCGTTTTCACATTCCCTTTTGTAAAATATCAGTTCCGTACTTCCTTCCCCTAAGTGCAGGCATCTCAAAGAATCCACAAAAACATCCCATTCTTTTTCTTTTCATTTTTTTTAAGGTGCTGCAGCTGAACCCAGATCGACTGCCTCGAACCAGACTTCCCATTCGGACGGACTCGCTTTCCACGGCAATTTTTCCTCCGGGCCCGAATATTTACTCGTTGCGTCGGAAAGTCATCAAACCGTGCAACGAAATGGCTAAAGGCGGGGGAGGGCGGGGGCCGGAGGACGGCGGCTCCTCTTGCCGCTTTGCAGGGGATTAATGGGGATTAGCGAACGTCGCGTCACCGTCGTATCGCTCCAGCCCCGTTTTTCTCGGGCACAGGGCTTCGTGCTCCGCTGACTCCATTCTTTTCCCCTCGTTGTTTCTCTTATTGACAGTTTAAGTCACTTTCCCCTCCCTCCCCCCACCCGTTTGTAATTATTTTCTCCAGACCCTTGCAGATGACACAGAGAGGGATCGCCACTGGCCCTGTGTGTTTGTCACGAGTGTCGGACAGGAGCTATCAGGTCGGATGGGCTACTGGAATAGCCCTGCCTGTTCAAAAAGAGCCAACAGCCAGCCAGAATGGGCAATCACTGGGGAACCTCAGGCCGATGGGCCAAATCTGGCCAGCCTCATAGAATCATAGGATAGTAGAGTTGGAAGGGGCCTACAAGGCCATCAAGTCCAACCCCCTGCTCATTGCAGGAATCTACCTTAAAACATCCCTGACAGATGTCTGTCCAGCTGCCTCTTAAAGGCCTCTATGTGGGAGAGCCCACAACCTCCCAAGGTAACTGGTTCCATTGTCGTACTGCTCTAACAGTCAGGACATTTTTCCTGATGTCCAGCCGGAATCTGGCTTCCTGTAACTTGAGCCCATGATTCCGTGTCCTGCACTCGGGGAGGATCGAGAAGAGATCCTGGCCCTCCTCTGTGTGACAACCTTTCAAGTCCTTCAAGAGTGCTATCATGCCTCCCCACAATCTTCTCTTCTCCAGGCTAAACATGCTCAGTTCTTTCAGCCTCTCCTCATAGGGCTTTGTTTCCATGTCCCAATCCAGGCCTCCAGATAGCTGGACATCCTGGCAAGTGCCCGCCAACCTCTGTGGGGCTGCCCATCCCCTTCACCAGCTGCTGTCTTGCGTAAAAATGGCAGCTCGGCATTTCCAGAAATCTCAGGTTGCGTAAATAACCACTTTACACCTGCCACTGATGCAACATGGTAGGCTACCAGGTGCTCAGGAGCACCCGCCCAACAGGTCCAATAAGTGACTGCAGGTTAGTGAGCAGGGTCCAGGAGGCCAAGTATGGAGGAGTCCACCAGATTCCACCCCCCTCTTGGACCCCCACAATATTCCTATTAAGGCTGTGATCCACTTCTCTTCGGGTTGGAGAAGCAATAGTGAGGTGACCTGATTCACCTCCGGAAAAGGTGGAGGCGAAGAGAGTTGGGGGGGGCTGTGGATCGAGGCGAAGAGGATCATCTCAATCTGGAGCTCCAGATGCAGGCAAGTGGGGGGGAGGGGATTCATCTGGCGCTGCCACCACCGCTGCAGTCCCTGCGGTGACAGTGATGGAGCCAGGTAAGGGGGCAGGGAGGAGGGAGGCTTACCTGTGTCCATTGCGGTCTGTCACGGGCTTCAATTGAGGCCCCGGCTTCAAGTGGAAGAGGCCATGGCCTTCTCTCCCGCTTGAAGCCGGAGCCTCAATTGAAGGCCGCGACGGATGCAGGTAAAGGGGCGGGGGTGGCCTACCTGGCGCCACTGTCCATGCGGCGATGGCGGTGGTGGAGCCAGGTAAGGGGGCAGAGAGGAGGGAAGCTTACCTGCATCGGTAGCAGGATTCAATTGAGGCCCCGGTTGAAGCCAGAAGTGAAGGCCAAGGCCTCTTCCGGCTTCAAGCCAGGGTCTCAATTGAAGCCCATGATGGACTGCGATGCACGCAGGTAAGGGGGCGGGGGGTTGGCCTACCTGGTGCCAGCGCCGTCCATACGGTGGCGGCGGAACCAGGTAAGGGGGCAGGGAGGAGGGAGGCTTACCTGTGTCCGTTGCGGGATTCAATTCCATGTGGCGATGGAGCCGGATCTCACTCTGTGGAGCGGAGTGGGGGACGGGCGGATTGGGCCTGATCTGGAAGTTCCAGATTGGGCCACGAAGTGGATCGGGAGGTCCGTGCACATCCCTAATTCTTACACAGCAGCATCACTGTTTGATTAGCATCCACCTGCCACCTCTCTCAGAATTTCTGGTTCCCTCCGAGTTTAGATGCAATGAGTTTTTTCGACAATAATATATAGCCCTGAACTGTTCTTGTTGTAATACACAGTATTTGGGGGTGTGGGGGTGGATTAGTCTCCGATGGGCAGTTAAGATGCAATTGTTTTATAAAAGACCTACTGCTTGTGGAGATGGAAGCTGTTCGGCCTGGTTTGAGGAAGTGGATCAACACAGCAGCCTGAATTTTTGGACTCTTCTTGGGGCTCGTGGCTCTGGAGACCGTCACCATGAGTGACTCCACTTCAAAATTTGCCACTCAACCACCAGGTACAGGTCAATTTCCTATGTTACCATGTTGTTCACTGGCCATAGCTCAGTGTGATTCAAAGCACCTGCTTTGAATACAGAAGGTCACAGGTTTGATCCCCGGCTTCTCCAGGTAGGCTGAGGAAATTATTCCCACCTGAAACCCTGGGCAGCAGCTGCCAGTCAGTGCTGACAATCCTGGGCTAGATCCCTATGTTCCCTAGAAGTGTCCAGCTAGAGTAGAATGCTTCAGCTCAAGGGGACGGAGGAGGTGGCCTCTGGTCCCTTTGAAGCCCCATATGTGACACACCTTCAGATCAAAGGCATGTGTACCTTTGGCCGGGCCCTCATGAAAAAAACCAGCCTGTTAATTCATGCTGAAGGCTGTTAAAGGTCATGAAGACTGGGCTCTTGTTTCAAAGCTGCGGTTTCTCTGAGCAAAGAATCTCTCATTCAAAACCAATTCCCCAGTACCCAGGAGGTCTGAGGACCAGGGAGGATGAAATAAACACTTGTGGAAGCAAGTAGCTGGCTCGAATTTCCAACAGTGTCTCTCTGCATGCCTGCGTATCTCGATGTATTTGTGTCGGTGTGTGTTCGTGTCCGTGTGTGTAGGGAATACCGTGGATGATTAAGTGACATCCTTTGATTGCCAAGGAAGAGCCGCTGCAATTATTCAGATTTGACAACAAACATCGATTTCGGGAAGGACTACCTGGAGCTAACGCAGGTTGACAAAGTACCGCTCAAACCCCCGGTGAGTATTAATCAGACTTCCCAACTAGTATCATGTGCAATTTGGTAATAAGGCATGACGGGCCTCCACCCATCCCACGCTGCCTGTGTGGTTGTATTTCACGGATGTGCCTGGGGGTTATTTTCATCTTAAATAAAACTTTATAGGCTTGGCTAAAACACACACACGCATCCACCCCACGATTCTCCTTGATATGGAAATTCACTGGAAGGAATAAGAAGGCTCTTATAGTGAATCGATGGCACATGGGAACCTGGGGAAAGCCTCATCTTGAGTATTGCATCCAGTTCTGGGCACCACACTTCAAGAAGGATGCAGACGAGCTGGAGTGTGTTCAGAGGAGGGCAACCAGGATGATCAGGGGTCTGGAAACAAAGCCCTATGAAGAGAGACTGAAAGAACTGGGCATGTTTAGCCTGGAGAAGAGAAGACTGAGAAGAGACATGATGGCACTCTTGAAGGACTTGAAAGGTTCTCACACAGAAGAGGGCCAGGATCTCTTCTCGATCATCCCAGAGTGCAGGATGCGGAATAACGGGCTCAAGTTAAAGGAAGCCAGATTCTGGCTGGACCTCAGGAAAAATGTCCTGACTGTTAGAGCAGTACGACCATGGAACCCATGACCTAGGGAGATCATGGGCTTTCCCACCCTAGAGGTCTTCAAGATGCAGCTGGGTAGCCATCTGTCAGGGATGCTTTAAGGTGGATTCCTGCAATGAGCAGGGGGTTGGACTCAATGACCTTATAAGTCCCTTCCAACCCTATTCTATGATCCTATTGTCTTCTTTGGGGTGAACAGTGTTGGTTCCAGGTTTAGGAGGAGTCTTGGGCAAGATCACCTTTCCCCAAGTTTCCCCATCTCTTCCTCATCGTTGTTACTAGTGCCTAATTGCTTTGCTTGTTGTTTGGGCCTGACACACACCACCAGGAGAGGGTAAGGTGGGCAGAAACTGAGTGTCATCCTCCTGTTCTTGCACGCTCACTTGGAAAGGGTAGGTGAACAGGCCATGGCAGGGGTCACAGGACCAGCATCAGTGGTAGGCATGGTAGGGCACCACCCAAGGGCCCACTGACCAGAGTTCCCCAGAGTTGTTCCTTCCCTTCACCACGACTACCTGCCTGTTCGCCTGCCTCGCACTCTGGCCCACAGGGGTGATGAGAAGGAGGACCTCTGCCCACTTTCTCACTGGCTCTTTGCCTGTCGAGCAATGATGTGGCAGCAATGATGAGAGAAAGGGTCAAGAGCAGCAGGTGACAAAGGTGGTAGAACGTAGACCTACGGAAGGGGCCCAAGGAAGGGGCCTTGCCTCCTCAGAAACATGGAACCGGCACTGGTGGTGAGATGCTTTGGACCTAGAATATGGCACTTTATACTTGGAATATGACACTTTGTACCCAGAATAGGATATGCCACCTGCTGACCTCTGCTCAACGAAATACAAAAATCCTATAACCTAGCATCCCTAGGCAAGGACTGATCTGTCACAGTGCGCGTGACAAACAGACACTCATTCTTGTAAGCTGCTCTGAGTGCAATCACAGAACAGTGAGGCACATAGGGGCCATAGCTCAGTGATAGAGTAGATGTTTTGCAAGCAGAAGGTCCTGGGTTTGATCCTGAACATCTCCAGGTAGTGCTGGGGAAACCCCTGCCTGAAACCCTGGAGAGTTACTGCCAGTCAGTGTCAACAAGATGGAGCTAGATGGAGCAATGGTCTGACTCAGTATAAGCCAGTTTCCTATGTTCCTCAACAACAACAACAACAACAACAACAACAACATTATTGTTGTTGTTGTTCTTACATATTGCTGCACCAGAATTGAGGGAGGGAGGCAAACTATAGGACTACAGAAAGGAAGAGCAGGAAAAACAAATCCCTGTCTTTTCTTCTGCATCAACTGGAGTGACATGCCGCCATCTTGTTCAGCTACTTCCTGTCACACAGACACCTAACAGGAAGTAGCAAAATAAGACCAAGGAGCTGAGTGCAAAAGGGAGCCGGAGAGAGCAAAGGGAAAGGTTAGGAAGGGGGAGATTTGACCGTCCATCCTCCACAAAGACAGAGAAGCCGGAGGCCAAAAGGTCTACCGTGTTCTACAACAGCAGCAGTTCCTCATTGAAATTAGTCCCCCAGGGCTGGTTGCAAATATTGTATTTGGCAGACATGGGAAAACATTTGTGACTCATAGCCTTCTCATATTGATATTTTGGCAGCCAGGTTCTCCCACTTTGGGTGGGAGGGAGGGAGGGACGGAGGGAGAGAAAGAGAGAGAGAGAGAATGAATTATGATGCACCCTAGGCTTTTTGCAGCTGGGCAAGTGCCCTTAGAAGCTTGAGGCTTTCATCGGAATCACTCACGGCCCTGAAACTGTTTAGTCCTCAGCAGCTTCAAAGCCAGAAAATGCCAGGAAGATCTGGAAAAGCAAGGGAGGTGTATTCCCAGGGCCACCCACACATCTTCTGAAGATCCATGCAGGAACGTCCAACTTGGAACCTGGGTCCAAAGAGAGCTGGGGTGGAGAACCTTCCAGATGTTGTTGGTCCGCAGCTCCCAAAGTGAGGATGACGGGACTTGCCGTCAGTCCAGCAACATCTGGAGGGCCACACATTCCTTCATTCCTGATGTAGAAGCTCAGCTATGCAGGCCTCAGCCATGGTGTGCCCTGCTGGGGCAATGGAGCCCTGACAATGGAGCCAAACATTCCTTCATTCCTGATGTAGAAGCTCAGCCATGCAGGCCTCAGCCATGGTGTGCCCTGCTGGGGAATGGAGCCCTGACAATAGAGCCAAACATTCCTTCATTCCTGATGTAGAAGCTCAGCCATGCAGGCCTCAGCCATGGTGTGCCCTGCTGGGGCAATGAAGCCCTGACAGCTGCCCTATGATGCCAGGTACTGGCGTTAGACCTGCTGATCATATGCATAGAGCCCTCATTAACCATGGGAGGCTTTGCTCTCTTTCAGCATTCTAGTCCCTGTGTCCCCAATTTGGACAAGAGGGGGACAATCTTGTGTGACAGTTTCTCCCCGCCCTCAACCACCTCACTGCTTTATCTGCTAAGCATTTACGAGCTTTAAATGATGGAGTGATTCTAAAATTCCCAGACAGTACAAGGCTAATGACTGTTATTGCCATGCATTATTCAACAGGAAATATACAATTAGTTCCTTATGTTCAATTTGGTGTTCGCATTAGCATTGGGCTATCATAAAATATAATTATGTGGAACTGTAAATACGTCTTCTCTGTTTGTGTGTCTCTCTCCTGATTTCTCCTTACCCTGCTGGAGAAGAGAGAGAGAGAAAGACGCAAGGACTTATCTACCATTTTAGAATTGGAGGCAAAAGCCTAGCAAAACCATCTGGCAGGAACAATTCCCATGCCGTTGCCTACTGTGTTTTGAGAACAGCAGAATCCCCTGAGCGTGTCTACCCAGCAGACTTATCGTCCCTCTGTTTCTGATGTTCAGGCCGTGAGTGTCATTGCTCAAGTAGCCAAAATGACACCATCCACGCGCAAGAGGGAGATACTGGCAGGCTTGGGGAAACAGCAAGACATCCAGGAGCATCAATAACATCTTTCAGGAGAAACCCTCACAGTTAAAGAGGTATGAAGCGAAGCATTGGTTAACTGCACATTGAGAAACGCCTATGAATAATGACCACAATCCAGGATATCTAAATGACCAAACTCCCGGGATGAACATAGGACAAAACTGTGATCAACACACAATATACGTTTGGCTTTCTGTCTGTTTGCAACCTTGGGAGGTGATGGGGATGTAGCAGCACATGCACGCAGCGCTGGCATCAAGGGTCGGCGTGGTTGGACACTTGCTAAGGGGCCACGCTCCAGCAGCCGGCCAGTGACAAGAGCTCTGTAGAGTTGCTCCGGCTCTTCAGCATTGCCACTTTTTAAAGAACGTAAGCAGAGCCCTGCTGGATCAGACCAAGGGTCCATCTAGTCCGGCACTCTGTTCACACAGTGGCCAACCAGCTGTCGGCCAGGGACCCACAAGCAGGGCATGAGTGAAATATCACCCTCCCACCCATGATCCCCAGCAACTGGCGTATATAGACTTACTGCCTTGGATCCTGAAGATAGCATATAGCCATCAGGACCAGTAGCCCTTGCTAGCCTTCTCCTCCTCCTCCAGGAATTTATCCAACCCCCTTTTAAAGCCATCCAAAGTGGTAGCCATCATGACATAAGAACAGCCATGCTGGATCGGACTGAGGGTCCATCTAGTCCAGCACTCTGTTCACACAGTGGCCAACCAGCCATCGGCCAGGGATGAACAAGCAGGACATGGTGCCAAAGCACCCTCCCACCCATGTTCCCCAGCAACTGATGCACACAGGCTTATTGCCTCGAATACTGGAGATAGCACACAACCATCAGGGCTAGTAGCCATGGATAGCCTTCGCCTCCAGGAATTTGTCCAACCCCTTTTTCAAGCCATCCAGATTGGTGGCCATCACTACATCTTGTGGTAGTGAGTTCCATAATTTAACTATGCACTGTGCGAGGAAGTCCTTCCTTTTATTTGTCTTGGATCTCCCACCAATCAGTTTCATGGGATGACCCCATTGAACCGCCCAGAGAGCTTCGGCTATTGGGCGGTATAAAAATGTAATAAATAAAATAAATAAATAAATAAATAAATAGTATTTTGAGAGAGGGAGAAAAATGTCTCCCTGTCCACATTCTCCACACCATGCATGATTTTGTACACCTCTTTCATGTCTCCCCTTAGCCTCCTTGTTTCCAAGCTAAACAATCCTAGTTGATGCAACCTTCCCTCATAAGGGAGATGCTCCAGCCCCTTAATAATTCTAGTTGCCCTTTCCTGCACTTATTTCCAGCTCCATATTATCCTTTTTTAGGTGTGGTGACCACAACTGAACACAATATTCTAAGTGTGGTTGCACCATAGATTTGTATAAGAGCAGTACGATACTGGCCGTTTTATTCTTGTGGTAGCAAATTCCATAGTTTAACTATGCGCTGTGCGAAGATGTCCTTCCTTTGATCTGTCCTGAATCTCTTCAGGGAAGACCACTTGTATCTTGGGGTCCGACATAAGCTTCGCATGACCTACTTGCTGCACTCTTCACCTCCCATCCCCACTTCCTGGTGAAGTTTATTTATTTATTTGTCAGATTTACATCCCACCTTTTCCCCTCCAAGTTGCTGTTTAGGCTGAAGAACGAGTGTGAGGCTGCATTCTGAAAAGTAGATTGTATCATCGCTCCTCTTCTTGGCATAAATAGGACTTGTATTTATCCTGCATGTCGATGGTTCGGTTTTAATCAATGTCCTTTTAAGATCCTTAAGTTCAAGGCAACGTGTGGCTTTTTTAAGGTGAGCATGTGGACAGGCAGTGACAAGGAGGAGGAGGAGGAGGAGGAGGAGGAGGAGGAGGAGGAGGAGGAGGTTTGGAAGGCTTTTGCAGTGAGGGAGGCTGAAGAGACGTGGTCCTCAGCAAACTCCCAGTGATGCCATATCCTGATTCCAACCCAGTGGCTTTCCTCCCATCATTGCATCAACAGCTCCTTCGCTGCCACTAACACCTCCAATTGGGGATTGTACAGATTTCGGTTAAATCCACTCTGTGTGCGTTTTGCAGACGTGCCTTCCATCCCATCATCTGCTCACAGGCAGCATCGGATCTTTTCTGTCAGGATTTTCATTCCACTTGCACAAATGCACATTAGCGCTTGCGCAAATGCGCTCTCAAGAGCTGGACCATAAGGAAAGCTGAGCGAAGGAAGATAGATGCTTTTGAACTGTGGTGTTGGAGGAAAATTCTGAGAGTGCCTTGGACTGCAAGAAGATCAAACCAGTCCATACTCCAGGAAATAAAGCCAGACTGCTCACTTGAGGGAATGATACTAAAGGCAAAACTGAAGTACTTTGGCCACATAATGAGAAGACAGGATACCCTGGAGAAGAGGCTGATGCTAGGGAAAGTGGAAGGCAAAAGGAAGAGGGGCCGACCAAGGGCAAGATGGAGGGATGATATTCTGGAGGTGACAGACTTGACCTTGGGGGAGCTAGGGATGGCGACAGCTGACAGAAAGCTTTGGCGTGGGCTGGTCCATGAAGTCACGAAGAGTCAGAAGCGACTGAACAAATAAACAACAAAAAGCCCACATGACTCCGAAAAAGGCAGTCCGCTGTGGAATTTGCAGGTCGGTTTCATAGAGATCTGAACTTATTTGAAGCCTTCACGGATTTCCCCGCTAGCCAACACAAGGTGTGCCACTGCTGACGTGGGGCTTTCTCCCTTAGAGCTTAGTATTCTGCACAGGGCATGGTAATTATTTCCTCCACAGGAAGCCCTCTACAATGCTCATTACCATAATGCCTGTCTCCATGGAGACACAACTTTCTTTACAGTAATTCGCCCATGGAAAGGCACGTTGAATAGAGAGTGGGAAACTCCGATTACGTGCCCTCCCTCCTGAGTGCACTGCTCTTAATTTTTGCTTCTGTCACATGGAATAGGAAGTGTAACACACCTTTGCTTTCTAGGAGACCAGGCCACTGTTCCGTAGTGCCAGAACTGAGGGCTGAACCAGAAATTCCCCTGTTCACATCTACCCTAATAATTCAAGCACATACATGCCGGGTGAAGAGACAGATGTACCCATTTCTAGAGCAGTCAGACTGATGTGGAAATGCCTTCACTGCATTCAACCCAATCAAACCTTTCCTTTCTAAGATTGAGCTTTAAGGAAGAAAATAATCTGCTGATTGGTTGGCCTGCTGATTGGCTAGCACTGGTGTTGTCATTAAGAAGTTCTCTCCCACTAAGAAACCCTCTGGGATCTAGCTCTGGGAAAGAAAAGAGCCCTGCTGATAGGTTAGCCCGCTGATTGGCTAGCACCTCCATTGCTAGCACGATGTTTTGCACTTTGTGTAGTGGGGAGAGAAACGTTGTCACAGGCTGGGTTTATAAGAAGTATCAGGATGTGGACTCTTGTCCATCTCAAAAGTGGCTAGCAGCCCTTGTCTGATTATGCTGAAGTTCATTCTTTGCTACAGTGAATTCTGTCAATTTTGGTATGAAATGGTGGTCAGCTTCCTTTAGAGCCACTGATGGGGCTGAAAGGAGGCTGAATGGAAGAAGAGGTGGTAAAACTTCCAAATCCTCACTTAATCCCTGCTGAGACAGAGTATTACCACTTTGGTAACCTCCATGCAGTTTTTAAATGCTCCCTTGATTTTATTATTATTATTATTAGCGCAGTTTTTTCCAGATGTGGGAGACTTCGAGACAATTTCTTCAAATTCAGAAACACACCTGCAAGATTATTATTTGTAAAAAAAGAAAACTTAGGAAAAATTCTCTATTAGTAAAGATAAATTACAGCCTTCCATACACTCTTTTGAAGTCGCCAGTGAATTATAACAGGAGATATTTTGCAGTGAGAATATCCGCAGACATTTTCATAAGTCTGTATGTGCAGGCCTTTGCAATGCGCATTGCTTTATGCTTAACTGTATGCACAGGCCTTGTTGCAACATGCTAAATGTTAGTTTGTTTGAACTTGTTGTCTTTTATTTCAGTTATTAATATTACAACCCCTTGGAGAAGGCTTTAAAAATCAAATCAAAGGCTAGAACGCATTGGGCTTTCCAAAAATAAAATCTCTGCATTCTCAGATGTGTCTCTCCCTTTTTTGGGGGGGGGAGGGGGAGGTCTGAATGGCCGTTGGCCTCAATGACGCTCTGCTCTGGGCCTACCCCCAGCCACCTGCTCCTGGCCATGGATAAAGAAATTATATATATTTGCAGCACTTTCGAATGTTGAAAAGGGCAGGTAGCCCATCTGAAGCATTGTGGTTCCTTTTTCAAACCGTCGTTTGAAGTTGGTATACTGTATTGGCCTGTTCCAAAGCTGTAATCCCATAGTTTCCTAGTTTGGATGAAACAGGAAAGTATGATTAATGGAAAGCTTTCTGGTTTGTTTGCTCCTGCCACAAAGGGAGGCAGGAAAGGGCTCCAAAGCCACCCAACATGTGGAATGGTGCTCAAAGGGTCTGGCTTGATTTCGAACTCAATTGGCACAACCCGGTTGCCCTGAGACTGGAAAGCTGAAGGGAAGCACACTCTGGTTGCTGTCATCAGCCAGGAGACCAAGAACTGCCAGGATGCTGCACCTTCTGCTTTTCAAAAATAACATCCAGCCAATGGGGAGATCGACCTGGCCCATCTATTGGCCAGAAAAGGAGTTGCAGGGAGTTCACTTCCCTCTCCCTGCCAGGAAGAATTCTTGGCTCCACCTGCCTGTAGCCCTGGGACTGCTGAAGGAAGGGAAAAGAACACTCTGGCCGCATGCAAAGGCCAAAGGAACAAGAACAGTGCCCACTCTAGCCCACCATCTTGTTCTGGCCTTGAAATACTGCTCTTCCTGCTCTTCCTTTCCCCTCCACTCCCCTTCCCTTGTGTGCCTTGTCTTTTAGTTCTTAAGCTGAGGGAGGCTCAAAGGGCAGCAATAAAGGGGAGGGCCTTCTCAGTGGTGGCTCCCCAACTTTGAAATTATCCAGTTATAGCTCAGCACCTTGATCTGACCTTGAAAAACTGGTCTACTCTCCTCTTCCTTCCCCCCTCACTCTTGTTCCCTTGTGTGTCTTGTCTTTTTATTTCATAATCCTAGTGGCAAGGCCTGTCTCTCTCTTTTTTTATTGATGCAAGACACTTTGGGAGTTGATAATTGTCTGAAAAACATAATAATAATAACAACAACAACAACAACAACAACAACAACAACAACAGCAACAACAACAGGAGGGAAAGAACAATTCATACAGACAAGACAATACCTCACAATCGATGAGACAAAATAGGAAAAACACACTTACCTCATTGACATAGCAATACCTAATGACAAAAATATTGTAGAAAAGGAAGAGAAAACAAAGAAAGATATAAACCACTGGCTATCAAAGTTAAAGAACTATGGCAATAGGAAAACATCAAATCATTCTGTTAGTCACATCAGTCACTAGCATCACATCAATAATAATAATAATAATAATAATAATAATAATAATAATAATAATAATAAACTATACAGAAAACTTTCAGAATCTGGGCCTACCAAAATACATTCCCACCAATATCCAGAAAGTAGTCATACTTAAAAGAGATTCAATAGTGAAGTAATTCCTGAATCAGTAAAAGACGGCATGATTTGGCAAAGGCCGTCATGTCCGCCTAGAATAACCGCCACAAGTGAGAAAAGGGAGGAGGAGGAGGAGGAGGAGGAGGAGGAGGAGGAGAAGAAGAAGAAGAAGAAGAAGAAGAAGAAGAAGAAGAAGAAGAAGAAGAAGAAGAAGAAGAAGAAGAAGAAGAAGAAAAAGAAGAAAAAGAAGAAGAAGAAGAAGAAGAAGAAGAAGAAGAAGAAGAAGAAGAAGAAGAAGAAGAAGAGGTGGTGGTGGTGGTGCACATCTTTGTGGTGTGTGAATATTCGTTTAAATTGTCTTTTCGGTTTATTATAATACACTTCTTTTAAAAGAGCCTAAAAAAAGAAGGGAAATATTTTTCCCTCCTATGTTTTTGCCCAGTTGACAAAACATTTCCCCTCATGTTCCTCACAGAGCCTGAAATGAACTTGGCTTTTGTATTTGCCTGTTTTGTTTGCACACCATTATCGGGGATGCTGCGATGGCTTTGGAAACGGTGTTTGATTGTTAATTGGTACCACCAGGCCATCGGAAGCAGCTCAAGAACAAGCTGCATTTTATTTAGAGCAAAAAGCCACTGTTCACAAACACTGGTGAGCGGTGGGCTTTTAAGAAACAAAACAGTTTTGCAGCCTGCTGCTTAAAAAAGAGAGAAAGAAGTGCAGTTTCATTTCCCCCCCCCCCCCCGTGTTTTCAAGTGACTGTAAAATGTCAGGGAAAGACAGATTTCAGCCTTCCATTTAGTTGAAGGCATGTCCTATGGAACAGGATAAGCATTTCATGATTTTTATAATGTTTGTTGGTCTTCTGGATGTCTTACCTATTTCAAACTGGGGGGAGGGGTGTCCTATTTTATCCTCAGACGGATGTACAACCAAGGGATGTTGAAGGAATATGGTTTGGGGATGGAGCTCAGTGGATTTTTGCCTGGTCCCCTGGTTGGCTCAACTGGGCTTGCGCTGCTGAATCAGGCAAGCTTGCGATTTCCCCCTTTTGTGTGTGGTGCAAGTCCCAATTTGTGTAAATCGTGATTTGTGCAAATTTGCTGTTGTGAATCGCGCAATTAGTGCAAAACTGCGGGCGAAAATGGTCCTTTACATCCGCAATGTTATGCAAATCACGCTATGCCTGGCCACAAATTTGCACAAATCGCAGTTTCTGTAAATATTCCCAGCCCTGAATTTGCGTAAATTGTGGTTCATGGACAGGAGAGAGAGAGATGTCAGCACTTGCTGGGCACCTCTGAATCGCCCAGTGGGTCTCCCCCATGCCTACTGGGATTGAGCAACCACCAGCCACGGATCTACACTACTGCTTTAAAGCGCCTTATAACAGTTATAAATTGCTTTAACTGCTTTAAAGCGCTATAAAACTGTTATAAAGCGCTTTAAAGCAATAGTGTAGATCTGGCCCAGGAGTCTGGGGAACAGAGTGTCATGTCTAACCCTACTGCCCCTGTTTTGGGAGAAGGTGTTTCAGGTAATCAGTCAGAATCAGATTCAGAACTAGAAGACGCAGCGCCAGACACCCTGTACCAATGGGGGAGGAAGCTCTCATGGGCGATTCCCCAGTTGGGAGTCAGCCCTCTCCAGAGCTTATCTCCTCAAGGCCAAATCCTACACACTCAGGGGGAAGTGAGGTTTCTTCCGGAGGAGATCATCCTGACAGGCTAGCTGATGCTAGGGTCCGCTGGGAGCTCAAACGCATGGAGCGGAAGGAAGGCGTGAGAAAGTCAGTTCGATTACGCCAGAACGTGCCTCCACACCAGGCGCTCTGAAATTACAGGTGTTTGGGAAGTGGCTTCCTATTCTTCTTGAGCAGACAATTGTCTTGCTTAGTTTGCATAGTTTTGCCTAGGGGGACGTTTCCAAGAGGTTAGACTCTCTTCAGGTAGAAGAGACCTTTGTTGCTTAACAAAAGCTTTGTGGATTACTTAGCAGGCCTCATCATTTGCCTCCCATCGAAAGCAGGAGTTTTCTGAGAAACACAACACAGAGAACGAACAGGACACAGGGGTGTCACCCATTCCTTGACAGCAGTCTGGGCAACTACACATGTAACCTGTTCTCCCCACCCCCAATGGTGAGATCATTGTATTTCCATTTAAATTATATGAATTATTTTGAAGCACTCATCTCTACACCTGAATGAGCAGTGGTACATTTCATACAAAATCTGGGCCAAACTAAATGTTCTGCTCCTCGCACCTAGCGTAGCGATGTGGGGTCATTTTTCTCGGTCTTGAAAAAGCACATGTGGACCTAACCATGACACACTAGGTGGGTGGGGGCTATACCGTTTTTCCTCCTGAAATTACACACACACAAACACACACACCAGGGAGTAATAAGAAGAATTGGGGAACGTCTCCTTTGACACCAATGGATGCTTCTTTAATGCTTTTACCCCCTCCCAAGGGGTGGAATTTCAGGGAGGAAATTAACCCTTCCTTCCTAGAGCACCATGGTGCCAAAACACGGAGCAAGAGCCAGAGAGATTCTTTGTGTAGTTCACTACGTTGCACAACCGACAGTGTCCTCGTCAAGAAATGGAACAGAACCCTCCACGCCAGAAGGTTCCCTGTGATTATTTAAAACACAACCCTTTGCAGCATCTGTAATGGGGAGTTCCACTTCGCCGCTCCTGTGTGCAGTGACCTTATTTTCTTCCTAGTCAATACCATCAATGCAATGTTCTCTTTGTATGCAAGAATTACGAACGGGGAGGGGAAGAAAAAGAAAGGATTCCAACCTTCAGCGAATGATATTCTCGCCCTGGAGATGAGCGCCGAAATCGCAACCTCATAGTTTATGGGATGGCATTTGGAGTTCCATAGCACTTCCTGCCCTGTTAGTCAAATAAAGGACGGGCGCATGTGGGCTTCTTGCAAAGATCTTACATAGATCTCCTTATCAACAAAAATGTCCTTCTCTGATTGTTAATAGCAACTGACATCTTGTTGATAAGAAGATCTTTGCAGACATCTTCTACAACCCCCTGAAGAAGGCCTTGGAAAGGTACAGGCCGAAACACATTGGGCGTTACAATCTACAATAAAAAGTTCAGCATCCTGAGAATTCGTTTCTCCCTTCCTTTCACTTCATTGGATGCTTTTCTCTCCCTGCTTTTGCTTCAGGAATGTATGGAACCAGCTCTACACTTCGCCCCTAAAACTAACTGATTCCATCACCGATCCAACTGCCAGCCACCTTAGTTTCCGACTCATGACCTCTTAAGACAGCTTTATTTCCAAGATGAAGGCAAGAAATATAGGGCCTTACATAGTGCCTGATTCATCGTTGGGCCATCTGATCTTAATTAGGAACCAATCTGTTATGTCTCCATATTGAGAGGTTCGCTTCCTTTCCCTTGTCTTTGACATACACACCATATGGTTCATTTTCCAACCGGGAAGTCTGCTCCATAAACCAACAACGGCTCTCCCAGGTGAAAGATTGTGTTTACAATTTGGTGACATAACAAGGCTAAATTATGTGCAGGCAAACAAACAGTGCATAGTTTAGAAAGCTGGGGCAGAGGAGGAGGGGTGATGTTTGTTTACAGGCATATAGCATGAATTGGATCAAAGAAAAAGTGTTAATTGTGACTTGTCCTATGCCAATATGCCAGCTATCATTTAGCTGCATTTATCTACCTCCATAGGAAGACGAGATGGCTAGCCCAGCTCCAGGGATTATTTTAGTTTTCAAATTTGCACACATGCAAATTTGCACAACTGTAATTTTGCACAAATTTGCACATGCACAAACTCCCCCCAAAATATGCATTTTCACAGTTTTGCCTACTAAGGAAATGTGCATTTTTGGCCGGGGGGGTTACTTTTGTTTATTTGTCTACAAAGAAATGTGTGCAAAATCCCCGAAGGTTAAAAAAAAAAAAAAAAGTTCTGCAACTCCATGGAATCTGCCCAACGAGGTGAGAGCTGATCTGCTATAGAACCTGCGGGCTGCATTCAAAAAACTCTGAACTCATTAGTTCCATTGTGTATTTCTCCGATCTGCAACAACATGCTAACCCATGGTTCAACAAAGAATTCATGTTTCAACAAAAATCACTGAGTGTGGATTAGCATGGTGTGTGAACTGCCCCAGTATCATCTATACGTTTCTGAGCCCAATTCAAGGTGCTGGTTTTAACCTATAAAGCCCTACATGGCATAGGACAACAATACCTGATGGAACGCCTCTCCCAACATGAACCTACCCGTACACTGTGCTCAACATCTAAGGTCCTCCTCCGAGTGCGTACTCCAAGGGACGTTTGGAGGATGGCAACGAGGGAGAGGGCCTTTTCGGTGGTGGCCCCCTGACTGTGGAATGATCTCTCCAACGAGGCTCGCCTGGCACCAACACTGTTATCTTTTAGGCACCAGGCCAAGACTTTTCTCTTCTCCCAGGCATTTAACAATGTTAAGTTTGTTTTTTAACGGACCCCAGAACTGATGTTTTTAAATGGATACTGTTGTTTTTACACTGTTGTTTTTTTTGTTTTTGATGGTTTAAAATTTTGTATATTTTTAATGTTTACTGTTTTTAACTTTTGTAAACCGCCCAGAGAGCTTTGGCTATGGGGCGGTATATAAATGTAATAAATAAATAAATAGATAGATAGATAGATAGATAGATAGATAGAAGTGTGTGTGTGTGACAGAGTGTAAGACCATTGTCTCAAATTGCCTAACCAAATCACTGTTCCCATGCTGGAAAACAAACTTTGGCACAGATAGTCCGTAAAACCTCAACAAATCTAAGCCTGGCATCTAATCTTCAGATTCTCAGCTCAGTCACCAGAGTCCCTGCCAGTAGATTCATAATTTGTTCCCAAGTGCTCTCTTATTTTTTCCCGTATGCACCTGACAAGGTGCACATAGATTCAATGATGCCGGGGGACAGCATCCCAGTCTCCCAGCTGTGTACCATGACACACGCCCATTCCAGCCAACCCAGCAAGCTGTTGCAACTGTAAGGGCAAAGAGACGGAAACGTAATTTAGATCGAAGGAAGCAGACCTCCACGGGAGGGAGGGTCGCCTCTCTTTCCCGCTAACAAATAACCTCCCAAAGCTTCCAAAAGCCCTACCGGAACCAGGCTGCTGCAGCGTGGCGATGATTTTTTAAAGTTAAATCATCGCATAATATGATCATAATGAGATTCTCGGGAAATCATTATGTCTCTGTCAGGTGGTAATAAAATGGAGTGTTTGTCTCTGTTCTCGGTTCGCTTGGAGAATATGCAGATCTGCCAGTCCTCATTATATCTTGATGGAAACTAAACCCATTAGCATAGGTGGTGTACATTTTAATGAGGGAGACATGCTGGAAACTAATCCAGGTCAATGATAATGAAACAGTTACACCTAGATGAAACTGATAAAAATCTAATTATGCCTGTATCGGTGGGCTACTTTAGATATGTGTGGCATTGATCGCCCCCACTTCAGGTATGCAGCCGTTGTTCTACTTAAACGGTTGCATATAACTGGGAGGTAAAGATGGAAGCAGGGGTGGGGGGAGAGAGAGAGAGAGCTGCCGGGAGGGACGCACTTCAAATTTGCCATATTAAGGACAGGATCTTTTCTTGTTCAATGCTGCATTTCCATCCAGATCAAAACATAAAACGCATCATTGAGCAAAAGAAATCGACAGAGGTTGCCATACCTGTCTGCAAGCTGTAATTTCCCACAAGTATTGGGTTGCATCAGAAAGTCTACCTTAGGGTGGCCATGTGTCCTACTTGATAGAGGGCATTCCTCTGTTCTGGGGGCAGCCTCTGTTTGAAGGGATGTCCAGTCCAAGTCCGGTTTAAAGATAAGGACCCATATAAGAAGTGAGAGCAGCAAGGACCTTGATGTTGGGCATCAACACTTAGTATTTGGGCAGCAGGCTGAGCTGGCACCACAGGTCACCTAAGGTCAGGATCAGGCCCGTTTCCCTTAGTGTGAGGGACTGGGTTTCATAGCCTCAATGAGACTCAGAGGTTGAAGATGCAGAAGCAGATGTACACCAGGAAATGGGGGAGGAAATTCCCCCAAGACTTTTCAGGAGTCCAGGAAAAATCCTCCCAGGAACTTATCAGACAGGACACCCAGGCTCAGAAATCACCCTCCCCCCTGAGAACTCAATCTCTGTCAAAGGGGAGACCCCAGAGTCAAGCAGGCATTGTTGAGAGGTGGTGGGAGGTGGTCTGTAAGGTTGGCCACTCGGCAGAGGCCCCCAGCCATCCCTATCCCAACGAGATCTGAGGTTGCAGAGCTGGGAGAGTCCTTTGCAGGAGACTCTACATAGCAAATGTGCCTTACAGTAGACCAGAGCTGGGCAACGTATGGACTTCCAGATGTTTTGGCTGGCAACTCCCGTGATTCCTTATCATCGAAGGCTAGAGCTGTTGGGAGCTGTAGGCCAAAACATTTGGAGGGCCACAAGTTGCCCACCTCTGCAGTACACAATCCTGGGTCCGCTGGATCCGTGGTCAGATCCAGAATGGATCAGAACTGGACATACCTGCTGACACAATGCCCTTGCCATCCCCTTGCATTTTAAATAAAATAAAATAAAAATAACCCTCTCTCTCGCAAAGGAACGCCTCCTCTCCAACACAGCTATCAGTATATAACCTTGTTTTGCATCCAAACTCTCATTTAAAGTGTGTGTGTGTGTTTATGGATTAAACAATTTTGGTCTTGTCAATGGGAGATCTATCCAATAAACTGTTCCCATTGCAAAATATTTGCCTCCTTTAATCCGTCTCTTGCTGACACGGTAGACAGCTAGGCTGCTTTCTCCTTGACAGATATCTTTGTGACCATCCCCCCACGTGCTTTCAAATGTACGTTCCTCCAAGCCAAAGCTCGCAAGCCCAGGTTATAGCCCGCAATCTTTTATTACCTTTAAGCTAACCTTTGGTGTTATGAGAATGGTCTCTTTCAATTTCGTATCCTCCTACTAGGGAAACCTGGTCCCTGACTTAAAGACCCCTAACACCTTCTCCAGATCCTGCAGGAAAGGTCACTCCCCAGATTTGCCCAGATTTGACTGAACACCCTTCCATCGTGAACACATGGCCAATGGAGGCTGGTGGCTCCGGTGTTAGTGGGGCGGTGAATCCCCTCTGGGTTTCAGTCAGAACCAGTTAGAAGTATCCAAGGTGCTTCTAGGCCTTGGATGGTTCCTTTAAATTGCTGAGAGTTAACCCTTCTTTCCCCAGCTGCAATCTCCTTCGAAAAGCCCCATCATGGCAACTAAGCTAAGCAGAACACTTTCCATTGGTTCCAGGAAATAGATCCAGGGCCCTAGGAAATCGATTTCCAGTGGGCCCTTCGTGGGCCCAGGTCTATTCCATCACAATTCCTGATGGAATGCCTCTCCCGACATGAACCAACCTGTACACTGCCCTCAACATCTAAGGTCCTCCTCCAAGTGCCTACTCTGAGGGAAGCTCAGAGGATAACAACAAGGGAGAGGGCCTTTGCAGTGGTGGCCCCCCGACTGTGGAATGATCTCCCCGATGAGGCTCGCCTGGCACCAACACTGTTATCTTTCAGGCGCCAGGTCAAGACTTTTCTCTTCTCCCAAGCATTTAACAACGCTAAGTTTGTTTTTTAACCGACCCCAGAACTTTTATTTTTAAATGGGTACTGTTGTTTTTATACTGTTGTTTTTATGTTTTCGATGGTTTTAAATTTTGTATACTTTTTTAATGTTTACTTTTTTTAACTTTTGTAAACCGCTCAGAGAGCTTCAGCGATGGGGCGGTATATAAATGTAATAAATAAATAAATAGTGATGCCCCTGGTGGAGGATGCTTCACTGAAACGCTGTCACCTGCAGTTCAGTGGCTCGCCACATGGGGCAGCTGCGCACAGATCCTGGCGGCGTCTGACACTCGGTCGAAAACCAGGAATGGGGCGTATAGGTGTTCAACTGATGCCGAGAAGGTCGAGACCACATTGGCGTTTTGTCCTCTTGGGACCTGCGTTGGAAAGGCCATTAAGAGCAAAGAGGACGCGAATGCCCGTGTGGGGTGGGGTGGGGGAAGGAATAATAATACTAGAATTGGTGGTTCTCTGTTGTTATTTCTCAAACAGCAGGCTTCCAAATTGGCAGGTACCACCACCTCTGGCTGAGCTCTGTCTTGCTGTGATAAATGCCAAGACCTGATCTGCCTGCAGATAAACCCAGTTCTAGCTGCAAAGATGACTCAACCAAGCTCCCCTCCTTCCATCTTGCCATGTAGGAATGCATCTCTCATTAGAGAAGGCACTATCTGTACATTGGGGGTTGTGAGATTTGAGAAAAATCTGCAATGGATTCAAATGTTTTTGGATTTTCTATGAATCCAAACTGAGGATCCCACAGCAGATGGGCTGTTTCTGAGTCGCACAGTCTTCGCAGATTTGCAGACCTCAATTTTTTAAAAAAATGGGGGGGGGGGATTTACACAAATCTGCACGTGCACACTTGCGCAGGGGCACGTAAGAACAAATGCACATTTGCACATATGAAAAAAAATCTTGTACATCCCTAAAAAACTGTTTCCGTCAGTAGGTGGGCAATGGAAATTAAGTTTCCTGACAATCCATGAAACACAGACGGAAGGGATTTATCAAAACCTGCACAACGTTTCCCATGCTGCTGGTTTGCAATGGTCAGAGACGCCCAAGCAGGAAAACTCCGACCTTGGTTCTCGAACATAGTAAGCTAGCTTATGCTTGAATCAGACCATTGCTCAACTAGCTCAGCGTCACCTAAACTCTGCAAACCATTGCACAACGCACCACAACGTCATTCGCCTAGGAGTTGCTTCCAATAGCCGTCAGGATCAGGCCCAGTCTCCCTGGTGTGTACCCTGAACAGAGTCGGAGCCTGAAGAAGTAGACGAGCCAAGACAGGAAGTGGGGGAGGAAGTTCTACCAGACTCTCCAAGAGTCAAGGAGGAATCCTCCCAGGAGCTCATCGGACCTGAAGCCCAGGCTTGGAGACCATCCTCCCTGCCCCTGGGAACTCAGTCTTTGTTGGAGGGGGAGGGAACATCAGAATTGACAGATCCCAGAGTCCGCCGCAGAGTTGGAGGGGGTGGCAGGTGGTTTGCCAAGTGAGCCACTTGGCAGAAGTTGCAACTTGAAGACGCTTCCTGCGGGAGGGGTTCAGTTAAAGCCTGTCAGGCACTGCGGGAAAATGTCCATTGAGTTGATAGGCAACTGCCTTGCTTTGTTAGGCTAATTAAGCTTAGGGCATAGCTCCTAGCATTCGCACTTCCTTCAGGTGTGAAGCGATTATTTGCTGAATAAAGCTTTGCGGATTGCCCGGCAGACCTCTTCGTGGTCTCCCATCTCGGCGGGAGGGCTTGGAATCACAACTCCGGCTGCGATCGTTCCGATAGCGGTTCTGCAGTCCCGCCTTCCAAGGTTTCCCAGAAGACCACGCCCCTTCTCCTGCCCCCACCCCCTTTCTCCCCACACCCTGTCATTGGGTAGTTCTCCGGCTTTAGTGCAGCTTTACCCCCATTTTAAAAGGTCGGAACGCCTCTGCGATGGCTTTGTTCCTGGCAGCAAGACTTTTAAGCTTAAAAGGTGCTGGCATTTGGGGTCTTTTAGGCTCCACCCCTTGGAATTTGGCCACGCCCCTTTGCCTTTCCCCCCCCCCCCCCCCCCCCGTCCACCCCTGGCATTCAGCCTTCGGAACCTTCTCGGAAATGGAACCCCCTGGCCTGAAAACGGCTCTACACCTTTGCGCAAGTGGAATAATTCTTGCCATTTTTCGGCTAGTGGGACATTGGGTACAAACCCTTTGACTGCCAGCCTTCTGTTTGATTCTTGTTATTGCACAACCTTCAGATCTCTCTTTCTCTCTCTCTTCCTTCTGGAATGAAGAAAATGAAATAATTGCGAAAAAGATGAGAGATGCACCAACAACACCCACACAATTTATACCATCTCTCTTCTTCCATCTCTGTTTAATGGAATAATTGCTCCGGAGTTTCTTTTTTTTAAAAGAGTGAAAAAAAGTGGGGTGGGGGGGCGGGAGCACAGGTGGGGAAAAGCATTGCTTTGATATTAAAAGAGCTTTGCAACATCCATGACATCAGCAGACCTCAATTAAAAAAAAAAAACACCCCGCTGTAGCCAGACGTCGAGACGCGTCAAGGTGTTTTTCGGCATGTTCTTGACCCTGCTCCAAAGCGCCTGATTGAGCAACTGCGGCTGATCAAAAGATCTTGCTGAACGAGGCGGTTTGATCCATTAATGCCAAAGCCTTAATAAATACCACCGGGCAGCGCGGGGAGACAAGAATTAATGCGCCCGAGAGAAGCCGAAAGCCTGCCAAGGCCCCCTGCCCTTCCCAGATAACAGACTCGAGCTTTCCTTAATAAAAACCGACGAAGCCCGAGCCGACCGGGGTCTGGAAGGAGGGCAGGCCTTGATTGATTGATGATGGGGGGGGGGGCTCCTGACAGCGTCGGAGCGGCTGTGGATAAATATCATATCTCCCCAAGGAAAACCGCCACCAAGCATGGCTTGATTGTTCAAGCCCTTACCTTGCCGGCTCTATAAAGCTAATGTCACCTCTAAAAATAATAAATGCCAGTGCCGTGACCCCCTCTCCCCCCTCTCTGCCCCACGGGTGCCTACGGACTTGTTTCCTTGGCAAGCTGCTTAGGAGAGTAGATTGCCTGGCCCTGGGTTAAATGGACGGCTCCGGTGGGAATTCTAACAATGCAAAGAGCAAATCCAGTTGGGATGGTGGTGGTTCTTATTTAAAGTCTGAAGAATCGGAATCGTGGCACTGCAGAGGACTCCGGAGGACATCTAGTCCAGCCCCTTGCTCGAGATAGGAATTCCAGAGCGAAAGCAACCCTAAGGGATTGCTCTCCAGCCTCTGCTTGAAGGTCTCCAGAAAGGGCAATGCCAACTACCCCTCTAGGGAATTGGGTTCCATTCCCAAGCTGCTCTGACTGTTAAGACGTTCAACCACAATGTAGAAGACAGCCATAGGGCTTTCATGGTAAGAAAATTCAGAGCTGGTTTACCTTTGACCGTTAAGACGTTCAACCAAAATCTACCCTCCTGTAACTGACGGGATTATTTAGTAATGGTGCCTCCTTTTAGAAAGGCAATTAGCAGAGTGACAACAAAAAGCAATAATGCTGAGGGAAGCAGAAGGTAGATGGAAAAGAGGAAGACCATGCAAGAGATGACTGGACTCCATAAAGGAACGTATGGACATGAAGTTACAAGATCTGAATCGGGTGGTTTACAACAGATGCAACTGGAGGTCGATGCTTCATCAGTCGACCCCATGAATAACTAACTAAAAGGCAGCACCCTTCTATGGTGAAGGAAAGGCAATGCCAACCACCCCTCGAGGGAATTGGTTCCATTCTCAAACTGCTCTGACCATTAAGACATTCCTCTTCATGTTCAACCAAAATCTACCCTCCTGTAACTGACAGGATTATTTACTAATGGTGTTTCCTGTTAGAAAGGGAGTTAGCAGAGTGATAGCAAGAGGCAAGACAGAATGAGCGTTTGCCAGTCCCACATGCGCACAGGCTAGCTAACCACAGTGTGGGAGACAGCATCCTTCTTCAGTGAAGGGGAAAAAACAGTGTTACTCCAAATCTCCTTGCATATACAATGCAGGTACCACACAGAGGTTCAAAAGAATTTGTTCAGTCCATTGTGTGTTCCGTGTATAGTTAAACTATGGAATTCACTACCAGCACTCTTCAAATACTTAAAAGGTGGTCACACAGCGGAGGGCCAGGATCTCTTCTCGATCCTCCCAGAGTGCAGGACATGGAATAACAGGCTCAAGTTACAGGAAGATAGATTCCGGCTGGACATCAGGAAAAACTTCCTGACTGTTAGAGCAGTACGACAATGGAACCAGTTACCTAGGGAGGTGGTGGGGTCTTCCACACTAGAGGCCTTCAAGAGGCAGCTGGGCAAGCATCTGTCAGGGATGCTTTAGGGTGGATTCCTGCATTGAGCAGGGGGTTGGACTCGGCCTTGTAGGCCCCTTCCAACTCTGCTATTCTATGATTCTATGATTCTAAGATGTGATGATAGCCACCCATTTAGATCGCTTCAAAAGGGCAGTGGATAAATTCCTAGAGAAGTCGATCAAGTGCTACCAGTCCCGGTGGCTAAGTGCAACCTCCAGTATTAGAGGCAGTACGCCTATGTACACCAGTTGCTGGGGAACATGGGCGGGAGGGTGCTGTTGCACCATGTCCTGCTTGTGGGTCCCTGGTTGACAAGTTTTCTATATTGTATTTTGTATTTGTGTTTTTAACTTGGTTGTTTTATGATGGTTTTAATTTTTGTGAACTGCCCAGAGAACTTCGGCTATTGGGCGGTATGAAAATGTAATAAATAAATAAATAAAATAAATAAGTTTTTGGCCACTGTGTGAACAGAGTGCTGGACTAGACGGACGCCTGGTCTGATCCAGCAGGGCTCTTCTTGTGTTCTTACGTTCCATTTTATCAGCTGGGCCCCATTGGTGAGAAGCCCGTAGACGTGCTCTTCCTTTTCACCATTGCAGGCTCCTTGCTCACCTGCCTCTCGCTCTGGCCCAGACAACGGTGGCGGTGAGGAGGAGGAGGAGGAGGAGGAGATGCCACAGCCTGCTTGCCCCTTGACTCTCTGCCAGTCCAGCAAGCAAGCGGTAGAAATGAGAAGGAAGTTGGGAGGGAATATGGAGACAAAGAGTGTTGAGAAGTATGTCAGTGAGGATAAAAGAGAATTATTACAAGATTTTATGGAGGTGGTATCTAACCCCGGTGAGATTAAATAAAATAAACAAGCTGTATTCAGCAAATTGTTGGAGAGGATGTAAAGAAAAAGGAACGTATTTACATATGTGGTGGGAATGTGTATTTGTTCAAAAACTGTGGAAAATGGTGTTTAAACACATAAATGATATAGTGGGAATGAAGATCGAAGAGACACCTACAGTGGCATTGCTATCATTATATGGAGATTTAAAATGTAATAAAGAAACAAAAGAATTGATAACGAATTTGTTGATAGCAGCAAGGTTGATCATATCTAGGAACTGGAAGGTGGAAGGAGATGACCATGTTGAGGACTGGTATAAAGAGACTTGGGATATTGCTATAAATGATAAATTGACATGTAATATAAAAGTAAGAAGAGGGATAACAAAAATGAATGATTTTGAGGGAATTTGGAATCAGTTCCTAGGGTATGTATTATCTAAGGGGAGTGGAAAACCACCTCCAGAAGAATCAATGAGATTTTGGAAACAAGAATAGATCCCGGGGTGGGGTGGGTGCACTTTATGTTATGCAATGATGTAAAAGTATTAAATTAGAAATGTAATAAGGTTATTCAATTTATGTATTATGTTTTTTTCTTTTTGTTTTTGTGTTGTTGTGATTATTGTAGTATTGTATTAGTGTATTGTTAAATAAAATTAAAAAGAATTGGAAAAAAAGAAGAAATGAGAAGGAAGAGGAGAAGGAGAAGAAAGAGTAGCTGGTGGCAATGGTGAGGAGAAGATGGAGCCATTGAGGGAGAGAGCCCATGGAGGGGGTCTTGATGAAGGGCCTGCAAAAACCTAGAGTTGGCACAGAGCCCTCTGTCCAGCAGCACTACTAGAGAATTAGGCTGCTATGCCGAATTTATCTCTTTAAAAAAACCATGGATCCAGTTAAAGCAATCCCCGTTTCTGCCATCGCAAAAACAAATCTTTCATTTCTAGACAGACAGACTGAGTCATTTTCACCTACTAATCTCTCTCTCTCTCTCCCCCTCTGTGTGCGTGTGTGTGTCTCGTTTTGTATCTGACAATTCACGAAGAGCCCAATTACCGCGGGGGAGAGGAGGGGGGGTGAATAAGGCTTAGAAGATGACTGGAGTAGAAACACTCCGTTAAAGTGCTACATGATTTCACTCGGGAGGAAAGAAATTCAGCCTGAAAGGCTGCCCTTCCAGAGAGAACGAATAGAATTAACGAAATCAACACAGATGCACGGGGCGCTTTACCCAACCTGACAACGCGTTGTTGTTTTTATCTTGGATGCGTTTGCCAGTGCCGGTAAATTTCAGCCAGCAGGTCAAGGCGGACAGTTGTGAGCCAAGGAGTGACTCACGTGTCCTAGCTCTTGTCATGTCTAACCCTACTGATTGATCAGGTAATCAATCAGAATCAGATTCAGAACTAGAAGACGCAGCACCAGGCGCCAGCCAGACCGTACCAGCGGGGAAGGAAGCTTTCATGGGCGATGCCCCAACTGGGAGTCAGCCCTCTCCAGAGCTTATCTCCTCAAGGCCAAATCCTACACCCTCCAAGGGAAACGAGGGAGCTTCCAGGGGTGAGCATTCTGAAACACTAACTGATGCTAGAATCCACCGGAAGCTCAAACACACAGCGCGTAAATATGCCGTAAGAAAGTCGGAAAGATTGCTCCAGAACCTACTACCGCACCAGGCCCTTGGAAGTACAGGCATTTGAGAAGTAACTTCTCTCTCTCTCTTTCTCTTCTTGAATGGACAATTGTCTTGCTTAGTTTGCATAGCAATTGCTTAAGGCGTTGTTACAAAGAGGTAGACTCCATTCAGGTTAAAGAGACGTTTGTTGCTTAATAAAAGCTTTGTGGATTATTTAGCAGGCCTCATCATTTGCACGACAGCTCTACTGGTGAACAGAACCCTTTAAAAATAACGGTTGTATTCGCATCTCACGCTAAACCATGGTTTATCACAGGGCAGGAGAAAATCAAAGGTGCAAAAGTAGGGGAGCCTCCGACATAGACCCAAAGATGGGTGCTAGAACAAAGTTTTGATTTGTCAGAAGGCTGAGTGTCTTTGTCCTAGCATCCTCAGATATTTCTTAGCACATGGGTAGATGACATGAGGCTCTCCAGAGCCAGTGTGACATAGTGGCTAGAGTGTCAGACCGGGAGTTGGGAGATCCGGGTTCTAGTAGTCCCCACTCAGCCATGGAAACCCACTGGGTGACTCTGGGCCAGGCACAGACTTTCAGCCCAACCTACCTCACAGGGTTGTCGTTGTGAGGATAAAATAGAGAGGAGGAGGATTATGTACATCGCCTTGGGTTCCTTGGAGGAAAAAAGGCGAGATATATATGCAATAACAACAACAACGTCATTTCTTAAAGTGCAATCCTGCGCTTGCCTTCTCAGATGTAAACCCTATTGAATTCAATGGGACTTACACCCAGGTAAGTGGGTATAAACAATTGCATCTTTTAAGGCCTTAGTCTTCCCAAGGTGGCTATCAGCATAAAACAAAACAAACCTATTAATACAATTGTTAGAAATGAAGCATTTTAAATAAAACCAACCAACAAAAAAATACGAAAGTATTCTAAAAAATCATATTAAATACAAACAAGTTTCAATACAACCCGATTCAATAGGATATAGTTTCAAAACTTCCAGCAGCAGGCAAATAACAAAAGCTTTCAATGAAGAGCTAGGGGAAACAGAATTGGGGGGAGGTGGCAGAAAAAAACAAGTTTCAAAGACACCCCTGAATTATCTAACAAAGAGAATAAATGCAATTGCTACAAGTCTAAATTTCAGTAATCCCCACCCCACCCCACCCCAAACCTTTGCAAATAGAAATCAAACATGACGGAAGTTTTCATGACTTGCAAAATGTCTATGTGCAAGAATGATTTTAAGAATTGGAGGGACATTCAGTCAAGTGAGACCTCATCTGCCTCCTGAAGTGAAGCTTAGCCAGAGGTTTGCCACCTCTGTAAGAATAAAGGCTAGCAGAGAAGCATTTGTCCATGTTCTTGTGGTATAAATAATCTAAGTTTTACAGTCCCCATTCAAGCACACTCAGAGCGTTTCTACATCAAGGGGAAATTACATTGCTTACCCAGGGCTTTTGTGCTTCTTGCTTTTTGATGCGATTGTTATGGGCTGCATCACACGGGGCGACCATGTAGTTTGAACTGAACGCTTCCCCTCTGTTCACTTCAATGAGACAGCACCCTCTAGTGGCGAAAGATCCCGCTTTTTTCAGGATGCTACCGTTTTAAAAGTGGTTCTTTTCATGGCGGAATTTCCAGGGAATCCTGCGGGAGATGTCCTGGTTGTGGCTGACGTCATGTAAAAGACCTGAAAACTTCCGTCAGCCTGGCTTGCAGTAAATTGCTCATTTAGAGGAGCCCACTAAATCAGGATGCGCTCAGCTGAGACAAGCCAAAGCAACGTCTCTGGGATAAGCCTGCACCAAACCCATAGAAAACCAGGAGATAAAAGAATAGTACGAAGATGCCCGTACATTGGAGACTCTCTTCTCCATTCAATAATCAGATGACAAGTTATTAAGCAACACTGTGCAAGAAAACAGTGGGCTAGAATGAGACTCTCCGCCACATATCTTCAACCTCTCTGAACTAATTATTCAAACGTTAATTATCCAGCAGGCATATGATGTTCCGGGCCCTGCTTAAAGCAGCACACATGGCTAACAAATTAATTACTGCACCGGGCTCTCAGAATGTATGGTTCTTGTTCTTAGGTTGATTTAATAGCTGCTGTCCTAAGAGAACCGCAGAACTGAATTATTATGTGCACGCAGCATCGCGTGATTGGCAACAATCCTCAA
The DNA here is from genome assembly GCF_023053635.1 of Elgaria multicarinata webbii. Classification (NCBI taxonomy): domain Eukaryota; kingdom Metazoa; phylum Chordata; class Lepidosauria; order Squamata; family Anguidae; genus Elgaria; species Elgaria multicarinata. The sequence continues at coordinate 20,508,832 of NC_086187.1, read as the reverse complement.
TGACACAACCCTCTCTGTTTCGGAAGCCATTATTATTATTATTATTATTATTATTATTATTATTATTATTATTTTGCTCATTTCAATTTACTGCTGCTAAGAATCCAAGACAGGAAAACGAGCACCATGAAAGCATTTTAGAAAATATTTATTTTGAAAAAAAGTTCACCCTGTACAAATTCAAAGTGTGTCACATTCTCAACACTGCAAGGTTTATAAAAATGGCTAACGCAGACCCAAATAAAAGCAATTCATTTTTCTTCTCTTCTTTTTTTTTTTTTTGAATTACAAAGGTAAAAACTAAAAACAGTTCCTCAAGAAGCTACTTGAATGACATACATTTAAATGTGTCAAAATAAAAACGAAAACCAGATTATCATATACTTTTAAATTTGCGCAGCACTGGTTCCATCCAAATATGTATCTTAATGGATGACGAATTTCCTTTTATGCATAAGTGAGTCACTAAACTAGATTTCAGAAATGGGTCCATCTTCACTGTACAATGCTCTGCAGAAAAGAAAGGGTAAAAAAAAAACACTAGCACAATTTGTTCATGTTGTCTCCAACTAGAGAGATCCCTCCCACGAAAAAGGACGATTTTCTATACATTTTGTTACAAAACCGCTGTACAAACCCACGTTGAACTCTCGTATATTTCTGATTGGATTAAAATGGTATTTTAGCAGTCTTTGTACCACTGGGAAGGTAAACAATGACGGAAACACTTTTTATATAGGGGGGAGAAAAACTTCAAACAATAAAGACCTACAATGTAGGAGTACGAATTTCTTAAAGTATAAAAAAAACAGAACGAACAAACCAGAAACAAAACCAAAACAGGTTTATAGGTACGCCTGGGGAAATTCGCACTGCATTGGATCCATCCAAATCTCTATCGCAACAGATGACAAATTCGTTGTATCTTGCTCGGGGCGTCAGGGTTCTCACTTTTGACCGAAACCAAGATTGCTCTACACACTGCCCAGGCTTCCTCCTTTCAAACTGGCCCTAGGAGCGATCTCAGGCGTTACGCACGCCAAAACGACTTTGCGGGTGGTAAAAACAGCAGAACACCTGTAAACATGATCATGCCGAAAAAGGGTCACAAAAGTCGGGTCGGGATGGGGCGGAGAGGTGACAAGGCAAGCCAACGCTTTGCAGACAGCTCTTGACATTTCTCTTTCTCTCTCTCTCTCTCCCTTGAATACGGTCCCGGAACGTCTCGCTGCCACGTTAGAGCCACGGGTGCCAAGCGGGGTCCATGCGGCACAGGTTGTCCAAGCTGTTGGCGGCGGCCACCAGCGTGTTCACTTTGCTGTCCCCTCCCTCGAACTGAGCCAGGTTATGCAGCCGCGTCATGATGGCGGTCACTGCTTTCTGAACCAGAGAAACCAGCTGCTGGCTGTCCATGTTCTCGGGCTGCCCAGCTGCCGAGAGCGGGGAAGACGTATCCTCCTGGGTTTTCTTGTGCCAGGCAATGATTTCGTCTCGCAGCACCGTCTTCAGGATGCCGTCAACCTGCAAGGAGGGTTGGTGGGAACACAATAATTGTGTGTAATGGGGACAAGCCGAGGGGATCTGTGGGTTTAACAAGATGGTTGTGGAAGTGCAACGGGCCCCTCGGGCCTTTCTGTGTAATTCTAAAACACACACACATACACACACACCAATTACAAACGCAAGATCAGGGGTCTGGAAACAAAGCCCTATGAAGAGAGACTGAAACAACTGGGCATGTTTAGCCTGGAGAAGAGAAGATTGAGGGGAGACATGATAGCACTCTTCAAAAACTTGAAAGGTTGTCACACAGAGGAGGGCCAGGATTTCTTCTCGGTCCTCCCAGACTGCAGGACACGGAATAACGGGCTCAAGTTACAGGAAGCCAGATTCCGGTTGGACATCAGGAAAAACTTCCTGACTGTTAGAGCAGTACGACAATGGAACCAGTCACCTAGGGAGGTTGTGGGCTCTCCCACACTAGAGGCCTTCAAGAGGCAGCTGGACAACCATCTGTCAGGGATGCTTTAGGGTGGATCCCTGCATTGAGCAGGGGGCTGGACTCGATGGCCTTATAGGCCCCTTCCAACTCTACTAATCTATGATTCTGTGTTTAAGGAATTGCATCCTAGAGTGAGCAGTGTTTATTCAACACTATATATTTGCTTTTCCTTAAAAAAAAAAGATATAGGCTAGTTTGGGCCAGAGTTTAATGACTTTTCTTTGCTCCACCCCCCCCCCCCACTTTAAGATGGGGAAGCATCCCCCACCTTCAGTAAATAGGCAATAAATCCGAAGGGGTTCAGTCCACTTGTACCTCCTCAGGATTCAAGCATCCCACTCGGCTATGTGCACACAACAAGGGGTTATGGGGTTCCAATCCACCAACTTCACCGGGCCCACTCCTCTTTCCTTTCGTCCGTTTCTAGGCTGGAGTTGGCAAGGAGAGACCTGCTCCCCCTACTGTCAGAGAGAACACTTAGCACAGCCTTCTCCATATGTGTTGGACTACGTCCCATTCTCCCTGGCCACCAGCAATGGTGGCCTGGGCTAATGAAGCTGAGTCCAAAACATATAGAGCGGGAGTGGGGAACGTGTGGCCCTCTAGACGTCATTGGGCTGCAACTCCCATCTTCCCCACCCAGGGGTGAGGAGTGATGGGAGTGGCAGTCCTACAACAGCTTTAGGGCCCGACATTCCCCTTTAATACTTTATCATAATACTTTATCAGTATTATTCTGACGGATTCTTTGCACTTTTTGGGGGTGGGGGTGTAACACGAATCCAGTCATTTTAATCCTCTCTGCTTCTCCTTTGAGATGGCTTTTCTTTTTTCTTTTTCGCTAGCATTTTAAAAAGTTACGAGAGGATTTAGTACTACTGCAGGTTGAGGCTTAAGATGCCTCATTAAGGAAATCACACGCCGCGCCACGCGTGCTGCTTTCATGTGCTGTGCAGCTCGCTCGGCACAACGTGGAGACTGCAAATTGCCACCCGGCTGAGCGAGAGTTCGTTTCTGGCGAAGCATCCCAATTCAAAAGGGAAGAAGCCCAGTTCCTTGAGCAAGGTGCACCCTGCTAACAGCCGAAGTCCATCAAAGCCACTCTATATCTCAAGCTTCCGAGCCTGCTAACAAGCTGCCACGGCAGATTCCTATTTGCCGCATTATTCAAAAAGGGCTAAACGGCGCTGCGTTTGTCATCCACATCATCGTTCCTAGATTCGAAAATGCGCAGCGGCGCTGGAACCGTACGGCAACTGCTGAGGCAACTTAATTTCAACCCAACGGGCCAAGCTGAGAGCAGAATTATCCTCCACTTTGTGGCAATTCCGCCCGAGAAGCAAGCCGGCGAAGGCATCCACCGGGGTTTTTATAGATCTGCTGTTTAGGCAAGTGGAAGTTAAATCATTCTCTAATTGTCTGGAAAATTCTCTCCGAAGAAGGTTGGACTGGAGATGCTTCCTTTTCAGAAGTGCTGGAGCTCAATATACCCTACTTCTTCAATTCTAAGACGCACTTTTTCCCCCATATAAACATCTCTAAAAATGGGATGCGTCTTAGAATCGCGGGTGTGTCTTAGGGTGTTTTTTTTCTGTTGGTGGTACTGAAATTAGCGTGCGTCTTACAATCGATGGCGTCTTACAATCAAAGAAATACGGTATATCATCTAGTGTGCTGATTCAGAAGTGATGGCAGGGGCACGCCATGTACCGCAGGGGCGTGCAGCTTTCTACGGCAGGCCGCCAGCACTGGGTTCGAGAGACACCATGGGAAGAATCCAGCGTTAGCCCTATGCAGCGCAGATCCATTTAAAAGAATGGGACAAATTAATTACAACTAACTTGGAGAATGTGGATAGGGAGACATTTTTTTCCCTCTCTCAAAATACTAGAACCCAATGGGGTCAGCGCTCAACATCTCTCCTCCGAGTGCCTACTCCGAGGGAAGCTCAGAGGACGGCAACAAGGGAGAGGGCCTTTTCAATGGTTGCCCCCTGACTGTGGAATGATCTCCCCGATGAGGCTCGCCTGGCGCCAACGTTGTTATCTTTTCGGCGCCAGGTCAAGACTTTCCTCTTCTCCCAGGCATTTTAACAGCATTTAACGACGTTAAGTTTGTTTTTTAACGGACCCCAGAACTGTGGTTTTTTAAATGGATACTGTTATTTTTATACCGTTGTTTTTTTATGTTTCTGATGGTTTTTAAAATTTTGTATACTTTTTTAATGTTTACTGTTTTAACTTTTGTGAACCGCCCAGAGAGCTTCGGCTGTGGGGCGGTATATAAATGTAATAAATAAATAAATAAACTGATTAGTGGGAGATCCAGGACAAATAAAAGGAAGGACTTCTTCACACAGCGCAGAGTTAAATTATGGGACTCACTACCTCAAGATGTTGTGATGGCCACCAATCTGGAAGGCTTTCAAAGGGGGTTGGATAAATTCCTGGAGGCAAAGGCTATCAATGGCTACTAGCCCTGATGGTTGTGTGCTATCTCCAGTATTCGAGGCAGTAAGCCTATGTGCACCAGTTGCTGGGGAACATGGGTGGGAGGGTGTGGTTGCACCATGTCCTGATTTGTTGGTCCCTGGCTGACAGCTGGTTGGGTACTAGTGTGAACAGAACGCTGGACTAGATGAACCCTTGGTCTGATCCAGTAGGGCACTTCTGATGTTCTTTACTTAAGTCCTATTCATTTCAATAGGTTTAGCCTAGATAGGCCTAACATTGGATACTATCTCACGTCTGTGCATTATCTCCTTAAACCAACCATATACAGTTACGCTGTCAAGCCCACAGGCCGAATTTGATTTCAGATAAGGTCTTGGAAGCCTCATTTAAGAGTTTCCTGTGTTTTTAAAATTTATTTTATGTTTCACCTGATTTATAATCTCATAGAATCATAGAATAGCAGAGTTGGAAAGGGACTACAAGGCCATCGAGTCCAACCCCCTGCTCAATGCAGGAATCCACCCTAAAGCATCCCTGACACATCTCTATTGTAGGGTTTATAAAGCTTCATGATATTCCTGTTGAGCCATCTTGGTAAGCCTCCAAGTCATTCCAGGACTCCCCATAAAATTCATTTTCTGCATTTCCTGATTTATAAACTGCCTTGTACGGCACAACTGCCCCTTTAAGGCTTTTCCTAAAACACAACTTTTCCTAAAACACAATCATACAGTCACTGTCTCAGTAAAACCATATTACATGCCCTTAAAAATTGAAAAGCAACAATTCAAACATCTGCAATGAATCAAAGCAGCAGCAATTATTAACAAGCAGACTGAAATGAAAACATTTAAATTGTTTCTTAATTCCCCCCACCCCACCCCAAAGACGGGCCTCTTGCATTTCCCAGGGGAGAGTGTTCTGTAACCGGGGCCACTGTCGAAAAGGCCCCGTCAGTTTGAAAACTACACATCAGCCCTGAGAAGTTTCAGTAGAAAAGACGACCTCAAAACACCCACTGACACATAGGCTGTGCACATACCTTGAAGTTTGGCTGCGCAAAACAGCGAGCAACTGCAATCATAGAAGCCGTGAGCGGCCCGGAAACGCCAATGGTGGTGAGGAACTCGGAAATGTTCGGCGTGAGTCGGAACGGAACGGGCCGGTTGGCGTCAAGGTCCCCAGTGGCATCGTTGATGTCAAATCGGAAGTAGGCCACGTTCAGCTTGCCGGTATCCTAATGGATTTCAAGGAAAGACGCATGGAAAAGTAACAACAGAAAATGACAAAAGAAGTAAAAAAAACCAAAATGTCCCCAAGCAATCACGTCCATGTAGCCCTTTACGACATCGGAGGACAACCTCCGGGCCCCGGGCCTACGCCAGACTGCGCTGCAGTCTCATCCGGACTGTGGAGAGTGGAGCACCCACGTTGGGTCCTGCTCTTGGGGGAGAGGAATCCCTACGCTATCGCTGATGGAGATGACAAATGGATTCACATCCTCCCTCTGCTCCTGTGAGCCCCGGCTGAATCCCTTCTCAGGGCGCCCACGCCCCGATCAGGATGCAAGCACTGTGGGAAGGAGCAGTCCGACGTAGCCAGGGCCCGTAAGAGCTGGCTCTAACAAGCACCATCTACTCCTTGCCCTCCCCCCGATTGGGATGCAAGCAGGGCGAGAAGGGACCATTCAATTTGTTGGCACCTGTCTGACCACCAGAGGCAGGGAGTTCCACAGAGAAGGGCCACCACACTAAAGGCTCTTCTCCCGGTGGACTCCAATTGGGCCATTGCCTCTTAACATTTTGCACGACTGCTAGCTTCTGTTTTCGTTTTATACTGTGCTTTTCAACGTTCATCACGTAGTTCGTCGTCTCTATTTATTGTCATGCATTTTGTGGTTTTAAATGCCGTGGACCGCCCGGAGAGCTTCAGCGATTGGGTGGTAGGAAAACGGAATAAATAAAAGACGTCCTTACACAGGGAAAGGCTGAGGGGGAGCCGACGCGAGGGGGAGTTGACGCGAGCCATCCCGAAACGTACCTGAGCAATTTGCAACATTTCGGGGTTCAGCCTGTTCAAGTGGAAGACGAATTCGGCAAAACCAATCAGGGCCAACTGGATGGTGAACATCTTCCGGAAGGTCCAGTAATCGGTGGCGTTGGGGAACGTGTGCTGGGCCCACTCCTTCAGCATGCTGCGGGGCACCATGTTGCCCTGAACCTCTTTCAGGATATCCCGGAGTACCTAAAAGGCAGGCAGGAGAGAGACTAAGACGAGGCGCCTTCAAGGGAGCGGTTGCATCTGTGACGGCAAGGCTGCAACTGCAGGCTCCCCGACGGAGTTGCACCAGTTGACCACGGATCGTTTCCTAGCTCTTGTGTGGTTCCTCCCCCCCCCCCCCACACACACACTCATTCTAAGTAGTTGAAATACCTCCCCCCTAAGGCTTACTGAGTGGCAGGAAGAGCTTTGAGGGAACGTAAGGCTGGATCTTTGGTGTTTTGGCTCCTTTGCTTCTGGCTCTTCCCCTTTTGGCCTTCCACCCCGCTCTCTGCTGGGGCGCACGCACACGCCCCAGAGAACTTCTCCAAAATGGTATCAAAATGGTATCTTGCTTGGTATCATAGAATCGTAGAATAGTAGAGTCGGAAGAGGGTTGTAAGGCCATCGAGTCCAATCCCCTGCTCCTTAAAGCATCCCTTACTGATGGCTGCCCAGCTGCCTCTTGAAAGCCTCTAAGGTGGGAGAGCCCATGACCTTCCTAGGTCATTGGTTCCGTTGTCATACCACTCTAACACTCCAGACGTTTTTCCTGATGTCCACCCAGAATCCGGCTCCCTGTGACTTCAGCCCATGATTCCGTGTCCTGCACTCTGGGAGGATCGAGAAGAGATCCCGGCCCTCCTCTGTGTGACAACCTTTCAAGTCCTTGAAGACTGCTACCATGTCTCCCCTCCGTCTTCCCTTCTTCAGGCTAAACATGCCCAGTTCTTAGGGCTTTGTTTCCAGACCCTGGATCATCCTCAATGCCCTCCTCTAAACCCCCTCCAGATTGCCTGCAACCTTCTTGAAATGTGTCGGCCAGAATTCCATGGAATTCCATCCCGTGAGCGTTCGACTCCCTGGGCGACACTTTTATCTTGCTTTGGTCTGTACCGTGCTTAGCACGCTCTACCGGCAATCAAGATCAGCTTTGACCATCTGGGTACTAAAGTTGCCACACACTCCGCCACCAAGTTGCGCCTCACATGTAAACATCTGTGAGCGACCCCCATATTTAATTACTACAGCATGGACTGGCCTAATTAATTAGGAAGAGGAATAAAGTGGGGACCTGCTCCACTGCACAAGAAATGAGCGATAATCGCACGGGCTTCAATTAAATTACTCAGAGAGACTGCATTTTCACCACCCGAAGGCAAGAGCCCCAGAAAAGAAGGAGAAAAGAATAGAGACAGATGTTCCATGTCGCTTAATTTCATTTTATGCAGTGCAAGGGCTGAAAGGATGTTTATTGCAGGCTGAACTTTCGGCACCCAACTTCCAGCACCTGGATTTTCAACAATTACAAGCGGGGAAGAGGAAAACGCTAGGCCCGGCTCTATGCATCAGAGCTTTTAAACTAGTTATACCTTAATTAGGGACTGTTAAGGGCATGGCTAGAAGAGGGGGGTTGAGGGGAATGATCTCCCGACTTTATGATCGCGAGATCGTCCCCCTCAGTTCACACATGGCGCCCCCAAGAGGAAAAGGACACCGTGCCTGCCATTTTGTTTTTTTATTGGAAAAGAGCGCATGAGCGCTCGTGCGCAAATGGTAAGTTGTTTTTTAAAAAACACCTCCCGCTCCCCCACCCCTCCCCTGAGGAGCTCCGTGTCTCATTCCTGGTTACTCACGAGGAGCCGGGACAAAAATGGGATGCCTGGCCACACGTCCCGCAGTCTCAGGATCATCCCGGGACCGCAGGAATAGTCAGGATTAAAGGGTAGGGCGATATCCCAGGGAAAGGGAGGGATCATCCCTCCATGTTCCCGGGATCCCCTGCACACACAGGGATGATCCCGGGGCGATCCCTGGGATATCGCCCCGTCTAGCTATGCCCTAAGTCTTGTTCACGCCACTGCAGGGGGATTCAAACCGAGTCTTCATCCGCCTTAGGAAACCAAGCGACAGGTCTCAGGACAGTCCTTGAATGCCAGTTGGTAAAGGGTCGTCAGAGGCCATGCTATGCAGCGTTGGCTCTGGGTTTCTGAGGCCGCTCTTGGGGAAGGCATTTTGAGGATGGGGCTTCTCCTTTCTCACCGGCATCGCCTCCCCCCGCTGCTGTTGCTCCTCCTCTTTCTCATCATGGCTCCCCTTTGCTAGCTTCACAAGCAGGGAGCCAGGGAGGAGGTAGGCCAGGGGTATCTCCTGCTCCTCCTCCTCCTGCTCCTCACCACTGCTCTTGTCTGAGCCAAAGCCAAAGGGAGGTGAAGAAGCCAAGTTACAATAGAGAGGAGGACGAAGCCCGGAGGACGGGGCGGTTTGTCAGCGATCGCTGGCCGGGGGTGTGTGCCCCCCCCCCCTTGACGCCAGCCCCGAATTCATGGGCCGAAGCACAAGGCATCGATAGCGTTCTCCTTCATGAATTGGTCTACCCCATCTTGAATTTAGGGACTGGAATTTATGGGCCGAAACTCAAGACTGGAGGTCGCACGTGGCCGTCGGGACTAGCCGCCACTGATCGCCTTCTCCTCCGCGAATTCATCCAGCCCCCTTTCGAAGCTGAAAAGAAGGGAGAAACGAATTCTCAGGATGCAGAACTTTTTATGTGTAGGTAGGAAAGCCCGATGTGTTTTGGCCTGTCTCTTTTCAAGGCCTTCTTCAGGGGCTTGTAGGAAGATATCTGCAAAAAACTTCTTATCGACAGAACGGCTTTCTCGGATTGTGGAGTCGCTAGTCACAATCTGAGAAAGACATTCTGTCGATAAGAAGATTTTGGCAGACATCTTCCTACAACCCTCTGAAGAAGGCCTTGAAAAGAGACAGGCCAAAACGCATCGGGCTTTTCAACCTATGAATAAAAAGTTCAGCATCCTGAGAATTTGTTTCTCCTTTCTTTTCACCTGATTTGGGTGCTCTTCTCCTCCCGTTTTTGATTCCAACCCCCTTTTAAAGCCATCCAATTTGGGGGTGGGGGGGCATCACAACATCTTGGGGTAGTTTGGACTCACAAAAAGGAAAGGTTCCCCCTTTGGTGTTGTTTAGAACCCCGGCTTTGGCTAATGAGGAAAAATAAAATAATAATTCTTTAAGCCCCTCCCGAAGTGGCTGTGCTGCGCACCTTTGCCTTTCTATCCTAATTACAGCCTATTAATCAAAGGAGGCGGAGAGGTAATGAGGCTCTTTGGAGAGTTTCGGTATTCGCAGTACTAATGTGACCCTGGTGCCTGCTCAGTCCCTTCGGTGGTCCGCTTCGAAAGGCCATTTTGCCGATAGAACTAGCGGGGAGGGAGGGGAGAAAAAGTGTGAGATCATAGAACCACAGAATAGCAGAGTTGGAAGGGGCCTACAAGGCCATCGAGTCCAACCCCCTGCTCAATGCAGGAATCCACCTTAAAGCATCCCTGACAGACGGCTGTCCAGCTGCCTCTTGAATGCCTCTAGTGTGGGAGAGCCCACAACCTCCGTACGTAACTGGTTCCATTGTTGTACTGCTCTAACAGGCAGGAAGTTTTTCCTGATGTCCAGCCAGAATCTGGCTTCCTGTAACTTGAGCATGTCCTGCACTCTGGGAGGATCGAGAAGAGATCCTGGCCCTCCTCTGTGTGACAACCTTTCAAGTATTTGAAGAGTGCTATCATGTCTCCCCTCAATCTTCTCTTCTCCAGGCTAAACAGGCCCTGTTCTTCCAGTCTCACTTCCTAGGGCTTTGTTTCCAGACCCCTGATCATCCTGGTTGCCCTCCTCTGAACACGATGGATGCATCCCATTCGCGGGAAGGGAAGGGGGGTTCGGAGGAGAGAGCGCCCCTAACGCATTTGTCATGGACACAGTACCTGATGGCTGGCCTGGGTCCCTCGCGCCTGGACGGTCGCCAGCCTGTCGTAGTAGCGGGAGATGGGGCTGTCATGTTCAATCCCCTTCTTGGCGCAGCGCTGCTTGTAGATCTCCACGAGGGAGAGGGACGAGGGGTTGTCCTCCACGAGGCGCATCTGCGGGGAGACGGCCACGACCCGAGGGACTGGGGAGGAGAGAGGAAGAAGAGGAGGAAAAACCTGCTGATGTCAAATAAGCGCCTTGAAGGATCAGACTCGACCAGCTCAAAGCATCCCCTCTCCTTTCACAGGAAGACTGTAATGATCACAGCTTGTCCTTCACTTCAAAGCTCTCCGAAGGCCTTCCCGGACTCCCTTTCGGGCTCTTTGCCCCCAAGATGTCCTTGCCCACCACCTTTGCTCCTACAAGGCTGTCGTTCTGGGCTGCCCGTTGGCCTCTGGCTCTCTTAGACGTCTCCACCCATTCGGTCTAATTCAGGGCAGGGACGCAACTACACAACTACCCCCCCTTTTTTATTTGCTGATGAAATTTGGCGGGGCAGCAGCAAAGGGGGCAATTATCCCCCCATTTTTTTATGAAACCAACCCACACAGTGAGAGCCACAGCAAAGGAAGAAAGAGCTGGGGTTTAAAGAAAAAAATGGTTGATTTCTGCTGTCACGCCGTTAAATGTGATGACAAATTTGGCCCCGGGAAGCTGCCCACCCCTGGGATAGCTGCTGCTTGTGCCTGGAATGCCCCCTTCCCTAAACACGTGAAAAACGCTGGCCCAACCAGCTTCGTTCCTGTTGTTTCTCAGGCCGCAGCGAGGTACCTGAGCCCTGGAGGGTCCCCCTCTTGAAGCTCTTAAAAACAGTTCGGGAGCAAGCTACTTGAAGGATTGCCTTCACCCGTATCAGCCTGCCTGCACTTTAAGATCCAAAAGAGAGGCTCTTTCTCACCTGACCACCAGTGAGAGAAATTAGGTGGGCCTCCACACAGGAGAGGGCCTTCTCAGTGGTGGCCCTGCACCTGTGGAACGAACTCCCACCGGCGGTCCGCCATGCACCGTCCTTACAGGCTTTTAAGGCCTTAAAAATGTGTTAAAAAACGAATCACAAACGAATACTGCTTTGCTGCTACTGCCCGTGCGGTTTTTCTTGTTCATTTTTACTGTTAGCTTCTATTGTTTTTAACCAACATTTTACTGCCTGTGCTTTTACTTCTTTTAATGTTTATACTGTTTCGTGTAGGGTTGTAAGCCACCTTGGGAGGGGGGTGCGCCTGCCCTGAAAGGCGGCTAAGAAATGTTTAAAATAAATAAATAAATACACCATGGCTTGAGACCACAATACCTGATGGAACGCCTCGCCCGAGATGAACCTACCCGTTCACTGCGTTCAACATCTAAGGTCCTCCCCCGAGTGCCTACTCCAAGGGAAGCTCGGAGGATGGCAACAAGGGAGAGGGCCTTTTCAGTGGTGGCCCCCCAATTATGGAATGATCTCCCCGACGAGGCTCGCCTGGCACCAACATTGTTATCTTTTCGGCGCCAGGTCAAGACTTTTCTCTTTTCCCAGGCATTTAACAACATTTAACAACGCTAAGTCTTTTTGTTCTTTAGAACTGTTCTCTAAGAACTGTTGTTTTTAAATGGATACCGTTGTTTTTATACTGTTAATGTCTTTGATGGTTTTAAATTTTGTAAACTTTTTAACGTTCACTGTTTTTAACTTTTGTAAACCGCCCAGAGAGCTTTGGCTATGGGGTGGTATATAAATGTAATAAATCAAATCAAACAAACCATGCCCACGCTGCCAGTGCCGAGAAAGCTACATCCGGAGGAGGAAGGGTATTGCAGGAACCTTCCCCCATCAAGGCAGCAATAGAAAGACGGGAAAATTAGTATGCAGATTATCAGCTCTCCCTCTGCTGCGATGATCAACTCAAGTATGTCAAGTGGCACTCTTGGCGCACTCAAGAGCCCTGCTATGAAGGAGAATTCGCGAGAAAGCACACGGCTTTTTCTTTTTTTCTTTTTTTCTACTAGGCATCAGGCCCTGCAAAGGCATTCTCCAAACAAGGCACTGTGTTACGTTGAAAAAGGAATCCACGTCCGCCCATCTCCCCTGCTGCTACGCCACGCCAGCTGCAAATCCGCTGCGCCTCCGCTCCCTTTTATGTAGGAGACAAGGATCCTTTTTGCTCAGATAAGAATCCACCGGCCGCTGACATGCCAGCTTTATCCGACTGAGCTGTGAAACGTAGCCTTTCGTTTGGAGATGAGAAAACCCATCCCGGGCTCAGAGCTATGGGAGGGCTAAGGAGAACCGCAAGGCCTGGAGAGAAAAAGGCCAGGCAGACAGCGAGGAAGAGACCATCAACAGCAAGGTTATTCCCACTTCGCTGATGCTCAGCCTGGCTGCTTTTAGCTACAGTTCTACCTGATGTGCAATCAGACCAAGACTCTAGATTCTGCCCTTACTTCAAGGGGGGGAAATACAAAACAAAACAGGAATTCTCAGTTGATGGTTTATCACTCCACAGCAGCAGAAATCAAATAATGGAACTGTTTGCTCTGGAAACAGGGAGTCGAACCGAACCCGAGCACAAAGCCGGGACAAACCTTAATTCCCACACACACCCCGGAACCGCAAAATAAACAGAACCAGTCTGCTGGACACAATTCGGAACAGAAACAGGAGTCTCTTTCCTGAAGGTACTTGAAAGATCCCAGCCTGGGGAATTAATTGGCTTTCCTCAGCTCATTTTATTTATTTATTTATTTATTTATTTCATTAATTAGGAATATGTCTTGCCCCCTTTCAGGGCAGAAGCCCTCACAAGGTGGCTTACAACAATACGATAAATACAATAAAATGGATCATCAGTAAGATAAGACACTACTCCTCGGCTCAGTTCAGACAACATGTTTCTCAACAGTGGTTTTAGAACTGCACAGTGGAGTTGTTACATCACTGTTGAGAAATACGATGTTTGGAAGGAAAACACCCCAAGGTGGAGGATGATGGGGGGGGGGGGGGTTTGGAGAAAAACTCCACCCTGAATACCCATGCTGTGCAGAGGAGAGGTTCTCTCTCTGAGGTTCGCCAGAAGGCCACGCCCCTTCCTTTGGCCTCACCCCTTTCCCCGCCCACCGACTTTTCAGCGGTTTCATTGCTTCCCCCATTCTAAAAGGCTGAAATGCTAATCCTACTAGCAGTAGGAAGCTGAAGCGAAGACGGCTCTATTTTGTTTTCGGGGCTCTGCCCTCTTTTGCCTTAGGCCCCGCCCACCACCAGAATGCAGCCCCCGAGAGCGTCCCTGAAATGAAATCCAGCCCTTGAGATGAAACTTGTTCTGCATGCCTGCTTCAGGATCTCGTCTTTGAAATCCAAGTCGTAGCTCTCTTGACACCATTTTGGGCATTTGAACTGAGTCTCTTATGGTTATTTTACTTCAGGGCACCAACAAGCCTATTACTGAGCAAGCGGCCAAACTTTTGAATCTGGCTTTTCGCATTAGACCACTCATGGACATCTGATCATTATTTTAAACCGAATGATTAGCATTTTTTTTTACAGATTTTGTATCGTTTCTTCTTTACCATAGAGCCTCGTGTGGCGCGGAGCGGTAAAGCAGCAGCTTCTGCAGCTGAAACTCTTCCCACGGCCTGAGTTCGATCCCAGCGGAAGCTGGTTTCAGGCAGCCGGCTCGGGTCGACTCAGCCTTCCATCCTCCCGAGGTCGGTAAAATGAGTACCCAGTTAGCTGGGGGAAAGGTAATAACGGCCGGGGAAGGCAACGGCAAACCACCCCGCTATAAGGCCTGCCAAGAAAATGTCAGCGAAAGCTGGCGTCCCTCCAAGAGTCAGTAATGACTCAGTGCTTGCACGACAGGTTCCTTTCCTTTCTTTTCTTCTTTACCATCATGTATTTTTATGACGTCTATGTATTTATATGTTATAATGGTGGTCTGTTGACTGTAAATAAAGATTTGCAGGGGGGAAAGGCAATAAATAAATAAATAAATAAATGCCCCCACCTGTAAAGAACAGGTGCCTCTTTGTGGTTTCTTTCCTCTTCTCTAAACAGGGGTTCAGGAGGCGAAGGAGCTGCAACACCCGCTCTTCCCGGCGCGACTCGGTCAGGCAAGCATCGTTCATGACAAGATACGGGTAAATCTTTCCATTATGGCCTCGGATGTAGAGTCTCCGGGCTGCCGTGTTATGCTTTTGTACAATCTCTACTCTGGGCATAAATCTATCGAGAGAAAGAGAGAGAGAGAGAGAGATAAAAGCACCTGAGCTTTCAAAGTCTAAAGCTTCATTTCTCTCCTCCAAGATGAAAGCTAGATTTTTTTAAAAAAATAAAAAAATGGCAGGGGGATGAAATGCCGTACTTAACGCTAACAAAAGGAAGCATATTAGTGACTGAGCTTCTGTAAGACGAACATCCCCATTATGATTTTTTTTTAATAATGATGCAACCTTTTAAGCAGCTACATTTTCTATTACGCAGCTCAGCCCAAGACGGGTATTTGGTATGAAAAGCTTCCCCGGATGCGTCCGCGGCTTTTGTCTTCTCCAAATTGAATGATACACGTCCTTCCATTTAAAGAATAAAATAAAATACAAGTCGCCTGGCGTAGATCAGGTTTTGGTTTTTACATCGCTGGCAGAGAAGCCGTGGAGGGGATGCGATACGGAGTAAACAGCGGGGCGGCTCTGGATTTTAGAGTAGAGCCCCAGGGGTTTAAAGATCACCCTACAACTGCCGCGCTCCCCCCTGAAATCTCTCTCAGTGAGACACCAAGGAGCTAAGTTTAATACATCCGAAAAGGCAGGGAAAAGAACATAAGAAGGGCCCTGCTGGATCAGACCAAGGGTCCATCTAGTCCAGCACTCTGTTCACACAGTGGCCGACCAACCGTCAGCCAGGGACCAACAAGGCAGGACATGGTGCAACCGCACCCTCCCACCCATGTTCCCCAGCAACTGGTGCACACAGGCTTATTGCCTTGAATACTGGAGATGGCAAACAACCATCAGGGCTAGTAGCCATTGATAGCCTTCTCCTCCTACAGGAATTTATCCAACCTCCTTTTAAAGCCATCCAAATGGGTGGCCATGGCCACATCTTGTGGTACTGAGTTCCATAATTTAACTATGCACTGTGTGACTCGATGGCATTATATGATTCTGTAAGAGAGGTGAAGGATCCACTTAATCATCATGGTTAAATAACTCCTGACAGACCTCTTCTTCCATAGTTTTTAAACCCACCTTAAAGTGTGACAGTGAAATGTTTTAAATAGAAAACAAGAGAGCAATCCTATGCCCCCTAGACAGAATCTGAGTGGGGGGACGGGACGGGACAGGATATGGGACATAGCACCGTTTGGTTTCTAGACTCTGAGGTTGGAACCAGAGCACTGACCTCGGAGCCCAGAAACTGTGCTCCCAGCCCCCTGCCCCTCGTATGTCTCCACTCTTGGAAATTGAGCGTGGAGATGGGGAAAAGGGGGCGCTCCTGGGGGCGGGGAGGAGACAAGAGAAACTGCTTTATGCAGCTTCCTACGCATGCTCCAGCCTTTTTCCCTCCCACCTGAAAGCGTCCAGCTAGATGGGCAAAACTGCCCGTCTAGCAAAAATGCAGGGCGCCCGGAGCATGGAGGCCCTAAAATGCTTTCAGCCCCCAAATGACTGTATGGAGAGCAAAGAAGCCCCAAGTAGACAGCAATCAACCTTATTAGAACACACGGAGCTCGGGCACCTGTAATTAAGGATGGAGACTAAGACATTTCTCCTGTCGTGGTAATAAGAATGTGAGCCTGTTCTCATAAGCAGGCGAAGGACAGAAATATAGTCTGTGAGCTTGACCTTAGGAAGGCCAAGACAGAGAGGGATAATAACTGTACTCTGTCACGTACCATGACTTTGCATTAATGTAGACGTTTGCTATGCTTACATCCTTTACCCCACCCTGCCACAGATGTATAACATCGGTAAGAAGTTGTATAAGGTGTTGACGCCCTGTCTGTATGCATGAACAACTTGTTGCATCAGACTATATTGGATTGGATAACTAGAGTGTATAGGCGTTGTGATTGGATATGCATTCCATAATCTAAAGGTAATGACTGGTGTATTTTTGTATCCCTGTAATGATTGGTGCTTTCTAGGATCCACCACAACAATTATATGAAGTGCCTATAAATTTGTGTACTGTTGCACCAAACGGGAGTCTCACTTGGTGCAGACTCCTTGCAACTGCTCGCTATAAACTTTCTTGAGAATCTTTGACCCCCTCCCCCCACTGAACAATCCTATCAAGGTGGGGACGGGGTGCTGAATTCCTCAACACTCCTCCACTGCTTCCATTTCCGCAACCCAACTTTACCGTGCAATCTTGATGTAATAATGGGTAGGCTTTGGCATCAGGAACTCCCCAGGAATCTCCACTTCGGCCGTCTGGGCGGAGAAGTTGCTCAGGAACCGACATTTCTCCTCGATGAGGAAGAACTTGGGAAGCTGTTTCGTTTTCGCCTCCAGGATCTTGATCCATTTCTTCAGCTTCGAGATCAGGTTGTGAAGTTTCATGGAGCCCGGCACGCTGAAGTCAAAGTCTTTCACAGGAAGAAAAAGGGGGGGGGGGGACATGGAAGAATCCTGCTTGTTAGGAACCGGAATGGTAGGTATCAAAGCAACTGTAACTGCAGTGCGGAAATATAAGCCAAACTCTGTTCTGTGTTAACACCCTGCAGAGCTAGATATCCAAGCACTGTACTCCCTTCCCGCAGCAGTTAAAAAAAGGGGGGGGGGATTGGATTTGAAGAACAGTAAAATGATGGAAAACAAGAAAAAATGATTATTGCATACATCTGAAATTATTATAGCTGTTACATTTTATCCTAATGTGCATATTGCCAAGAAAATCCATGTATAAAATAGATGAGCCGCTGGCAAAAGTGATTTGAGCTGATCTCTTCCAATTTACACTAAGCCAAAATGGCAGAGAATACACATTAAATATCCTTGTTTTGTCATTCCCCCCCCCCCCCCACTTTGTGTGAGTGCTATTTCTTGTCGGGCCATATCTGCGACGGATTTTATTTTTTTTAAGCCCATGAGCGTTTCATTCTGTACTAACTTAACTGTGATACAACTAACTACATAAAGTGGGCTGGACAGTTCATCTCTGTATTGGCTGGAACTGAAACCTTCAAAATGATAAACAAATATGCCCTAAATCATTTAGGTGATTTTATTCTCGGTGGGACTCAGAACAGACTGAGGTCTGAATTCTCATACGAACCTGCCCATTTCATAAGAACATAAGAGGAGTCGTGCTGGATCAGACCAAGGGTCCATCCAATCCACTAGTCTGTTATTTATTCAAAGTTTCAGACACGAGGTTAAAAACTGTTCAGTTTGCCCAGGAATTTTAGTTCTGGCTTATTGAATAGTAACGCGTGTTCACGCTGGATGGTTGTAATCTGCTGTTTTGTCTGCAGCTGAGTTTTATGCTGCCTCTGTCCTCTTTTAGATTTTTTGCTCTTTCATCCAGCTACTTTTTGTGATGAATAATCTTGTTGTTTTTAAGTACGATTGCTAGATTTTGCTTCCTTGTTACCTGCTTTGGAATGTTATACAGAAACGGGCTTCATGGATTCTGTTTGAGGATAAGGCAGGTTAGAAACGTTTCCAATAAAATAATTTATTTATTTACAATATTTATATACTGCTCCATATCTAAACTATGCACAGTGCACATAGGTAAAAATGGTAAAAAGAAAGATTAAAAAAGCAAATTAAAATCATTCGATTTAAAAACAAAGGACCGGTAAAAACAGTGAATTGAGGAAGGCTTTTCGAAATAGAGTTGTTTTCAGGAGGCGCGGAAGCAGCCTTGAGTTGGGGCCTGCCTGAACTCCAGAGGCAGGGAGTTCCAAAGGGAAGGGGCCACCACACTGAAGGCTCTTCTCCTGGTAGATTCCAAATCGGCCACATGTCCATGTGGAACCACTAGGAGCATGCTAAGAGAAGCTCAATTCTCATAATGCCAGTTCCTAAGGAGCCAAAATGGCAGCCTCCATGTGTCATAAGGAGGTATCAGCAGACTCAGGGAAGTTCTGAGCTGGCAGAGGTACAAAAAAGCTTTAAGGGGGTTAAAAAACTTCATGGGTAAAACAATCCCCTAAAACAGTGCTGTGACGACTGAGTATGCTCAGTGGCCTTCAAAGGTTGACTGATCATTTGGGGTGTATGGGGAGAAATGAAAAACTGGATGGAATGGGGTAGAGTGGCTGGAATCCTGAAAAGGTAGAATTCCACGCTGCAACATTTTGTTGCAGGTCTCGGCACACTAAATACCGCGTCTTCAAAAGAAACACCTGCCAGACAAACCTCACCCCCTTAGGCAATTTGTACAGGAGACTTGCGGGAAAGTCTATCAAAGTTCCTAGTCCATTTAAAAGCAAAACAAAGCACAAAACTTAAAAAAACCTTCTGTCTGCTAAAATCCATCTGTAGCGATCCTCTAGAAAAACCATTCTCTGTCTGCTGGCGGGCTGGCATGGCTCACTCACCACAGGTGGCCAGGGGAATGCTTATGTACAAGCTTGATACACATCCCAAATTGATGGCTCTGGGGGAAGTAAAATAATAATACCAGGCGGCCATCTTACAAGTCGTTATGCAAGGTCTGCAGGATTCTCTTCTGTCTTCCGCCGCACTATCAGTTAAAAGAGAAAGCTGTTGGGCAAGAGAGCCCGAGATCCTGCAATTAAACGAGACAGCCTCTGCCGCAAATGCACAATACCGCATGGTGGGAGGTTTTTTTTCATTATTATTATTTCTACACACATAGAAAACGCTTGAAAATAGGTGTCCTCGATTTTGCTGAAGGTTTGCATTTCCGTGCAAACTGCAGGGTGACGCTGAAGTTGGAAACTGGGATCCCCGTCAGGAGGATGTGCTAACGCTGCTGTAGGGAAGTTTTACGTGGTAATGAATAATTTCCAGCGTGAAGAGCGCCACAATGTCCTGGCAGCCATAATCCTGGATCGTGCTGAAGTTGTGGCATGCTGAGGACTAGGAGTGTGCAGGTTTCGTAAGAGCTGTGTTTTGAGGATTGTCAGGTGCCTTTCATGCCATCGTCTGCTCATTGACAGAATTGGATATTTTCCCCCCCAATTTCACAAATGTGCGCAAATTCACGCTGACGAAAATGCGCAAATCCTTCCCAAGACATGAAAATCCCCTTCCATCTGCAGATAGGGCTAATATCTTCGGCTCTAGGCCTGCTTTGCTGCGTGTTACTAGCACCGTGCCGAAGAGGGGATCCAGGTGCTGACCTTAATCTTACAGGAAGTTAAGGAAACAGGTAAAAAACGCAATTTTATATACTTAAAATATAATGTTAAAAATAACATACACAGAGCATTTCACAAGTAGAATAATACAACAAGACAATCAGAATGCTAGACAAAAAATGCTCAGTAAACTCGATCCATTTCGCCAGACGCGTTTCGACCCTTGGTCTTCCTCTGTGGCCAGTTTGCCAAGCTGATTAGTACAGTGGGCTATTTTCTCTCGGGGCTGACGTAAACGTTCCAAATATTAAACGAAATCAGATGTCGTTCCCCACAATATAAGGTATGAGTCCAAATATTCAAAGGAAGCCCATGGAAGGTGTTCCAAACCGCCACTGCTCGCAAGCAGTGACAACTGATTTCGTTTAATGTTTGGAACTTGTAAATCAGCCCCGAGACAAAATAGCCCACGGTACTAATCAGCTTAGCAAACTGGCCATTGAGGGCCACCAAGGGTCGAAACGCGTCTGGCCAAATGGATCAAGTTTACTGAGCATTTTTTGTCTAGCATTCTGATCGTCTTGTTGTATTATTCTACTTGCGAAATGCTCTGTGTATGTTATTTTTAACACTATATATTAGCATATAAAATTGCATTTTTAACCTGTTTCCTTAACTTCCTTGTTTTCATTTGTACTGAGTTTGGTTAAGGTCATCACCTCTTTGTTGCATTTAATCTTACAGGGCCAGACCAGGGCGATATAAATCTCGCTGCAATAATCTAGTGGGTTGTTGCTCTTTCTTCGCCTAAACCAGCTGTAGATCAGCTAAAAAGTAGCCTACTAGGCTTTCCCCAACTTGCTGCCTTCCAGACGTTTTAAGGCTACAACCTCCAGCATTCCTGAGCATTGTCCATGCTGGCTGGGGCTGATGGGAGTTGAAATCCAAAACATCAGAAGAGCACCAGGTTAGTGAAGGCTGAACTAGCAGAACCAAATCCTTTAAGTGGCCAGGATCTCTTCTTGATCCTCCCAGAGTGCAGGACACGAAATAATGGGCTCAAGTTAAAGGAAGCCAGATTCCGGCTGGACATCACGAAAAACTTCCTGACTGCTAGAGCAGTATGACAATGGAACGAATGACCTAGGGAGCTTGTGGGCTCTCCCACACTAGAGGCCTTCAAGAGGCAGCTGGACTACCATCTGTCAGGGATGCTTTAGGGTGGATTCCTGCATTGAGCAGGCGGTTGGACTCTATGGCCTTGTAGGCCCCTTCCAACTCTGCTATTCTAGGATTCTAGGATTCTAAGTTCAGGGCCGGCCTGAGTAGGGAGGGCGCAACAGGTGCCATGAAACATAGCACTGATACAGGGAAATTAGTGTCGATACAGGGAAATAAATGTAAGCCGAACAACATGCCCGCATCTCCTGTCTGGAGCACTCCTGATGGCTGCCCTTATTAGTATTCCAAAACAAACAAAATGAGGCCTTCGCATACTGCTTTAAATGATTAAAGTCAACTGTTCTCAAATGTGCGGACGGGGAATTACAAATGCAAATCATTTTAATCCCTTTAGGTGAAGAAGAAAAAGAGGAAAGCAGAAGTGAGGCATAGGAGACGGAACCTGAAAAGCTGCTTGGAGGTGCAATTTAAGGCCTTGCCGGCACTGGGGCAGGTTTTCAGGTGTTCTCCTTTGAACGTGGATCTCCATACTATGTGACAGCCTGGAGGGAAGAAGGGACTGTGGGTCATGGGTATTGTTTGCCCAGTCCTGGATGGGGTTGCACTCTCCCTAAAGGATCGGGTCCGTAGTTTGGGGGTGCTCTTGGATCCAGAACTGTCACTTGAGGCACAGGTGAACTCAGTGGCAAAGAGCACCTTTTATCTGCTTAGATTGATATACCAACTACGCCCTTATCTGGATAGAGATAGCCTAGCTACAGTTATCCATGCTCTGATAACCTCTCGTTTGGATTACTGCAATGCATTATACGTGGGGCTGCCTTTGAAAACGGTCCGGAAGCTTCAGCTGGTACAAAGCAGGGCAGCCCGTTTACTAACAGGGACTGGCCGGCGAGATCACGTTACGCCAATCCTTTTACAACTTCATTGGCTGCCAGTCCAGGTCCGGGCCTGATTCAAAGTGCTGGTATTGACATTCAAAGCCCTAAACAGTTTGGGGCCAGGTTATTTGAAGGAACGCCTCCTCCCATATGTACCTGCCCGGACCTTAAGATCATCTACAGGGGCCCTTCTCCGTGAGCCCCTGCCAAAGGAAGTGAGGCAGGTGGCTACTAGGAGGAGGGCTTTCTCCGCTGTGGCACCCCGGTTGTGGAATGAGCTCCCCAGAGAGGTCCGCCTGGCGCCTACACTGTACTCCTTTCGTCGCCAGCTGAAGACCTTTTTATTCTCTCAGTATTTTAGCACTTAATTTTAACTTAAATTTAAATTTTACTGTTTTAACTCTGTATTTTAATCTTATATCAATTTTGTTGTGTGGTTTTATCCTGGTTGTGCTTTTTATACTGTATTTTGTAATTGTGCTTTTAACCTGTTGGTTGTTTTATTATGGTTTTAACTTTTGTGAACCGCCCAGAGCGCTTCGGCTACTGGGCGGTATAAAAATGTAATAAATAAATAAATAAATGGGTGGAGCGCCTGCTCTTTCATGCGGAAGGTGCCAGGTTCAATCCCCGCCATCAGTCAGCATTACTGGGCTAGATAGACCAAGGGATCAGATGTGGTACAAGGTAGCTTCCCATGTCCCTAGATGTATCGGAGCACAACATCCATCATCTCCAGGCAACAATGGGCACGCTGGTGGAGGAAGATGAACATTAGAACAGAAGAGGAGCCCTGCTGGATGAGACCAAAGGTCCATCTAGCCCAGCATTCCCTTTACACAGTGGCCAACCAGCTGCCCACGAAAACCCCCACAAGTAAGGGAAACCCTTGTACAGCAACTGATGTACCCAGGCCTACTGTCTCTGATACTGGACATAGCATATAGCCATCAGGACTAGCAGTCATTGATAGCCTTCTCCTCCAGGAATTTGACCCATCCTCTTTTAAAGCCCTCCCAATTGGTGGCCATCACTACACCTTGTGGAAGCGAATTCCATAGTTCAACTCTACGTGGTGTGAATCTGTCCTGAATCTCAACTTCTTGGGATGGCCCCATTGGGCTCTGGTATTAGAGGAGAGAGAGAGAGAGAGAAAAAAAAGGTCTCCCTATCCACTTTCTCCCCCACCTTCATAATTTTGTACACCTCCATCATGTCTCCGCTTACTCACCTTTTCTCCACGCTGAACAATCCCACAAGTGTAACCTTTCCTCATCGGGGAGTTGCTCCAGCTCCCTGATCATTTTAGTTGCCCTTTTCTGCACTTTTTCTAGCTCTACTACCCTATTTCTTTGATTCTAAGACACACTTTTTCCCCCATATAAACATCTCTAAAAACGGGGTGCGTCTTAGAATCACGGGTGTGTCTTAGGGTTTTGGTTTTTTCCCTGTTGGTGGTACTGAAATTAGTGTGCGTCTTACTATCGATGGCGTCTTACAATCGAAGAAATACGGTATATCAGTTTTTGAAAGCTGTGGTGACCAGAACTTTACTCAATATTCCAAGTGTGGTTGCACCATTGTTTTATATAGGACAGTACGATGTGCCACTTTTATTTTCAATTCGTTTCCTAATTAAGCCTCACATGGAGTTTGACTTTTTCACAGCATGGCCAACATTTCCACTGGTCTTTCCACCAAAACCCCAAGATCTCTGTCTTGGTCAGTTCACTGCTAGCTCAGATCCCATCAGCTTGTACTTGAAGTTAGGAATTTTTTTGCCCCGACAACGGGAGTTGTAGCCCACTGGGTTGGGGAAGACTACTATATCAAATACTGATTTTGAATCCCCGCCTACCAGATGGCTCCACCCCTTTCACCTAGCCCCACCCCCCCTCCCCCGACTGCCAATCATGTGGTCGTTTGCCGTGTTTGTGCAGTGTTTTCCGCATCCTGAAAGGTTGAAATGCCTCCCCTAAGACTCAGCTTTTAGCATTCTTTTTAAACACCAGCCTCTCCATCTGATGTGTCAGCTCCTAAAGCTAGCACAGGTAGGCTTTTACCTTTAATGAATTATCTGAAATCCGTGTTTCGGCCTTCCCCCAATCTAGTGCCCTCTAGATGCATTGGACTACCAGTCCCATCATTCTGACAAAAATGGCTATTGACCATGCTGGGAGGTTTTGTAGTCCAGGAAGGAAAGGAACCTCTCGTGCAAGCACTGAGTCATTACTGACTCTTGGAGGGACGCCAGCTTTCGCTGATGTTTTCTTGGCAGGCCTTATAGCGGGGTGGTTTGCCGTTGCCTTCCCCGGCCATGATTACCTTTCCCCCAGCTAGCTGGGTACTCATTTTACCGACCTCGGGAGGATGGAAGGCTGAGTCGACCCAAGCCAGCTGCCTGAAACCAGCTTCTGCTGGGATCGAACTCAGGCCGTGGGGAGAGTTTCAGCTGCAGAAACTGCTACTTTACCACTCTGCGCCACACGAGGCTCATCTTTGTAGTCCAACACATCTAAAAGTTGGGGAACCCATTGTAGTCTAAGATTATTTTTCCTTGTAAAGATTTAATGTAATGGTTTGATTTGTTTTTGGATAGTAGATTATGCAATAACTGCACCTGGATAATATAATTACATTTATTTCGTTTTAGCTTTCCACTAAAAGTAAGTTGCTAGATCTCATGACTGCAGGCTCCATTGAATGCCTCTCCAGGCTCAAAAACTAGTACAGAAAAGACACAGGCTATCAAATTTCTCATGAAATGTAACCATCTAAGTAGGATGGTAGAGCACATGGTTTTGGCAATAACATTGTACCATGTACATTGATGGTGCTATATAAATAAATAATAATAATATTATTTTATATCATGTTTTTATACTGTTTGTTTTATACTTTGAATTGTTTTAATTTTTGTGAACCGTCCAGGGAGCTTCGGCTATTGGGTGGTATAAAAAAGCAATAAATAAATAAATAAATAAAGTCAATATGGGCTGGTATTTCTGGTCTCTTGGCTCCACCCCTTAGCCCCGCCCACCCCTGGGCCATGGCCCCTGACAGCTTCTCTGAAATGCAATTCGGCCTTCGGGCTGAAAGGGGTTCAACACCTGCGCTCTAAAGTGAACAGGTGACGCCATGTGAAATGCAGGATATTCCCTTGCTTGGCGGTACGCTGGAGAGACGCTGAATCAGATTCCCTGATTGCTTAGAACAAACAGCAGCGTTTGCGCATCTCGAGACCAATTAGAGAAGCATTTTCCAGACAGAGCCAATGCTCAAACGATTTGTCATGACATTAGTTGTCAGCAGGACAATTCCTATTAGTTTCAAAATACATTTACCATTAAGAAACTTTTTTATTATTGTTAAAGAGGACCCAAAGTATTTTCCAGATAATGAGGAAATTAAAAACCAGACTCGAAACGATTCCCTGACGGCCCTCTCTGCTTCTCACAGCCCCGTTCGCCTCGACTGCAGACGTCGTTCTAGAAATCCGATTATAATTCCAAGTGTACCCTCTAGTGAACAGTCAGGAACAAGTCACTCGCCGGAAGAGAGAAACGTGGAATGCAGCATTATTTGGCCGCCCCTGGCTCCCCATAGTGCAGGAAAATGTCACCAAACGGCAAGGAAAATATTCTTGCTAATGGCATGCAAATAACCGAAGTAAAAATATTCAGCAGCGTTAATTAAAAGACATACACACACACGCACCAAGCCATTCATTTCACCATAGGAATCACTCTAAGTTTGCGGGAAATACCTATTTTAGACCTTTCTCCTCCCCCCTCTCGGGTTTTGCATCTCAAGAGCAGATGGGAATGGTGAGAGAGCGCTCGATTAATTAGCTGTCTTTGTTCGTGTCATGGGGGTTCCATACAGAGCCTGTCTAAGTAAATCCAGACTCTGGAAAGGGCACAGAATTACCAGGGATATGAATGGTGTGGAAAGGCGTCCCTGCTTCTTGCAGATCGCTTAATTAGGTGGAAAGGAAAACTCTTTGACATCCACCAAGACTGTAACCCGTCTCTTATTATCCCCCTTACCAACTCCCGTTAAAGTACCACAGACAAGTTGGACGAGAACGTTACTGCCTTGAGAAGACCATGGGGAGACATGATAGCACTCTTCAAATACTTGAAAGGTTGTCACACAGAGGAGGGCCAGGATCTCTTCTTGATCCTCCCAGAGTGCAGGACACGGAATCATGGGCTCAAGTTACAGGAAGCCAGGTTCCAGCTGGACATCAGGAAAAACTTCCTGACTGTTAGAGCAGTACGACAATGGAACCAATGACCTAGGTCGGTCATGGGCTCTCCCACCCTAGAGGCATTCAAGAGGCAGCTGGACAACCCTCTGTCAGGGATGCTTTAAGGTGGATTCCTGCATTGAGCAGGGGGTTGGACTAGATGGCCTTGTAGGCCCCTTCCAACTCTACTATTCTATGATTTTGGAAAAGCAACTTTTGGACTTAATGGGGGGAATGTCCTCTGGAAGTAAGAGTAATACACAGGTGGATTAAGATTCTCTTCTTGGAAGAAAGAACTTAGAGCAATTATTAAAGGATGAAGTGGGATAGGACGTGAAAACTTCCAATGCCTGTATACCATTTATAACATTTGTATCATTGTCATAACAACCATATCAGTCATAAAATAAATGACAAATGGATCACAGCGGATGGTATGCATCAAAATATAAGAGAAATGAATATCTTCATTTATAAAACAATCATATCAATGTCAGAAAACCATATCAGTCATACTCATATCGGTCTACGGAACTCCAATATATTCCTGTTTTGGCTACATCAACTGTGTCCAAGCCATGGATTTTCCTAAAGGAGTATGAAGCTGGGTTAACACAACACACTAACCCACCGTGGGTTATCGTGTTGTCTGAACGCAGTGTGTCTTCTGCAGGGTTGCTTATTAACCATGCAGTGTGGTTTATTTCTCTTGAACAATCCATCCTGAGAGCCCAGAGTTTGTTGTTGGGTTATTCAGGGTGGTTAACAAGCCACACTGCATGGTTAACAGGCAACCCTGAGGAAAACACACTGCGTCCAGATAACACGATAACCCACCCTGCGGAAAAGGTGGGTTCAGACAACATGACAACCCACAGTTTGACGACAATCCACACTGGGTGGGTTAGCGTGTTGTGCGACCCCGGCCTGAATATGTCTTTGACATTGGCTGGAAATTTGCAAAAACATTGAACAGACAGATCTCGATTGCCACCCATCAACTCAAAGGCGTGCAAAATAACAGCTGCAAATTAACATACAGAAATTAACATCTTGTGCGGCTTTCAGAAATCTAGTAGCCAGCTTCAAAGGGTGGGAAAGGCAGAGGTTTAAAACAGGACAGGACTACAGTCAAGACCAACAGACAGCACAATCTAGATCTTCACTCTCAGCTCTGGACCAGTATGGTAATTAACTTGGCATTAATTCTGCAGTGTAGATTCTACGACTGTTGCAAATTAATCAAAAACTTATTTCCTGCAAAATGAATTAAATCCCGAAACTCCAAAAAGGCAAGGGTTTTGACCAATTTAATTGCTGCCATTTTCCTCCACCCTTCAACTTTAATTCAAAGTCTAAGTTTAACAGATTAAAGCAATCTCGTCTCGCACTCACTGAAATGGCTGTTTTAATCCTGTAACCGCTCACGCCTAATCGTAATTGAAAAAAAATTAAATGTTCCAAATCTGTAAAAGATATCGGAAAGTTTTTATTATCCTAAAAGAAGCAAATCCCTTCAGTATCCTGATTGCTTCAAACATTTTATCTTCGAAGTTGAGGAAAATCTGCTCCTTTGTTTGAATGGTACGTATAATATTCATTTAAAAAAAAGGTGGAACTTTAGTCAAACGAGCCGAACTTTGCACATCACGTTCGAAGACGTGAACGTACGCGCACACCGGCAACGAATGCATAAAACGTTAAGCATGGTTTATTTTCACACGGGTGGCAGAAATGATATTGTATGTAATCTGTTTTTATGCTTTTTATGGTTTTAAATTTTGTAGATCAGTGTTTAATGTGCCGTGTTTCAATCGTTGTAAATCGCCCAGACAGCTTCGGCTATGGGGCGGGATATAAATGTAATAAATAAACAAAATAAAATTACTAAATGGCAACCTAATTCAACTGGTGGTATTTATTTATTGCATTTATATCTCGCCTTTTTTCCTCCAAGGAATCCAAGGTGGCGTACATAATCCTCCTCCTCCATTCCATTTTATCCTCACAACAACAACCCTGTGAGGTGGGCTGGGCTGAGAATCTGTGATTGGCCCAAAGTCACCCAGTAATTTTCTTCAAGTCTCACTACGTGGCCTTCTGGGAAATGAGCGTTTAGTGACGAGCCATGCCCACCATGGCAGCCATTTTGTGAGAGTATCCAAAACTCTCTCTCAAATTTCCAAACGTGCCTACCGACCTAAACTGTCTGTGAGCCCCTGTTCTAAAATACAGTATTTGCAAAAAGCTCTCAAAAGTACCACCGCATTCGGGGAGGGGGGAGAAACCCCAAAACCCAGGAATTTCAGAAAATATAAAAAATGCAGATTTACATTAACTGCAGCTGGATCACTCAGAATTTTCAGACAACCAAGAACAAGCACAGTATGTCAACTACTATTTTCTTCTCTAGTGGCTCCCACACATTAAATCTGATCATATGGTTCAAGGCTTCCATTATCTGCTACCATGCAACTGCAGAGCTTCAAAGATTATTTCATGCCGCGCTTCACATGCTCTCTAATATGTAGGGCATATATGTGACTTTCAGAAAAATCTTGTAACCCCGCACTTTGCTATGACTTCCCATTCCAAAGTTCTACGTTACTTACCCTGCGGGATTGTGAATTCTTTTTTTCCACATGACCCCGTCATCCCATAACAACGCATTGTTTTCGAGGCTTCCCTCGGTTTCTGAACCAGTTTCCCTTGCAACATGGTACAGTTGCTAAAGGAGGGCCAGGATCTCTTCTCGGTCATCGCAAAGTGCAGGACACGGAATAACGGGCTCAAGTTACAGGAAGCCAGATTCCGGCTGCACATCAGGAAAAACGTCCTGACTGTTAGAGCGATACAACAAAGGAACCAATGAACTAGGAAGGTGGTGGACTCTCCCACCCTAGAGACATTCAAGAGGCAGCTGGACAGCCATCTGTCAGGGATGCTTTAAGGTGGATTCCTGCATTGAGCAGGGGGTAGGACTTGATGGCCTCATGGGCCTCTTCCAACTCTACTATTCTATGACTCTATGAATGCAAACTGGTTGCACGGTTCTTTGGATTCTGGCTGTAGGCGCTGCGATGGTTAAAAAAGCCTCTATAACTCTACCAGCTTCAGCTGGTACAAAACAGGGCAGCCCGTTTACTAACAGGGACTGGCCGGCGAGATCGTATTAAGCCAGTCCTTTTACAACTTCATTGGCTGCCAGTCCAGGTCCAGGCCCGATTCAAAGTGCTGGTATTGACATTTAAAGCCCTAAACGGTTTGGGGCCAGGTTATTTGAAGGAACGCCTCCTCCCATGTGTACCTGCCCGGACCTTAAGATCATCTTCAGGGGCCCTTCTCCGTGAGCCCCTGCCAAAGGAAGTGAGGCAGGTGGCAACTAGGAGGAGGGCTTTCTCCGCTGTGGCACCCCGGTTGTGGAATGAGCTCCCCAGAGAGGTCTGCCTGGCGCCTACACTGTATTCCTTTCGTCGCCAGTTGAAGACCTTTTTATTCTCTCAGTATTTTAACACTTAATTTTAACTTAAATTTAAACTTTACTGTTTTAACTCTGTATTTTAATTTTATATCAATTTTGCTGCATGGTTTTTATTCTGGTTGTGCTTTTTGTATTGTATTTTGTATTTGTGCTTTTAACCTGTTGGTTGTCTTACTATGGTTTTAATTTTCGTGAACCGCCCAGAGCGCTTCGGCTATTGGGCGGTATAGAAATGTAATAAATAAATAAATACCTGAAATAGAAAGTGCTCAAGCTGTCAGGGTTATCTTAAGGACCACCTTCTCCTGTGCACACTTGCCTGGTTCACTTAGATCAGGAATATCCAACATCTTTCAGGCTGAGGGATGTATTATTATTATTATTATTATTATTATTATTATTATTTTAGAGACGTTCTTAGGGGCACCAGGTAGCTTCATCCAAGGGTGAGAAGAAACAGCGAAGACCTTTCCACCAGCTCAGCAGGCCTTTCTCCTCCCAGAACTACCTCCTATGTAATAACCGTTCCGCCCAGTCATTATGTAACAAAATTTGTGAACTGCCCAGAGAGCTTTGGCGATTGGGCAATATAGAAAAGCATTAAATAAAATAAATACATAAATAAATAAAATGACTATGGTGGTACCTGAATTTGCATTTTTTTTCCTCCCTCCTCACTCATGTTTCTTAGATTGTAAACCATTCTTTAAAACTGAAAATGGCCTCAGTGTGCTTTGGCAGAAAGCTAGTTTAGGAGTAGGGGAAATTTAAAAACAAATCATCGATCCGGTATCCAGTACCAGAGCTGATCCTGAACGTTTGCCACTTAAAAAAAACCCCATCATCGCTTAAAAAAGATGTAAATGCGTGCTGACTCAAAAGTAAATCCCGTCAAGCTCAATGGGGCTTACTCCCAAGTAAGCATGCTTAATGCTTCACTGTTAGGCAGAGCGAGGAACGTTCAAGAAGCAGCTTTCAGAATCAGCCGCCAGGAAGGCCCTTTCATAAAACTCACCCCAAGGAAGCAGAGGGCTGAGGGCAGAAATGGTAACAGAACAGGTGCTCCTCACAAATCACATTTTTCGCGCATTGCTGATCCATAAATAATGGAATCTGAGGCTGGTTAATGGGAAATGAATACTAGAAGCATAATGTTTCCTAAATGGGCTCTCTAAAAGGCCAATTATAGGTATTGACTGAAATTATCTAACTCAAATGGGGGGGGGGGGAGGAACCCAAGTAATTTCATGAATGTCAGATACCTGAAAGCTTAAAATATGTAATTTGTGAAGATGCTACTAATTTGGGGAAAAACATTCACATGACTGTTCTATCGTCGCATTTTAAGAGCCTACATTGTGCCTTTTAACCATAAAACTGGACTACCTGGAAATTATTTTCTTATCCCTAGATGGTTTTATATAATTCTCTCCCTAAACACTTAATGCACAGTGTCTTTCTGTTGAATTAAATCCCACCCCCAACCCCAAAATGCTCTTAAATTAATCTCACAACATTTATACTAGATACAGGAAATCACCTAACAGCCAAAACTTTCATTCACTCACTAGGTTGTCGCCTGTTTTTACCTGAATACTCTTTCATACTATTCCAGAGTAGAAAGGACAATAGAAAACTGGACGGGTTCAGACATAACGGACAACCGTACCTTGCTGATATGATAATGAGTTTCAGATCGCCTGCTTCTTTCGCACCCGCAAGGATTTCAAGCTTCTATTTCCCCTTTTAAACTAAGTGCAGTTCCTGTGATGGCGGATGTTGCAAAACCGTAGTTAAACTACGGTTAGTGAGAACAAGCCAAGATCTGAAACCATGGATTAATCCTGGATTAATCCTGGCTCTGATAACCTCTCGTTTGGATTACTGCAATGCGTTATGCGTGGGGCTGCCTTTGAAAACGGTCCGGAAACTTCAACTGTTACAAAACAGGGCAGCACGGTTACTAACAGGGACTGGCCAACGAGACCACATCACGCCAGTCCTTTTCCAGCTTCATTGGCTGCCAGTCCAGGTCCGGGCCCGATTCAAAGTGCTGGTATTAACATTTAAAGCCCTAAACGGCTTGGGGCCAGGCTATCTGAAGGAACGCCTCCTCCTGTATGTACCTGCCCGGACCCTAAGGTCATCCTCAGGGGTCCTTCTCCACGAGCCCCTGCCAAAGGAAGTGAGGCAGGTGGCTACCAGGAGGCGGGCCTTCTCTGCTGTGGCACTCCGGCTGTGGAATGAGCTCCCTAAGGAGGTTCGCTTGGCACCTACATTATATGCTTTTAGACGCCAGGTGAAGATCTTTTTAGCATTTTAACAATCTATAAATACATTTTAACTTGGTGTTTTAAATTAGTAATTTTGCATTGCTGCTGTTTTTATCTGGTTGAGCTTTTGTATTGTATTTTATATTATGGTTTTATACTGTTGTTTTATACTTTGAATGGTTTTAATTTTTGTGAACCGCCCAGAGAGCTCCGGCTATTGGGCGGTATAGAAATGTAATTAATAAATAATAAAATTAATTAATAAATAAATAAATTATTCTCGCTTTAAAAAAAAAATGGCTGATGGGCGGAGGGACTGTCGATCCAATGTCGCCATGGATTTTACTCCACTCTACGGGAGCTCACAGTCACACAGCAGTGGAGTAAGAACGTGTTGTGTGGGGTGCACCCCCTAAAAACTCAACCGCTGAGGGGAGTTTTCGCACTGCGTTGACTAACGTGTTGTCCGAACTGAGCCAATGTCAAGCTATACGTAAATAAATGACTCACCTGTTGTGAACTGCCCTTTCAGTTTCTGAAAGACGGGATCTTGAGCTGTGGCCTGGGCTCTTCTGGCTAAAGACTCCGAAGCTGCACTGGAAAACATGGTGGAGACATTGGAGACGTTCTCAAGGCCAACCCCAAACGTGCTGACCAACTTCTTGACAAAATTCAGTGTGTGGGGGGTGATTTTGGCGTCTGAAACTGCTCCACTCTTCTCAAAGGCAACAGAGTAGCACTTTGCCAGGCCTTGTTGTAGCTGTCGAAGGACCTAATAACACCAAAGACAGAAGAAATTGCACCAATGGGGCCTTTTGAATGGAAATAATGAAATAAGCCTGCAACACTGTATTTTAATACACCGAGGCAGAGAACTTTGCATATACGGCACAACCAAGTGCTCAAATTCCTGGCCTTCTAACCAAACAGCTGGCCATAGATTGCCTCTATAGCTAAATTTCCCATCCTGTTCTTAGCTTGCCAAGATACAGGCTGTATCTTGGCTATATCTACAGGCCAGGATCTCTTCTCGATCCTCCCAGAGTGCAGGACACAGAATAACGGGCTCAAGTTAAAGGAAGCCAGATTCCAGCTGGACATCAGGAAAAACTTCCTGACTGTTAGAGCAGTATGACAATGGAAACAGTTACCTAGGGAGGCTGTGGGCTCTCCCACACTAGAGGCCTTCAAAGAGGCAGCTGGGCAACCATCTGTCAGGGATGCTTTAGGGTGGATTCCTGCATTGAGCAAAGGGTTGGACTCGATGGCCTTGTAGGCCCCTTCCAACTCTACTCTTCTATGATTCTATGGTCCAAAAAGCAATTTTATATATTTCTGACATTTACTTTTTGTCCTTGAGCAGTACAATTCTTTATGGATATTCTGTCATTTCCCAATATTTTTAAACTACCTGGTTTTACCTGAAAGGCAATATCTAGTTTTATAATAATGAAAAAGGATGGGTGTCTGTCTGTCCGTCCGTTCCATAACGTGAAACCTGAAACTTGGCCCACTTACTAAGGAGACCCTAGACAGTGTATTTTGGGGCTATTTTGTTTTTTAAAATTAATTAAGTTAAATGAATCCACATGGTTGAAGTCTGCAGTAAGAACGTTGGTCATTAGGGGAAGACCTCCATAAACGGTACATAGCTTTAAGTCGATACAGTTCGAAGGCGGGGGAGATTAGCGGCCAGAGAGACAGAGTTATATGGTTTCTCCCTCCCCACTAGTATGGGGCAGCCCTCCCTTAGGGTGCTATAGAGGTGCACCATGGAAGAGGTTCTGCCTAGGGGTGCCCGCAGACATGATATAACTTGGACTGGGCTGGTGCTATGTCTCCAACAGATATGTAAAGTTTGCTTGAAGCCTTCTCTGTATCAAACTAAGGGCGATTCAAACCCATGCAATGCCAGGTTTGTTCACTAGTACTTAAATAAACGGGAAGCAATACCGGAACAATGATGAGGGTGAGAGAATAGTTAGAGAACCAGATCACGATCAAAACACTCCAAAACGGCATTCCGTTAAATGGTCTAAGAGGGTTCCTGCATTGAGCAGGGGGTTGGACTCGATGGCCTTACAGGCCCCTTCCAACTCTACTATTCTATGATTCTATGAATACCTGGGGGAAGGGAAAGCAGGGCAGAAAACGGGGCGCTTAAATAAATGGGAAGCAATATTGGAACAATTACGAGGGTGAGAAAATAGTGAAAGGAAAGGAAAGGAGCCTCTCGTGCAAGCACTTGAGTCATTGCTGACTCCTAGAGGGACGCCTGCTTTCTCTGACATTTTCTTGGCAGACTTTGTAGCAGGGTGGTTCGCCATTGCCTTCCCCAGTCGCAGTTACCTTTCCCCCAGTTAACTGGGTACTCATTTTACCAACCTTGGAAGGATGGAAAGCTGAGTCGACCTGAGCCAGCGGCCTGAGAACCAGCTTCCGCTGGGATCGAACTCAGGCCGTGGGGAGAGTTTCAGCTGCAGTAACTGCCGTTTACCACTCTGTGCTACATGAGGCTCTAATAGTTAGAGAACCAGATCACAATCAAAACACTCCAAAATGGCATTCCATTAAATGGCCTAAGAGGGTTCCTGCATTGAGCAGGGGGTTGGACTCGATGGCCTTATAGGCCCCTTCCAACTATGATTCTATGAATACCTGGAAAGCAGGGCAGAAAACGGGGCACTTAATTAAATGGAAAGCAAGACTGGAATAATGGTGAAGGCAAAAGAACGCATTCGTCACTGAGTGGATGAAACTACTCTGGAATAAGATCAACTCTCTGAGCTTTTGCCCCGAGTCTCTATTAACGATGGAAGCAAAACAGGCCAAGGCCCTTTTGTTTCAAAGGGTAAGAGACTGTGATACACAAGTTTTAAGATCTGCAGAACCTGCTCCCCTCTGTTCTTAGGTAGTAACCCAAGATTCGGAACGGCAGAAGCGAAATAAATTTTCAATACTTAATATACCCAAATATCGGCATACACGAACCCTGGCAAGATTTAATGCCCTGCCATCTACTCTGTTGCAGGGGAGGTTTCAGAAAATCACTTTTCACGATCGCTTGTGCCCATGTGGAAGCAATGAAATTGAATCGGTTGTCCACGTTTTACGCTGTCGTTGTTTTTATACAAAGATTAGAGAGAAATTATTACTTCACACCAGTTTAGAAATTAATGCAGTTCTTCAGTGCTTCAGGACCACAGAGGACAGAGGCACAATCGAGGGTTTTGCAAAATTCTTTTTGAAGGCTGTGAGAATAAGGTGACTCCAGAATTCATTCAGCTACATACTTTTCAAGTGTGCATGTAATTTTGTCTTATTCTCTCGTATGTGTAAAGTCTGGTCGGTGACCGTAATAAAGTTGATGATAAGAACGCGTTAGTCAGAGAACCAGGTCACCACACCTCTTGCTTCAGGGCAGTATTAATAACCATCTAAACACTCCAGACAGGCATCCCATATGCTATTAAATGGCATAAGAGCACAGGAAAACCAGGTGGAATATGAAGGATGGTGAAGGACACATTTTAAACAATATGTAGGCGATGTGTATCATACAGTGCTCAAAAAACCAAACCAAATGAACACTAGTAGTGCATGCAGTTCATATAAGAATGTGGACAGGGAGACATTTTTCTCCCTCTCTCAAAATACTAGAACCCAATGGGGTCATCCCATGAAGCTGATTGGTGGGAGATCCAGGACAAATAAAAGGAAGGACTTCTTCACACAGCGCAGAGTTAAATTGTGGATCCCACTACCAAAAGATGTAGTGATGGCCACCAATCTGGATGGCTTCAAAAGGGGGTTGGATAAATTCCTGGAGGAGAAGGCTATCCATGGCTACTAGACCTAGTGGTTGTGTGCTACCTCCAGTATTCGAGGCAGTAAGCCTTTGTGCACCAGTTGCTGGGGAACATGGGCAGGAGGGTGCTGTTGCACCATGTCCTGCTTTGTTGGTCCCTGGTTGACAGCTGGTTGGCCACTGGGTGACCAGTATGCTGGACTAGATGGACCCTAGGTCTGATCCAGCATGGCTCTTCTTATGTTGGGGGGGAGGGGAGCTCCCATTCTTCTTCCATGGAAGCCCCATGGAAGTCTCTGGAAGATGACAGATTCTAATAAGAACATGAAGGCAGCTAAATCACGATGTCTTTCTATCCCATCTCAACACCTTCCTAAGGAAGAAGAGAGAATGGAGGTGGCTAAATTATCACATCTCTCTCTCTCTCCTGCAAAAAGGGTTCCCCACCCCCACTGTTGCAATTTCCAGTGGCTGGTTTGCCACCGGATGAACAGAGTGCTGGACTAGATGGACCCTTGGTCCGATCCAGCGGGGCACTTCTGATGTCCTTATATACAACTGTTTGGGGTTTTTGAGGACGCATTTGAACAATTCCAGAATGAAATAAAAGTTACCTCCTCGTGCCAGTTTTCTCTAAACCAGACCATTTGATCCACAATTCCCTCTAGAGAGGAGAGCAGCGTCGGATGCAGTTCCCGCTGCATATGCATGATTCGGCTGCAACGCCACATCGGGGCGGTGGCTCTGATTGGCCCGGGGTCCGAAGCGGAATGCGATTGGTTCCCGACGGAACTCGGCTGCTGCTGTCCGGAATCTTATTTGGGGAGGAGCAGAGAGATACGCAGAGAATGTCATTAAGACTACAAAGCATTCCACGGGCTTAAAAATAACTTGCAATTTCGCCGG
Organism: Elgaria multicarinata webbii; assembly: GCF_023053635.1. Taxonomy (NCBI): domain Eukaryota; kingdom Metazoa; phylum Chordata; class Lepidosauria; order Squamata; family Anguidae; genus Elgaria; species Elgaria multicarinata. The sequence goes on along the minus strand of NC_086187.1, from coordinate 20,472,262 downwards.
AAATTAGAAAAGAAATTGCAATCCTGCTACATCCGCAGACACATTATTAACATAACCATTTACAAGAGGGTGGCTTTTTTTCCACCCCTTTCTTTTTTGGCGACAAACAAGCCCTTCTTGTTTTCCACTTCGATAAAGCTGACAAAGAAAATAGGTCGCAGAAGAGCCAAGCTGGGGAAAAAAAAACATAACTGGTTTTTATATGGCCCTCTACTTCCTCTCGAACTGCTCCTTGCTGTTTACCAGAAAACTGGTTGTGCCACGAACTGCTGAAGTCTTTTCCAAAACGTAGCCTGTCCATTCATAAAACCCCATCACACCACTAGGCTCCAAAGTCTACATTGACCACAAGGAAACAGTCATTTCCCTCAAGGACTGTCCACACAGAATATGGTAATATCCTCATCAGAATAAACAGCAGCATAATGCTATCCAGTGTGCAGCCGGGGGGGGGGGGGGGGGAGAGCAGGACAGGGGGGGAGCTCAAACCTAAAACAAGTAGTGTTTTTCTGATCTCCAGCACTTGTAAGTGGGTTCTTTTTGGTTCGTCTCAACTTTATGCCCTTCACCGAGACAAATTACACACAGTGAGTGCCTGTCCGTTGGCGGGAGTTTAGCCCGGCAACTCACACACTTTCTGAAGAGAGCCTTCACGGCCATACGCCCAGTAGGCCCCTGCGACCCGCGGATCGTGAGGAAAAATAGAAAGATTTAAAAGATTTTTTTTTTCAGATAGGAAAGAAGGAAAAAGGATAAAGACGAAGAACTAATTACAAGCGTAAAAGGGAAGTATAAGAGGTAATCTTTTGAAAAACGCTAAGAGGTCGGTTTTCTACGTCTAACCACGATGGCGGACGACGAAGAACTGAGGTATAGGCGGGAACCGCGTGCACATGCGCAGTAGCGTTGGAGGATGGTTCCCACCTAAAATGTTATACTAAGCTATTTGAGGTTCCGGTTCAGGTCTCAGCACGGGCGCAGAGCCCATATGTGTGATGCATAGAGACCACGAAGAAGAACAATAAGATCCCAGGGTCATATTTTCTTGTGCTACGGCTGCCGAAAAATATTAATTTTTAAAAAGTGCCTAAGGGTCAAGAGTAGCTTGCGCGCTAGCTAATTTTGACTGTTTTGGCACTCTGTAGCCATTGTGAATTTGGGGGAGGAACAGCAGGAGAAGCGTATGTCGTGTTTCCCCAAAACTCCCGCCTTCTTGGAAGACAATAGCAAGGTCTGCCACGTACTCCACAAAGCTTTATTCAGGCAATAAACATCTCTTCCCACCTGAAGAGAGTCCAAGCTCTAGGAACTCTCCTCTAGGCAAAACTAGGCAAACTAAGCGAGAGAATTGTCCTTTCAAGAAGGACGGAAACCCCTTTCCCCAGAATGCTTTAACTTCAGGGAGACTGGTTCTGAAGAAGCCTTTGGCGAGAAGCTAGCTGGGCCGATGTTCTCTCGCCTTCTTTAAGCTCCACCCATTTTAGTCTGTGGCGTACTCTAGGATCAACTAGCCTTGACGTGCCCTCCCCCTCAGAAGAATACTGATTTCCTACAGACTATGTGTTGTTAATGTTTTCAGAGATAAGGTCTGGCGAAGGTTCATTCCCAGCTGGTGAACAGCCTGTGAGAGCCACCTCTAAGCTGACTGCAGAAGCAAAGTTAGAGCAGTACGACAATGGAACCAGTTACTTAGGGAGGTGGTGGGCCCTCCCATACTAGAGGCAGCTGGACAACCATCTGTCAGGGATGCTTGAAGCTGGATTCATGCATTGAGCAGGGGGTTGGACTCGATGGCCTTATAGGCCCCTTTCAACTCTACTATTCTATGATTCTAAGCTCTTCCCAATCTGGGGATGGGCCACCGAGGACATTACTTTGCAATGTTTGCTGCGTACCACTTTTGTAGCGCTCGCGCTGTTCTATCTTCAGTGTCAAATAGAGGGTCCGGATAGGGAAGTAGACCGCCTGGGGATAAACACGTCCAACCTAGATTGGGATAAAAGACATGTAAACCAATGGCCCTATCAGAAGTATCATGATCCCACAAATCTATTGGATATATGCATAACCTTGTCTATGTAAAACCATTGTTGAATAATAATAATAATAATAATAATAAATCAAGTTAAAGTTAAAACAAAGAGCGCAATTGGACAATACCAGATTTATTTAATTTATATACTGCCCCATAGCTGAAGCTCTCTGGGCGGTTTACAAAAGTTAAAAATAGTGAACATTAAAAAGTATACAAAATTTAAAACCATCAGGACATAAAAACATAAAACATAAAAACAACAGTATAAAAACAATGGTATCCATTTAAAAACGATAGTTCTGGGGTCCGTTTAAAACAAACAAACTTAGCGTTTTTAAATGCTGTTAAATGCCTGGGAGAAGAGAAAAGTCTTGACCTGGCGCCGAAAAGATAACTATGTTGGCACCAGGTGAGCCTCATTGGGGAGATCATTCCATAATTGGGGGGCCACCACCGAGAAGGCCCTCTCCCTTGTTGCCGTCCTCTGAGCTTTCCTTGGAGTAGGCACTTGGAGGAGGACCTTAGATGTTGAGCGCAGTGTAAGGGCAGGTTCAGGTCGGGAGAGGCGTTCCATCAGATCTGAGTTTTGAAGGTGGTAGGGAGTAATAGCGTAACTTACAACAGCCAGCCAGCATACCTGTCCACCCTGATGCCATCAGACATCTATGCATGGGGTAAAACTTCTTGAAGTCAGACACCCGTAAAGACCAACACACATAGGCCCAGAGTGCAGGTAATTTCCCAGATTTTATTTGAGGTTTTGACTGCACATCTTGGACCTAGATGTGTTATCTGCAAGTACATCCCCAATATGGATGTCTGGGGCAGAAGCACAGGGTGGGCAGGGAGGAAACGTATGCTCTCTCTCCCTCTCCCCAGCCACGTAGGGCAACCTTCCCCAATCTGGTGCTCTGCAGGTGTTTTGGACTACAACTCCCAGCATGACCATTGGCCATGCTGGCTGGGGCTAAGGCATGTCAGAGAAATCTGTAACGGAATCCAATGAGTTCAGATTTCTAAGCATTTGACCCATGGATCCTGCATTGGGCCAGCTTTTCCCAAGTCACATGAATTCAGCAGACTTCCTTTTTAATACTTTCTGGAACTTTATGCAAATTTCATCATAGAAAAATATGACAAGGGATTTGCAAATTGCAGGTGTGATTTGCGCATTTCTGTAAGTGCGCATTTTGCACAGATTCAGGAAATTGGTGTCAATGAGCGGATGATGGAGTGAAAGGCACCTGACAGAGTTTACAAAATCTCAACAACCCTAGCAAGGCCTGAAGGGAATTGAAATCTAAAATACTGATAGGGCATCAGGTTGGAGGAGATGAGCGTAGGGGTTGGGTGAAGATCAAGGCATCATCTGATGCGGCATAAAATAACTCTGAAAGGTTATTCTCCCTATAGTTATAAGGGGAAGCTGATCAGGACCTATCGTGTTACTTTGCAAGCCAGGCATCTGCATAATGAGAGCACGCAGAAGTCTAAAAAGATCTTACTGATGGAGATAAAAGAAGGGAGAGACACAAAAAGACACTATCTAGTCTTTAAATAAGACCACAATTCCCAGTGAACGTAGCACTACATGTTAGCGAAGCCCATTAGAACGTAACCTTACTCCGCAAAATTGCTGTGCTAAGGGTGAAAAAATAAGCACTTAACGGAAAGGGATACCACTTTTACCAAACAGAGATTTCATGACTCCTCCAGAAAAGGGAAGAGAAAAGCATGCCGAATACACTTTAATGCACCGTTTTTGCCTTTAAATCTATACGTTTCGGTGTCCATTAAGGGAAAGGAACAATATATCTGTCTACATTCTAGGAGGCAAGGCGGATGATGAGCAAAGGCGGGAGGTTTTCCTTGCCGTCCCTTTGAATAATAATAATATATTTTTTAAAAAAACACATCACACCTGCATCTCAAGGAACTGAAACGCTGCTTAAGAGGTTTGCAATAAATTAACCTCCATTTGTAATAGGAAATCTGAGATCAGGCCGAAATGTACAGCAATGACCCTCTGAGCAATCCAATAGCAATAAGCATTTTCTTTCTGTCTGTCATACATTTCAATATTCTTTATAAATAAGCACCTAACAAATGGCAGCTTCTGGGATTGCAGTCCCAATCCCCCAAAAAAGAAAAACCACACTTTATGTCCCACTGAAATGAACTAGCCTTAAATTGGCCATGACTAAATGGTTCCATTCTTTCCTGGATTGAGCTGGAAACAATGGATTGAGCTTCTAAAACATACAACAAGCAAACCATGGTTTAGCCTCCCTTCAGACGAGACGTTAGTCAACGCAGTGTGAAAACTCCACACAACGGTTGAGTTTTTAGGGGGTACTCCACACACAACATGTTCTAACTCCACCGCTGTGTGACTGTGGGCTACTGTGTTGAGTAAAATCCATCGCAACATTTGATTGACAGTTCCTCCCCCCGCTCCCCTCCCTCAGTCCTCCCAATGGTATCCCATCACCCATTGCTGCAAAAAAAACAATCCCAGCAGCTCTCCTAGAGTGGCACTCCCTCCTTTCGCCACTCTTGCCAGGGAACTCTGTAGACAGTGAGAAAAGTCAACGCAACGCAACAGAAAACTCCACGGAGCACAACCAACGGTTGTGCAGGAACTCCTTTCTGCGCAGCGTGGATATTCTGCGTGGAGTGTTTTCCAAAAAAACTTCCACCATTGCGTGGAGTTTTCCTGCCAGACAATACATTTCTCAACGATGGTATAAAAACTCCACCACGGAGTACTAAAACCACAGTTGAAAAACGTGTTGTCTGAACTGAGCCTTAGAGTTCCTTTCTACTTTCATTTCCCGTTCTGTCAGTGCTCAGCTTTAGAAAAGTTGACTGCGGTACCTATAATCCGTTTGCCTCTGTAAGCAGAACTATCGCCGTAACTATGTTAAGTCCATAGCATTATGGGAGGTGAAAAATTATCCTTCCAACATAATAATATCAGTCTTTTAGCAGCCATAAAGGCTCGGAAAAAACATTTGCACTGACCTTGTGTTAACTCCTAAGAAACCAGTATTTCAGGAGGACGTGCACATCATTCCAAATTAAAGAGTGTTCCAATACAAAGTTTATCCTTATTATAACCATAACTAATGTCTGTCAATTCAGACCTCATGCCAAACCACAGGTGGCTTGGACCACAGTTTGCAAACCATTCCTGATTTTGATTTGCCAGCCATAACTAGTCAACTCAGATGTCAGGCCAAACCAGAATTAAGTTTCTCTGACCATGATTGAGCATGACGCCTGAATTGAGCTTTACGTTCTGTGACACAAAGCTGAACACCCTTACCCACCCTGGCCTAGCAAATGACGCCCTCAGGTCTGTCAAATACGTAATCTTCCAAATGGAACACTACTTGTACCTTTTCCAACCACACTTCTCCATATCCGGAGATGCATATTTACTGGAATAAACAGGAAGTTAACAAGGGTTCTATTAAGCCTCGTAAGTCAGGAAGGTCCATGCTGAGTGCTGCCCACAAAACTGGCAAATTCCTAATCTTACATTATTCCTGCATTTTGCATTGCTTTCTATGACTCAAGTAAAAGATTTCTGCAAAGCTTATTTTGTGTATGATAGCCTTTTTAAAAAAAAAAAAAAAAAAAAACCTTTACAGATAACAGACTGCAGTATCTTTTCACAGACATAAATCCCTTCTGGAACGATGGTGTGCATTGCTAGTTATCTTCCCCAACCCCGTTCGAACACTGCACGTGCCTAGACCTATGCAATATGCGCACAGTTTCAGTCCCTTGAGAAACCCTGAAAGCGGGTTGTTTTCCATTTATCTTAGATTGTTTAAAGGTTAAGGAAAGGAAAGGAAAGAAAAGGAACCTCTCGTGCAAGCACTGAGTCATTGCTGACTCTTGGAGGTACGCCAGCTTTCGCTGACGTTTTCTTGGCAGGCCTTATAGTGGGGTGGTTTGCCGTTGCCTTCCCCGGCCGTTATTACCTTTCCCCCAGCTAGCTGGGTACTCATTTTACCGACCTCGGGAGGATGGAAGGCTGAGTCGACCTGAGCCGGCTGCCTGAAACCAGCTTCCACGGGGATTGAACTCAGGCCGTGGGGAGAGTTTCAGCTGCAGAAACTGCTGCTTTACCGCTCTGCGCCACACGAGGCTCTCTTAAAGGTTAAACGTCATACAAATATAAGAAACAATGAACCGGATGACACAGCTCGCAACATACAGAAGGCAACATAAAGCCGTTCCAACCTGGCTAATGAGGTTCAAGAGAAGTTTGCCCTCTGATCCAACCAGACATGTTAACAGCTGTGGGATCCAAGCCAGCCACTGGATAGGCGGGACACCGATGCAGTACTTGTCAACAGCATCTGCCAGGGTATTCTTCTCGTCGTCAAAGCTCAGTAGCCAAAGAACCTAAAAGCAAAGAGCAAGAAAGGGTTTGCAGCCGTTACAGTGTTCACAAAAGTTCTTAGGAGAGTTGGCGGCTCAGTTCAGACAACACGTTAGTCAACACAGTTTGAGAACTCCACTCAACAGTGGAGTTCCTAGGGGATACTCCCCACACAACATCTTCTAACTCCACCGTTGTGTGACTGTGGGCTACCGTGGAGTTGAGTAGAACCCGTTGTGATGTTTGATTGACAATTCCTCCGCACTCTCTCCTCCCTGGTCCTCCCAATGGCATCCCATCACCCACTGCTGCAAAAAACCCAACCCAATCCTGGTGGCTCTCCTAGAGCAGCACACGCTCGTTTCGCCGCTCTTGCCAGGGAACTCTGTAGCCAGTGGGAAAAGTCAACGTAACGCAACGGGAAACTCTACAGATCCTTCCACACAACAAGCCACACAACGGTTGTGCAGTTCTCCTCTGCACAACGTGGATATTCAGCATGGAGTGTTTTCCCAAAAAACACCTCTACCGTGGGGTGGAGTTTTCCCAACAGACAACACATTTCTCAATGGTGGTGTAAAATCTCCACCGTGGAGTTCTAAACCCACCATTGAGACATGTGTTGTCTGAATTGAGCCAAGGGATCTAGCAGCTGCCTCTAAGATGCCATTCAGGTGCTATGCAAACCTTTTCTTTTTCTTTTTCAGCAGCCAGCTTTCATCAAGGTCTTAAAATAGAGGGAGAGACCTTTCCATCCAACTGAAACTCACGATGGTGAACAATATCGTCTTGGAAGTAGAACAATCTGCACCGGATTGAATATTATCGAACAAGTTTTTTTATATCTTGCTCCAGTCGATGTATATGTACAACTGGTCTAAAAAAGGTCAAAGTCACCATATCCATCATGCCAAATGCTGTTAGGGCTCTCTGTCTATACTAATATGTATATTCCTACAACTACTACTAAGGGATAGATTCCAAGCTATATTACAGATCATTAAGTAGAAAATTAATTCCCAATTTGCCGAATATTAATATTTCTGTAAACAGTTAAGCTTGCACAACAGCTGCGAGATTAAAATTGGCAAGGTTAAAATCCGCTTCCGAAGAAAACGTGGAAGATTATGTCTCTCCCAAAATGTGCACACCACATTAAAGACAAATCTAGCTCGGTGGAGGGGGGGGGGGAACACTTTTGTCTTTCCTCACTGTATATAACAACAGGTGCACGTTTGCGATTTTTTTTTTAGATTTCAAATGAATGCAATATTGAAAGATGCAGGAGCCATTCAGGAGGCCACGTATGAATTAGTTGGGCAGCTTGCCAAAAGAACCTTGATCTTTAAATAGAGGGCACAATGACAGTCATTTGTCAAGGATTAGGGGCGGGGGGGGGGGGCGGGAGAACCTTCCATTTCAGAATCTTTTGGATTAAGCAGGAGTTTATCCATGGCTCAGGTGTCGGCAGTGGTAATCTATTATTAACCTTTCATTTCGGCAGACGGAACAGGGGACGCTGCTGGATCGGCTTTATAGCGTCGAAGTGAGGATGCTCTGTAATGATTGGGATCTGCAACTAGTTTGGACAGGTCAAGAAATCCAACTGCACACAGCGCAGAGTTAAACTATGGAACTCACTGCCACAAGATTGGCAGTGATGGCCACCAATTTGGAGGGCTTTAAAAGGGGGTTAGATAAATTCCTGGAGGAGAAGGCTATCAACGGCTACTAGCCCTGATGGTTATGCGCTACCTCCAGTATCAAGAGGCAGCAAGCCTATATACATCAGTTGCTGGGGAACATGGGTGGGAGGGTGCTATTGCACTGGCGTTCTGATTGTGAGTTCCTGGCTTACCACATCTGTCAGATTTCATGGGTAGGTTCTCCTCCATGCTAAATTACACGATTAGCTAATGGCAGCTGCCAATAGCCAATCGTGGGGAAATTATGGCCATAAAACCCATAGTTTACAGCATTTGTAGCTGTAAAGCACTTCCGTCTATGTAAACATCCTCAATTTACAAGATGTAGTGACAGCCACCAATTTGGATGCCTTTAAAAGGAGGTTGAATAACTTCCTGGAAGAGAAGGCTATCAACGGCTACTAGCTCTGATGGTTATGTGCTATTCTCAGCATCTGAGGCATTAAGCCTGTGTGCACCAGTTGCTGGGGAACATGGGCGGGAGGGTGCTGTTGCACCATGTCCTGCTTGTTCATCCCTGGCCGATGGCTGGTCGGCCACTGTGTGAACAGAGTGCTGGACTAGACGGACCCTTGGTCTGATCCAGCAGGGCTCTTCTTAGGTTCTTACGTTCTTATGATGAGCCGGGAGAGAAAGCAAGGCCCCCTTTTCCAAAGGCCTCAGTAGCTCAACTGCCTCCTGGCCCCTTCCTCGCTGAACTCCAGCAGTAGCCAGAGGCTCTACATGGTGGGACTGAGAGAGAGAGAGAGAGAGAGAGAGAAAGACTCCACGCGGAACATTCAAAATGAATGCAATATTGAACAATCTGCTGATCCGACAGCCATTCGCCCTGGGGGTCTCTTGCCCATTTACCCCTTTTTAGAAATACTCTTTTAGAAATAAATAGATAAATAGAATCACAGAATAGTAGAGTCGGAAGGGGCCTATAAGACCATTGAGTCCAACCCCCTGCTCAATGCAGGAATCCTCCTTAAAGCATACTTCTAACCACTCTCCAGCACTGAACATACCTGGACACTGAGCTCAACGTTGGGGAGGGGTGGGGGCTCCATATGCCACCTCCAAGGGAGCCTCGGAAGGTGGCAACAAGGAGGAGGGCCTTCTCAATCATGGCCCCCCGACTATGGAATGAGCTCCCCCCATTGAGGCTCGCCTGGTGCCGACACTGATCTTTTCAGCACCAGGTGAAGACCACCCTCTACTCCATGGAATTTAATGGTATATGATGCGGCATCTTTGTCGGGGTTTTGTAGAACAGGTCCATTAGGAAAAGGCATTGTTTAAATTGTTCTTAGCTGTGTACATTGTTTTAATTTTTCTATGGTAAAAAATCAGACCATTTTATTACGTTGTATTTGGTATTTTTAGGAATTGTGGTAAACCGCCCAGAGAACATCAGCTGTGGGGCAGTATAGAAGAAATAATAACAACAATAATAATAACAACAACGACACAATTATTCCGTTAGTCACATCAAAAGGCCATACAAAAAACGTTCAGAAACTAGGCCTTCCAAAATACATCCACACCAACATCCAGAAAGCAGTCGTACTTAAAACAGGCTCAATAGTCAGGAGATTCCTGAATCAGTAAAAGACAACATGACTTAGCAAAGCCTGCCATGTCCACCTAGAAAATCTTCCACAAGCGAGACTTTGTCCTACATTTTTAATGAATGACTTTCCAAAGTTTCAAGAGATTTGTTGTAAATTCTCAAAGGTATTTATAGTTTTTACACCACTGCTGAGAAATGAATTGTCCGGCGGGAAAACTCCATGCAACGGTGGAGTTTTTAAAGAAAACACTTCATGCTGAAAATCCATGCCGTGCAGAGGAGAGTTCCTGCACAACCGTTGCGTTGTGTGGCGGGCTCCATGGAGTTTCCCGTTGCGTTGAGTGGACTTTTTCTATTGGCTACAGAGTTTCCTGGCAAGAGCGGCAAAAGGAGTGAGTGCCGCTCTAGGAAAGCCACCGGGATTGTTGTTGTTATTGTTGTTTGCAGCAATGGCTGATGGGATACGATCGGGAGGACCAGGGGAGGAGAGAGGGCAGAGGAACTGTCAATCCAATGTCGCAATGGATTTTACTCAACTTCACGAGAGCCCAGTCACAAAACGATGGAGTTAGAACATGTTGTGTGGGAAGCGCGCCCTAAAAAACTCAACCGTTGAGTGGTGTTCTCCCACTGAGAGGAGAAACAAGTTGTCTGAACAGAGCCAACGTCTGTAGTGCACCCGCCTTCAAGGATGACTGATTTCAGAATGAAAACACACTCACAGAGCTCCGTTCGTTTCCTTGAACTCGAGTGAACTACGCTAAAATGCAAGACGCCGGTGCCCACACAGCTAGTCTGCATGCTGAATTCCCTCAACAGCCTGCCTGGCATTTAATGTTTATTTATTCTCACCCACATTTGCTGAAGCCTCAAGCCTGTCTTTAAAATGGATGAAATGCACGCTCTCACTGTGTCCTTGTCACAACAACCCGTTTCCAGCGGTGTAATTTGTACGTCAGGCAGAAATGCAACAAGCTTTCTCGGTAAGGCGCAGGAGCGCATGTACGCGTCCCGACACTCACCTTTGCTAAATACTTCCTGGATTTGCTTTCGTTCTGGTGGCGGCAGGCGTGCAGGTAACACGTGATCGCCGACACCCCCAGGTGCAACTGCCGTTCCTTCACGAAGATGTTTTCCAAGTAATCTCCCCACATTGCCCAGGCCTTCACGAGCACGTCGTGCATCTGAACAGCGGCGGAGAAGGCTTTGTTTGCTTCTTCAGATCTGGGGATAACAGGAAGGGACAGGATGCTCACGGAACGTTCGTGAGCCTCCCCAACAACAGAGGAACAGAAGAAATCCCAACCATTCTTGGAGACTCCCGTACTAAAAAAAGCTTGGCGTGGCTTTAAAATGTAAAAGGGGGGGGGTATATGGAGAGCGGTTCTGCTCTGCCGTACGGACAGCAGCAGAAGCCACCGCCAAATCCACACACACACACACCCGGGCGCACGAGTTATTTGAGTACTGGGGTTGTAGCTAAGACAAATCCCTACTTGGGGCGATATCCACCTTTCTGTCTCTTAGGTATGTCTGGGTTTGTATGTCTAGTGCATGGGTTCTCAACAAGGGGGGAATTCCCCCCCAGGGGGAAATTTTAGTGTTCCAGGGGGGGAATTGGGACCACTATTCAGCAAAGTATGATATCCTGTAGATTATGTCTTCCTACACACGTTAGTAAAAACGTCCCAGAAAAGTGTCATGTCGTCTGCAAAAGCCAGGCCTTTGCTCTCTTTTCCCTCCCTCCCTCGCAATCCTAGAAGTTTCAAGCTTCCCATTTAAAGGGGCGACGCAAAGCATGGGAGCTGAGAATGTAAAAGGGGCCATGCTTTGCGTTGCCCCTTTAAATGGGACTAATATAGAATAAAAGATGTTCAATATTATATGCATATTATTTGGAACGCACCTTTTTGAGTCAGACTATCTTGGGAAGGGGGGAATTCTATTCTGAACAATGGTGAAAGGGGGAAATGGAGCAAAAAAAGGTTGAGAACCACTGGTCTAGCGAGTGCGGAGTATTTGACGGAGTGGGTGTGGCTAGTGATGCTGTGAGGAAGGAGGAGGGAGGAGTATAATAGGTTGGCTGAGGGGATTGTGGACTAGTCTAGTTTAGCCTAGTCTTGTCTGAGTCTGATTCTGATTATTATTCTTGTGGAGTGTCTGAGGCTTGCGCCTCTTGAGAGTGTTTAGTGTGTGAGGAGCGAGAAGAGATGGGACTTTAAGGGGCTTGGGATTGTTGTTTTAAATATAAAAATAGGCAGGTTTGAGCTAAATTGAAATGCCAAAGATCTGTTCAATTTCAATAAAACTTTACTTTGTGTTCTGTTACCACAAACCAGCTCGGATTTATTACCTGCTATTTTACACAGTGTAAAAGCATCTACCGACACACCTGCAGTTCAGTACCTCAACAATAGAACCTGTTTTTCAAAGACCGCTTCACCTTGTTCCCTCACGTATAGGGGAAAGGTGGTGTGGTTTTTACCCTTTCCTCGGGCTTTTCAAGAGGTGGCGCTTCGCTTGAGAAGGGTGTGAAGTCGCGCCACTTCTTCCTTAGCCTCGGTCAACCTTCCAACGCAGACCTTTGACCGCTCCCGCTGCAGTGAGCCTTCGCACGGCTGCCTTCCGAGAGGGATGCTAAGATCAATTTTGCCTCTTGCAACCCGGGAAGAGGGACAGGAAACACAAGGCATTTGCACATCCTGTCTCCTTCTCCTCCAACGCCCCTCTCAGTTTTACTTAAGTTTGGACCGCGTAACCTGCAACTGCAGCCTGCGGCAATAAAAGAATTGATGGCTCCGGGCAAAAAACATGGCAAATGGAAAATAACCTTATCTGTCAAATAGCTTATTAAACAGCTAATTAGCCTGGGTATAACTCAGCCACTTTATTTTTTTGCTAACAGCTTTCCATGTCCTAGGCAGGCTGGAATTGAAACTTATTGCTGAAGGAAAAGGCTGATAAATGGCTTGCCTTATTACTGCTTTCTACTGCTAACAACAGGATTTGTCTTTAGAGTCCCCCCTTTCCCTCGCCTCCTGGGTTATCTATCACTGACACCTCTGATGACTCTCTTTTATTCCTACAGCCTTGCAAGCCAAGCGGGATGAAAGAGGAATTGGCCCACCACGCAAGTGACCTTTGGGTCCCAGTTCGGCCGATCGAGGCGTTTTTGTCTGATGTTTTGGAAACATAAAAGGGAAGCATAAAATCCTACATTCTGCAGGGGACCGTTGGTTTTGACAAGAGGATAGCCAGCATTTGAAGACTCTATCCTACACAAGCCCTTGACGGCAGAGACGCAGTCTAAATTATTTAACCCACCTGCCTTTGTGAAGAACACTTCCAAAGGCACGCTTGCGGTTGTGAAAAAGATCGCCTGGTACTTCTCCTGCTAAATTAATTACCTTTCCCCCTGTTTAAAATTCTCTCTTGATTTCCTCGGGAGGGAGGACAGCGATTCCTTCGGCCTTAAGCGATTGTGAAGCTTCGCCGGGGACGTGGCGACAGCCGGATCGATTTCTAGCAACGTCGGAGGAGAAACGAATGCTTCTCCTGCACTCTCGGGCATGCAGAGGGGGCAAATGGCCTCCAGGTCAATCTGGAAAGACGCTGAGAATCTGACAGCGTCGCACGGCCAGGATCTGACCCCATGCTTGGGCGCGAACGTGCATTACTGATGCCTGCCTGCCTACGAGGGCAGGAAACCATTAACGAGCCGAAAGAAGCAGCCGAAGGAAAGCCCCATAAAACTCTTGGCACTCCTAATCGAGATCCTGCGATGATTTCTGCAGGGAATCTCATTTTGCGCGCAAGCTTTCTGGCAAGCCACGACAGCCGAAGCAGCAATCTTGTTATAGGTGCGGCTTCGGTGGAAAACAAGCTCACGCTCGATACCCTTGTGCTCTCTACATGGGCCATGCCTGGGTCGGCAATTTGTCTCCGATGAGGAGAGAGACTTGGCAGTTTGAGGCTTGTGACGCCAACTCAGAGGCTGCTATTTTCTAGTCTGGATTTGAGGACTCGGGGTGTCCGGCCTCTCCTAAGACTGTAAGAAGAGCCCTGCTGGATCGGACCAAGAATCTATCCATTCCAGCATTCCGTTCACATAGAGGCCAAGAGAGAAAATATAATACTTCCTCAAGATCAAATCCTCAATTTACTATGGGATCGAGGAGGGCAACCAGGATGATCAGGGGTCTGGAAACAAAGCCCTATGAAGAGAGACTGAAAGAACTGGGCATGTTTAGCCTGGAGAAGAGAAGATTGAGGGGAGACATGATAGCACTCTTCAAATACTTGAAAGGTTGTCACACAGAGGAGGGCCAGGATCTCTTCTCGATCCTCCCAGAGTGCAGGACATGGAATAACGGGCTCAAGTTAAAGGAAGCCAGATTCCGGCTGGACATCAGGAAAAACTTCCTGACTGTTAGAGCAGTGCGACGGTGGAATCAGTTACCTAGGGAGGTTGTGGGCTCTCCCACACTAGAGGCCTTCAAGAGGCAGCTGAACAACCATCTGTCAGGGATGCTTTAGGGCGGATTCCTGCATTGAGCAGGGGGTTGGACTCGATGGCCTTGCAGGCCCCTTCCAACTCTGCTATTCTACGATTCTATGATTGCTTTCTCCCGTACAATCCACCCTGCACACTCAGGTCCTCTGGGAAGAATTTACTTCAGCCAGCTAAAACTAGGATGACAACTGTCACCCAGAAGACCTTTTCTTCTGCCGCTCCCAGACTGTGGAATGGCTTGCCGGAAGAGATTCGCCAACTTAAGTCTTTCTGAATATAAAAAAAGCCTTAAAGACTGATCTCTTCCGGCAGGTCTACCTAGTCGAATTTTAAGAAATCTGGCTGTTATTTTAACAATGTCTTGGTTTTATATGTTTTAATCAGTTTTATGTATTTTATAATATTTTTGTACTCTATGTTGCTCCCCGCCTCGATCCGGAGGGAAAGGTGGGTGAGAAATAAATAAATTAATAAAATTATTATTATTGTTATATTATTATTATTATTATTATTATTATTAATAATAATAATAATAATATATTCCCCCATGGAAAACTAAGGAGGACGGTAATGTCAGTCTTCCTACAACAGCCTTCCTCAACCTGGGGTGCTCCAGATGTGTTGGACTACAACTCCCAGAATGCCCCAGCTGGCTGGGGCATTCTGGGAGATGCAGTCCAACACATCTGGAGCGCCCCAGGTTGAGGAAGGCTGTCCTACAGTGTTGCACAGGATGCAGACGATGGAGTATTATTACTGAAACCCACATCGAAGGTATCACTGTGTACACATTTCTAGTGTTGTTTAATTTATTTAGCGGTGGGAATCACTGTGCGTTCTTTTATGCATGTTCCCGGAACAGCATTCCGACACCCTCTCCAGCCCGTACGTACTTGTTAATCTGAGCCAAAAACATTCCCTTCAGCGCGTAGAACTCTGCAGTCATCTCCTTGGTGAAGTACTTCAGATTGGTTGATTCGATGACCTCAAGGCCCTACGGAACAGATTTTTACGTAACCGGATTTGTGAAATATACATCAAAGCCCGATAAAAAGTGACCAACCCACCCCGCAACAGAACGTCTCGGCGGATCGTCCCCTTTTATAAGCTCCTAAATGCCGAAGAGCTGCGGACGACGCCAAATATAATTTTTTCGTGCTCAGAACGAAAACCCTCCAACCAGCAAAACAATCCGGCCCACACACTCAGGTCCTCTGGGAAGAATCTACTTCAGCCAGCCAAAACTAGGTATTACCCAGGGGACCTTTTCTTCTGCTGCTCCCAGACTGTGGAATGACCTGCCGGTGGAGATTCGTCACCTTAACAGTCTTTTAGCATTTAAGAAAGCTATCAAGATGGATCTCTTCCAGCAGGCCTATCCAGTGGAATTTTAGGATGCTTTGAGGATTTTTTTTAAAGATGTTTTAACAACGTATACTGTTTTTAATCGGTATTTTATGTATTTTATACTTACTGTTATTTCCTGCCTCAATCAGGAGGGAGAAGCGGGTCAGAAATAATAATAATAATAACAACAACAATTATTATTATTATTATTATTATTATTATTATTATTATTATTATTATTGTAAACCGCCCAGAGAGATTCAGCTATGGGGAGGTATATAAATGTAATAAATAAATAAATGTAATAAATAAATTATTACAACATTAAATCCTGCCCTCCAGGAAGGATCCTGACAATTTTTAAAAATTGTTTATTGTGATTTTATCATTGCTACATTACTTGTAATCCACTTCTTTTTTTAATCCTGAAAGGCCCATGTTCCCCGGCAACTGGGACACGCAGGCATACGGCCTCCGATACTGGTGCTCGGACGGCCTCCTCCACTTCCACAATCAAGCCCTCGATCCCAACGCAAGCTGTCTTCCACTGTGCCGAAGGGACCCCTCCCCACCACCACGCGTGCCCCCCCCCAAAGTCCCACGCGGGGTGGTTCGAGGGCACCGTTGCTCTACCTGCATGCACTCGTTCTTGCCCATGACTCCGGCCAGCTGAAGGTAGCACTTGACTTGTTGCCGGATCTTCTGGAAGCAATCCACAATGGGCACCGTGGGGATGGTGTGGATCCGGCTCAAGATGTCCAGCGCCACGTTGACCAGGCCTTGTTTCCGGGCGATTTTCCCGTACTGGATGATGGCCGAGGCGGAGGCGTGGACCCCCAGCATGGCGTTGTTGGAACTGGGGTCGTGTTGGGAGCTGTTCTCGTAAGCGCTTACGATGGCTAAGGGAGCCAAACGTTTGAAATTAAAAGGAAACAGGGTGGATTCACGTATCTTTTGCTATTTGATTAATAAGACTTACAGTAGATCCTGCCTTTCTTCCAGTCTCTTTCCAGGCACAATTCTAAATGCTGGCTATTTATTTATTTAATTTATTCCAATATTTATATACCGCCCCCCCATCCAAGGATTTCGGAGCAGTGAACAAATAGGATGAAAACACATTAAAAATACATTTTTTAAAAGAATGATGGTTATTTCCGATATAGCCCTATATGAACTGGGATCAGGCTACCTGAAAAAAAGCATCTTCCCATACAAGCTGGTCTGAATTTTAAGCTATTCTGGGGAGGCCCTTGTCTTGGTCCTGTAAGAACGTAAGAAGAGCCCTGCTGGATCAGACCAGGGGTCCATCTAGTCCACTACCCTGTTCGCACAGTGGCCAACCAGCTGTGGACCGGGAAACCACTATTTAAAGTGCCCAAGATATGTGCTAAACGCTGGAGGATTGTGGTTGGAGTAAGGCAGGAGTGAGCATCTTGGTGCCGACTCTATCTTCCTTTAGGCATGCAGACGAGATCTTTTTATTTATCCAGGCCTTTTGAAACAACTCATCTTTTTAAGCCGTTATGCTGTGCTAATTTGCTCCGTAGAGCTTGCTTTATGTCTTGCTGTTTTGTTGCTTTTTATTATTGCTTGCGTTGTCCCGTTTTTAAATTTGGTCTATTTGTATGTTGCTTTGAGGTGTGTCGTCCCCCCGTTCTCTCCCTCCCCGCCATTTGAGAAAATACTCTCAATCGCCGCTTCGGCCAGTACAGAATTCTTTTCCAGCAGCACACTTTTAAAGCCAGAAATGTCAGACCCCTAGTGGGGAGCTTTTCTTGGAAAAACGGGCTGCTGGGATTGACGTTTTCACCTTGGTAATGATGTTGCCTCCACATGAAAATGCTGCTCCAGTGGGAGAGGTCGTCTGACACGATGGGCAGCCGGTTCCTCCACGTCTTCACGACGGTCTTCATGTCGTGCAGGCTGTTATTCCTCCCCAGATTGGCCGGCTGCAAGCCGGCGTTTATTTGGGCCGCTTCCTGAAGTTCAATGATTTGCTGTGCTGCCTAGGAAGAGGAGGGGGGAGGTTGTAAGAATTATAAGAGCGCCTGCATTCTCTACCCCGTGGAAGGAAAGGTCTACTTGGCTGCATGCAGCAGGGACAGTAGGTTACACCAGTTTAAAAATCTCTTCACTGGCTGCCAATTCGTTTCTGGGCGAAGTATAAAGTGTTGGTTATCACCTTTAAAGCCCTACATAGTTCGCGTCCAGTCTACTTGCGGTATCACCTTCTCCCGTACCATCCGCCCCACACACTCAGGTCCTCTGGGAAGAATTTCCTTCAGCCAGCCAAAACTAGGCTGACAGGTATTACCCAGAGGACCTTCTCTTCTGCTGCTCCCAGACTGTGGAATGGCCTGCCGGAGGAGACTCATCAACTTAACAGTCTTTTAGCATTTAAGAAAGCTACTAAGACTGATCTCTTCCGGCAGGCCTACCCAGTGGAATTCTAGGATGTTTTTAAAATGATTTTAGAATGTTTTAACAATGTATACTATGTTTTTAATCAGTATTTTATGTATTTTATATTTACTGTGGTACCCTACCACAATCAGAACGGAGAGGCGGGTAAGAAATAAATTATTATTATTATTATTATTATTATTATTATTATTATTATTATTATATTTATATCCCGCCTTTTGCCCGATGCTGGGCCTCAAGGCAACATTACAAAATTTAAAATGTATACATTAAAAACCTATAAAGATATACAAAAGTTAAAAGTATATTAAACATATTCCAATATTATAACATTTATACATTTAAAATGACAATTTTAAAAGTTCTAGGCACAGACGGAGGTCCAGATCATTCACCAAAGGCCTAACAGAACAAAAAAGTCTTTTGCCTGCCTCCTAAAGGAAGTTGTGCTGGCTGGGTTACGTTGTCCGGGGCGGGTGGGGGAGTTGCAGTCAATATGTTTTATTTATTTATTAAGACATTTGTATCCCACCCTATATCACAAGGAACTCAGGGTGGCATACAGATAAATGTTCTCACGACACCCCTTCTCTGTGAGCCCCTGCCAAAGGAAGTGAGGCAGGTGGCTACTAGGAGCAGGGCCTTCTCCGCTGTGGCACCCCGGTTGTGGAATGAGCTCCCCAGAGAGGTCCGCCTGGCGCCTACACTGTACTCCTTTCGTCGCCAGCTGAAGACCTTTTTATTCACTCAGTATTTTAACACTTAATTTTAACTTAAATTTAAATTATACTGTTTTAACTCTGTATTTTAACCTTATATCAATTTTGCTGCGTGGTTTTATCCTGCTTTTTATACTGTATTTTGTATTTGTGTTTTTAACCTGTTGGTTGTTTTATGATGGTTTTAATTTTTGTGAACCACCCAGAGAGCTTCGGCTATTGGGCAGTATAGAAATGTAATAAATAAATAAATAAATAATCATACAAACGCTATAAAACAATAAATATACACCGCTAAAAACCAATTAAACCATTAATCAAACTAAAACCAGGGCAGAATTTAAAAACAGTAAAACCCATTAAAACCATGTACAGGCTTGGTGAATTTGGCCACCAAAGGCTTTGTTAACTTGGCGCTGAAATGAAACCCGTGCCGGCGGCCGGCGGGCCTCCAAGGGGAGGGCATTCCATAGCTGGATAAAAATGAGAACGGTCTCAAAGCAAGGTTCATCAGCCGTCCCCTTGCAAAGAGAAAACAGGGAGATGAATAAGAGAAATAACCTCAGTAAGGCTACGACTAATGGTAACAATACTATTAATAGCAATATTTACAAAAAATAGCTCTGTAGTGTTCGTCTTACTGCATCACGTTGATGCTGTACGTCTCCACCCAATATTACTTTATTATTATTTATTTATTTATATAGCACCATCATTGTACATGGTGCTGTACAGATTACACAGTAAATAGCAAGACCCTGCCGCATTTTGGGATCAAGACCAAAGTTTCTTGGTCTGGTTTCGCATCGGGGCACCCAGTTATTTCTAAAGGGAAAAATTCTCTGTTCATTTACGCAGAGGCTTACTAATTTGTTTATCGAATGTTTCCTTCTAAGATAATAGAAAAACATAGTCTTCCAAATGTAGCATGCTATAGGCCATGGGTTCTCAACAAGGGGGGAACTGTAGTTGGAGCAAGGCAGGGTGGGGAACTTTAGGACAGAGGCCAAATCCGCCCTCCTGACATTCTCCAGATGGCTCCGCCCCTTTCCTTCACTCCGCCCCTTTCCCTTATCATGCCCCCTTCACCCCAACCACCTCTTGTTCGGTATTTTCCTGGTTTTGTGCTATTTTTCCCCCGTTTTACAAGACTCAAATGTTTCTCCGAAGGCTTAGCTGACAGTTTAAACCTGAAGCTAAAATAGTCTGGTATTATTTAGCAATTTTGGCCCCGCCCCCTTTTGGGTTCAGCCCCACCCACCACTGGAAAGCGCCCCCACCCAAAGAGCTTCTTTGTAATGGAATTCAGCAAGAGGTGTCGTACCCCTGGTCTAAGGGGTCCACTGGTGTCTCAAAGATGTCACTTCATGTGTAGCAAGTGACACAGAATATCCGTGAAATATTGAACATCTAGCAAGCTCTTTTACTATATGAATATATTACAGAATCACAAACGCTAGAAGTGTTTCAGTGGTTCTCAGCCCACTCTACATTATTATTCGTACCTCATCTTTCCTCCAAGGAGCTCAGGGGAAGCAAACACAGTGGTCTCCTCCCTTTCATCTTAACCACCTTTCATCTTCGAATCACAGAATCATAGAATAGCAGAGTTGGAAGGAGCCTTCAAGGCCATTAAGTCCAACCCCCTGCTCAATGCAGGAATCCACCTTAAAGCATACCTGATAGATGGTTGTCCAGCTGCCTACTTGAATGCCTCTAGTGTGGGAGAGCCCACAACCTCCCTAGGTAACTGGTTCCTGCTCTAACAGGAAGTTTTTCCTGATGTCCAGCTGGAATCTGGCTTCCTTTAACTTGAGCCCATTATTCCGTGCCCTGCACTCTGGGAGGATCGAGAAGAGATCCTGGCCCTCCTCTGTGTGACAACCTTTCAAGTATTTGAAAAGTGCTATCATGTCTCCCTTCAATCTTCTCTTCTCCAGGCTAAACATGCCCAGTTCTTTCAGTCTCTCTTCATAGGGCTTTGTTTCCAGACCCCTGATCATCCTGGTTGCCCTCCTCTGAACATGCTCCAGCTTGTCTGTGTCCTTCTTGAACTGTGGAGCCCAGAACTGGATACAATACTTTAGATGAGGCCTAACCAGGGCTGAATAGAGAGGAACCAGTACCTCCCATGATTTGGAAGCTATACTTCTATTAATGCAGCCCAAAATAGCATTTGCCTTTCTTGCAGCCATATCGCACTGTTGGCTCATATTTAGCTTGTGTTAATCTTAATTATGAGCCTCGTGTGGTGCAGAGTGGTAAAGCAGTAGTTTCTGCAGCTGAAACTCTCCCCATGGCCTGAGTTCGATCCCAGCGGAAGCTGGTTTCAGGCAGCCGGCTCGGGTCGACTCAGCCTTCCATCCTCCCGAGGTCAGTAAAATGAGTACTCAGTTAGCTGGGGGAAAGGTAATAACGGCCGGGGAAGGCAACGGCAAACCACCCCGCTATAAGGCCTGCCAAGAAAACATCAGCGAAAGCTGGTGTCCCTGCAAGGGTCAGTAATGACTCAGTGCTTGCACGAGAGGTTCCGTTCCTTTCCTTCTAATCTTAATTAACCCATGACTGGCTGCCGTTTACGTGTGAACGGGCACAGTCTTCGCCTTGCTCAAACGAGTCGCACTACCCAAGCCACTAAAAAAGCACCGCGGAGTTAAAGCAAAACTCCGACAGACCAATAAACTCAGATTCAAATCCTTTGCAGAGGATAAAACTGACGCAAACCACTCGCAAAAGCTATTTCTTGAGAGATAAACACTTCTGTTAGCTATTAATCAACTAACTAAGATAACTGTGTGTCCCCCTTTCTCTCTCTCCCCCCCCCCCCCACACAAAAAAAGTCAGTCCACACTCACACACAAATCTCTGGAAACAAAATAAATTAAGCAAAGCAATATTCTCTCTCTCTCTCTCTCCCCCGCCCATAATCGGCACCGTATCAGCTCTCACAATAGCTTCACCTTCATCTTACTCCCATTCATCATGTAAATTTAATTTTCTAGCAGGTATTTAATCACACACTATCTGATAGAGGGAAAAGTAATTACTGCTGAGTAGCTTCATTGCTGTGTTTGGTAACTTTGTCATTCACTGCCTACTTCCGCGATTTGACAATGAGAATGTCCGCAAAGGTTTCCGACCAGCTCTGGAAGGCACAGAGCAGCTGTCAGCGTCTACTCGAGCGGTCCCGACCCGAAATAAAATACTATTCGGTTGGGGCGATGTGAAACGCCAACCCCTAGTTATCGGGAGAGGTCGGCTCACACATTAAGAACATTCTACAGAGGCGTCTGCGCGAAGGAAAAGATGCAGGTTGCTAATTATTTATCTTACTCTTCTCTGCAAGCTGTCATCTCAAGATCTAGGAAGGGTGAGAGATTCATTTCTCACTGGCTGGCGAGTTCACATTACGCCAGTCCTTTTACAACTTCATTGGCTGCCAGTCCAGGTCCGGGCCCGATTCAAAGTGCTGGTATTGACATTCAAAGCCCTAAACGCTTTGGGGCCAGGTTATTTGAAGGAACGCCTCCTTCCATATGTACCTGCCCGGACATTAAGATCATCTACAGGGGCCCTTCTCCGTGAGCCCCTGCCAAAGGAAGTGAGGCAGGGGGCTAATAGGAGGAGGGCTTTCTCCGCTGTGGCACCCCGGCTGTGGAACGAGCTCCCCAGAGAGGTCCGCCTGGCGCCTACACTGTACTGCTTTCGTCGCCAGCTGAAGACCTTTTTATTCACTCAGTATTTTAACACTTAAATTTAACTTAAATTTAAATTATACTGTTCTAACTCTGTATTTTAATCTTATATCAATTTTGCTGCGTGGTTTTATCCTGGTTGTGCTTTTTATACTGTATTTTGTATTTGTGCTTTTAACCTGTTGGTTGTTTTATTATGGTTTTAATTTTTGTGAACTGCCCAGAGAGCTTTGGCTATTGGGCGGTATAAAAATGTAATAAATAAATAAATAAATAATTTTGATGACAATAGAACAAGGGTACCGATGGAGCCTTTTTTAAAAAAATAAAAATAAAAGCCTAACTTCCGAAGACGGGCTAATTCTCCCCTTCTTGTGCCCCGGGACACCCGCTCCCATTCACCCCCCACCAGCAAGGTTTTTTTAAAACAAAGAGCAAAGCTTCCGATAGTGCTAATGAGGTTGGTTTAGATGGGCTGCTCCTATTCTGACGCCATCAGAATGTAAGAAGAGTGCTGCTGAATCAGACCAAGGGTCCATCTAGTCCAGCGATTTGTTCCAAGCAGCCGCCCATGGAAACCTGCAGCACCCTCCCGACCATGTTCCCCAGCAACTGGTGTACATAGGCATACTGCCTCTGCTACTGGACATAGTACATGTCCATCAGGACTAGTCGCCATGGATAGCCTTCTCCTCCAGGAATTTATCCAACCCGCTTTGAAAGCCATCCAAATGGGTGGCCATCAGTAGGTCTTTGCAGCAGCCCTAGGAACAAAGCCCTGCAGAGATACTGCGTTTTAATTTTTAAAGTAACCCAAAGACATTTCCCAGAAGGACCAGGTAGATGGAACCATCCATATTCCATACTCTCTTCCTTTTATTTTCCAATCACAGTAATGATGGGTATGTTGTTGCTGCATTTATATCCCGCCTTTTTTTCCTCAAAGGAACCCAAGGTTCCTTTCAGTACATAATCCTCCTCCTCTCCACTTTATCCTCACAACAACAACCCTGTGAGGTAGGTTGGGCTGAGAGTCTGTGACGGGCCCAAAGTCACCCAGTGGGTTTCCATGGCCGAGTGGAGACTAGAACCCGGATCTCCCGACTCCCAGACCGACACTTTAGCCACTACGCCACACTGGCTCTCAGTGTGGGTTCCTTGGTCTCACCTGAAGGAGGGGCGTGTGGACGTGTGAAACCACCTGAGGAAGCCTTCGCCATTCCCGAATAGCCAAGCCGCTGGCCATCTCTACGAGGCGCTCAATGAAGTTAAGCTGCTGATCTTCAGGATGGCAGATAGCCAAGTATCCCCGGTACATGTTGACCTTCCATGCCATCTCTTTGGGGCAACTCAGCTCCACCTTGGGGCAAAACAACACATTTAGCTAAGAGACACAGCTTCTCCACACCCGATTTCCAAAAGAAAGAGATTCAGACATAACATGAAAACATGGTTTGAGCTAACCGTGGTTAAGAACACACAGCATGACTCTGTTCAGACAACACACTAGGCCACCCTAAAGCATCCCTGACAGATGGTTGTCCAGCTGCCTCTTGAAGGCCTCTAGTGTGGGAGAGCCCACCACCTCCCTAGGTAACTGGTTCCATTGTCGCACTGCTCTAACAGTCAGGAAGTTTTTCTTGATGTCCAGCCAGAATCTGGCTTCCTTTAACTCAGGGGTTCTTAACCTGGGGTCCATGTATGGGCTTCAGGGGGTCCGTGAAAGTCAAATAAATTTATTCATACTTTTTGTATGTCATACACTGTATGAGGCAATCAATTTTCAATTAAATAAAGTATATCCTTTGCATGCAAAGTTGTGCTTATGTGCATTTTTCTAGGGAGAGTGTCCATAGCTTTCACCACATTTTCAAAGGGGTCCGTGACTCAAAAAAGGTTAAGAACCACTGCTAACTTGATTCCGTGTCCGGCACTCTGGGAGGATCGTGAAGAGATCCTCGCCCTCCTCTGTATGACAACCTTTCAAGTATTTGAAGAGTGCTATCATGTCTCCCCTCCATCTTTTCTCCTCCAGGCTAAGCACGCCCAGTTCTTTCAGCCTCTCCTCATAGGGCTTTGTTTCCAGACCCCCGATCATCCTCGCTGCCCTCCTTTGAACCCCCCTCCAGCTTGTCTGCATCTTTGTTGAAGTGTGGTGCCCAGAACTGGACACAATACTCAAGACTTTATGGTTTAAATTTCTGTGAACCGCCCAGAGCGCTTCGGTTGTTGAGCGGCACAGAAATGCAGCAACTAGCTAAACAATCCCAGAGGTTGGAAACTTCCCTCAAACAGAAATGGCTCCAGCCCCTCGATCCTTTTAGTGGCCCTTTTCTGCACATCCACACTCTTTCTAAATAAAGCCTAATGTCAATTCTTCCCAGAATCAGACCACCAGCTTCAAGCAAGGGATGAAAGCAACACCTACTTCCTAGTACATCCACCTGCTCGCATCATGGATTTTAAATTTCGCGATGTTGCATTTATGCCTAGGCCAATAAAGACTCTAGTATTTACCCAAGTTCCTTGGGCAAAGCAAATCCCCGTTTTATTACATTATTGGCAGGACTGTGGAACACAAATGCAGTTTGTGCCAATACAAATGTGCCTGGTGCCCTATAAACCGCCACGTGGTATTCTAATACCTTAAAACCGTTCCTAGAGATGTCGGACCTGGCCACGGTGACACATGCCTTAGTTACATCCTGATTGGATTACTGTAACGCGCTCTACGTGGGGCTGCCTTTGAAGAGTGTTCGGAAACTCCAGCTGGTTCAAAGAGCTGCAGCCAGATTGTTGACCGGGGCTGGTTACAGGGAGCATACAACTCCCTTGTTAAAACAGCTCCACTGGCTTCCGGGCACAATTCAAAGTGCTGGTTATGACCTATAAAGCTCTATATGGTTCGGGTCCAGGTTATTTGAAAGAACGTATTCTCCCTTACGAGCCTGCCCGTGCTTTGAAATCTTCTGGAGAAGCCCTTCTTTCAGTCCCACCATCTTCACAGGCACACCTGGTGGGAACACAGGAGAGGGCCTTCTCGGTGGCTGCTCCACTGCTCTGGAAGTCTCTTCCCGAGGAAGCTAGGCTGGCTCCCTCCTTGATGGGCTTTCGGAAGCAGGCTAAAACTTTTTTGTTCAAGCAGGCCTTTGGAGAATAATCCAGCCCTCCATCTATGTTAATGTCTTATAATTTTGTTGTGTATTTTAAATGTTTATGGTTTTGTTTCCCTCCCCCCCCCATATATATTTTAAACTTTGTAAGGCCGCCTTGAGGCCCAGCATTGGGCAAAAGGCGGGATACAAATAAATATAATAATAATAATAATAAAACGTTCATGAGAGTTAAAGAACATGGGGGAGTATGATACAGTGCTGCTGTTCTCTTTCTCTCCTGGCCTGCTCAACAGAGGTGAACAGCCAACCCACCCAAAGCACTGCATTTTATATAAGCTGCTCAGAATCACACTGAGCAAAGCCAGCATAATGGCGCTCTAGGGAAAGACAGTCAGTAGGCACAGATGTACAAGAAGAACCGAGGCAACTACTCGCCATCATCCTTGTATTTATGAAAAACGTGTTTCCCGACTCTCTTTTTTTTTCCCCCGAAGCGCGAATGTGACGAAAATCAGAGCAGCTCAATTTGCAGCGTCGCTATTTCACCCCCCCCCCTTTGGTTCGTTAGTGAAGGCCTCGTTACTGGGGGGCGGGGGGAGAGAAATCTCTCTCGTTCAACCCAGCTTCAGCGCATCCTCAGTCGCTGGTGCCTGTCACATCGGTTCAGGCTGCGAGCCTTCAGAAGGAGAAGCTGTCAGGCGGGATCAATTCACTTGGCTGCAACTCAAGGTTTTCAACTCTCCCCTGCAATTTATACCTTATTGCACAGCTGCAGAAAACACACACACACGCACACCCCAGCACCAAAACATGCTTATTATAAAACCATGGGCATAATTATGCAAAGTGATGGGACGTCCTCAAACGGAAAACGGGATGTGTGTGAGACCAATCTTGAAAAGTGTAAAATGAATAGGAATTTGAAAGTGAATAAGTCCGTTTGATAAATTTTAAGGTAAGGCGCTCAGGAGAAATGACAGCAGCCGCCGTGTTATTTCGACTCAGACAGGTGTTGAGCTGGATCGCTGGACTTCGGTTCTTATTAATGCCGAAAATGTACATTTCTAACAACAAACTCAATTTTGGGGCTCCTTCTTTAAAGGCAAAAATCTGTCTACATGTGGAGCGGTATATAAACATTGTAAATCAATTAAAAATAAATTAAAATGTCTCCTTAATTCTCAATCTTTTTTTTTTTCAGGACACGTTGATTCCAATTACCCTTTTCACAGCTGAATGAGAGACCTAGCCTGTATCATTCCTGTGACTAATCAAGTTTTATTTATTTCTTTTAAACAAACCATACGAACAAAATTTCCCAAATTGTCCTTCAGGACTTTTAACCAAAACTAAAAGTTCAGAGCATGATTGACCTCAACCATCCTCCACCAGTTACGCAAAAGTGTCTCGGCAATGATGGGAACGCCGATGGAAAACCTTTTCGGTCCACGAAGGTGACTCACAACCAGGGCCGGCGCTTCCATAGAGGCCAGTTAGGCAGCTGCCTAGAGCGCCAAGGTAAGGGGACGCCCAACGGTGCGCCCGGAAGTCACCCTCCCACTCCCAGAGCCGCTCTGGCCGAGTGAGGGCAGCTTCCGGGCGCGCCATTCCGAAGCCTTCCGCCCGCCCCCCCAGCATCCCTGGCTTGGCTTCAGCTGGGCACCCGCCCAGCAGCTGAAGCCAACCCGGGACACTGGGGGGTGGGGGCGGGCGGCTCCACGTTCTGACTTCCGGAGAGCGCCGGACGTCAGAACGTGGAGCTGTCTGACCGCCCTCCCCCAGCTTCCTGGCTTAGCTTCGGCTGGGTGCTCCCAGCCAAAGCCAAGCCAGAATGCTGGGGACGGGGGGGGCAGCGAATGGACAGAAGAGGAGCTGCCCACCCACCCACCCCACTGCAGCGTCCTGCCAAGCCAGGAGGACTTCGGGCGAGGGACAGGTAACCTGTCTCCGCCTACCTGGGGTGGGGTGGGGATATGGTGGGGTGTGGGGGGCTGAAAGCAGCTCACCTTGCCTAGGGCGCAAAAAAGCCTGGCACCGGCCCTGCTCACAACTCGGGTCAACGGCGGGACCATGTTTTCCACGAGGCTTTCCCCTGCTGCTGATTCCTCCACGGAACCCAGATCTCAAACTCCATGCGAGTAATCTCCTCCTCAAAAGCAGAGGACTGCTTTTGCTGACGCGCGTTTGCAGGGCTGCCTTTCAACAGCTGCGCCATCAAGGATGAGCCCGGATCTTCCCGGGGAAAGGTGAAGAACACTTACCTGGACAAGGGCCTCCTTCATGGCAGTCCAGTTGGAGACGCGCCACGCGCATTCCAGGACCAGGTAGGGGTTGATATGACCCTTCGATTGGCCGTATTCGGTCAGAGCTTCCCACTGATTCAATTCCTTGGAGCACCTTGAGAACAGAAACACAAAGTCAACCCAGTCGGTTGGTCCGGAGTAACCCTTTAAGCGCTTCAGATGGGACAAGGAAGAAGGGCTTTCTCCGTTGTGGCCCCCCGACTGTGGAATGCCCTCCCCTTGGAGGCCCAACTGGCACCAACGCTGATTTTATTCCGGCCCCAAGTGAAAACATGGCTTTTTAACAAAATCTTTAATGGTTAAATTCACTAAGACGACACACTGTTTTAACTATTTTAATGGTTTTTACTGCTTTTAAATTACATATTGTTTTAACTTGGTTCATGGTTTAATTTGTTTTTGGCTGTGTATATTTATTGTTTCATACTGTATGCTTTTATCTGTACGCCGCCCTGAGATCCTAGTGATATAGGGTGGGATACAAATGTTTTAAATAAATAAATAAATAAATAAATAAATAAATAAAATACAGCAGGGTTGGGGAACCTCTTTCAACCCAAGGGCCACATGCGATTTCAGAAAAGCACCCAGGGGCTGCGGTCCAGTGGTGGGCAGGGCCAAAGGCAAAAGGGGAAGGTCCAGAAGCAAAAGGGGCGGAGACAGAAATAAAATCAGAGGTACCAGCATATTCCAACTTAAACCTCCAACTGCCAGAAGTTAAGCCTTCAGACAAGCATTTCAATGGTTTAGAGAGGGGGCAAAACTGCGCCTGTGTCGGGAATCCACCACGCAATCAGTGATTAGGGAAACGGTGTGGCCATGGGAAGGGGGCGCAGCCATCTAGGAACCCGGAGGGCCTCATTTGGCCCACGGGCCTGTGGTTACTCACCCCTGTGATACAGGAAGGCTAGCAGTTGTATCCAAGTGTATTTCAAGAAGTTACTCAAACACTTCCAAAGGGATTGAACCAAGCTTCAACAATCAGTCTTCCCCCCACACCCCACTCTACAATACTGGGACTTCTATTTTGGGAGCTAAATTTCAAAGCTTTTCTGTTTGCATGCTTTACTGCGATTCAGTATTTTGTGTGCTTCAATTCACTGCTGCAAAAACTTGCGCTAAAAAGCATGATCAGAAAGAAGTTTAATAGAAGGGGGCGAGGCAAAATCACTTCCCCGTACACTGGTTTCAACCTGGAATAAAATCTTTGCTGAGGTCCCTTCAACCCATCACAAATTACGCTACTGCAGAGCTTAAAGGGATCAGTTAACCAACAAGGGACGCCGCTCAATTTCCCCGTTCCCGGATATTTTCTTGAACTTTCGGTTAAGCCTCATATTCATCACTGAAGATACGAGCACTCTTATTTTGTTTAACGTCATCTAACCCTAACACTCAAACAATTTAATTAACCTACCGGATCCAGTGGTCTTCCCAGAGGTGATACTCCGGGAAAATGGCAGGGGAAGCATTGCTTCGTTCGTGTTCTTTCTTGGCTTTCTCCATTGCTTTTTCATAGGTTTCCTGAGCCTGGGAGAAATTGAGAGAGTTTATTTTCTCATGGGATCGAACCGGGGGAGAGGCAGACTCAAACCAAGGCTCCGCCATGGATTCCTGGGCTTAAAATCCAGAGCCGTAAGCATATACCAGGGACAGGAGAACCAGGGATGCTCAGGTTTGCCAAAATTCTCCGAACTTCACTTCAACGCTTCCTTTGGCTGGCTCCCATTCAAGTTTGCAACCTGGTTTTTTCTCCCCAGCTTGTTCAAAAAGGAGAAGTGTGCATTTTTTTTTAAGAGCACACATTAAATTGTGCGTTTTTTGAAATGCGAATTTTTTTTAACGCAAGTTCGGAAATTTGCACGCATTTTCGGAGAGCGTCAACATCCCCGTTCACCTGCGGGGTTGTGAACGGGGCATTTTTGAGTGATTTGAGAACTGAAATGAAACACTCATATTGCTAAGAGTCCCTAGAGTGTCCCTTACACTGGCGGATCATGGCTGAAATCGTGCCGCTTCAGAAGAAATTCTGAAATGCGTTGGGCGTAAAAATAAATGATATACAACTCTGGCTATGGAAGTTAAAGAACTACAGCAACAGGAAAAGATCACAGTTGTTACCCTGTTGGTCACTTCAATCACCAGCATCACATCAAAAAACTATACAGAAAACCTTCAGAAACTGGGCCAACCAAAGTAAGTTCACACCAACATCCGGAAAGCAGTCATACTTAAAACAGGCTCAATAGTCAGGAAATTCCTGAATCAGTAGAAGACGGCATGGCCTGGCAAAGCCCATCATGTCCGTCTGGAAAAACCAACATGAGTGAGAAGAGAGAGATAATAATAGTAATATTTATTTATATATTGCTTTATTATAAAGCGCCAGACGTAAAATAAAATAGTTCAGCAGTTTACAAAAATATGATAAATGCAATAACCTGCTACAAGGTAGCTTCTGTGAGCAGTACTGACTCCATTTTGAAGCGACCCAAAAACCCACCTACAGACTGAGAGCATTCACAAAAGGCCTGGGTCAAGTAACCATTTCCTGATAGACGTCTTCAAATGCATTCCCCAGAGACAAAGGTAGGGGTAAAACTAAGAAGAATATGAATGCTCAATAGCAAGAGTCATACCTGGTCATACACATGCTAATGCAGCCCTGTTGCTGAACTCCAAGCTGCATCAAGTACAGCCCTCATCCCAAATCACCCTCTTTTGTTCCCATAGCAAGTAGATCTTTAAATAAGATCATAAAAAACCCTCAAGTTGGAGGAAAGAAGCAGGCTAGCTCTCTCTCTCCCTTTTGAACCAGAAACACAAAACATACTACACATTCCATCTTGCGAGAGCAAGCTGCCTTGAGTGGGTGCTTTGCCTAGCTGTATTCTTTTCCTCTTCATCTAAGACCAAGAGTTGCAATGCTCCCCAGTTCTGCTCTACAGGAAAAGGCTGCAGCCCAAAGAAAGGTATATTGCCTTTAAAGATTCCCTCTCCTCTTTCCCCTGCTGTCTCCGTGTGTATGCTCTTAAGTCTCAAAAAGTCTATTTTTCAGTCTTGAAACTGCTTCTAAGCCTCTACTTGCTCAGCTAATTTCCCCAAAACGAGCTTGTGCCCTTGTATTTGTTTCAACCTCAATAAATGTGCCATTGTGGCGTTATCCCCTTCAGTGCTGTAAGTTTCTTGAGTAAGAATCGCCTTACTTAGCCACAGACGCTCTATTGCCAATGTCAAAAGATTCCTTATAAGCGGGTGTAAGTCTCATTAGAACATGTGCAAGTTTGTACATGGGTCTAATGAGAGCACATCACGTAACAAACCCTAATTGAAAACCTTAGCTGAATTAAAAGAATATAACAATAAAAGCATAAAATAAAAACCCATAAACAATATATAGTGGCAGCAAGGGCCGTCAGCATGCTGTACCTCGGGGACCAGCAGCCAATCCCCTCTCTTCAAAAACAAAGGTTTTCAAGCCTTTCATAGAATCGTAGAATAGCAGAGTTGGAAGGGGCCTACAAGGCCATCGAGTCCAACCCCCTGCTCAATGCAGGAATCCACCCTAAAGCATCTCCGACAGATGCTTGTCCAGCTGCCTCTTGAAGGCCTATAGTGTGGGAGAGCCCACAACCTCCCTAGGTAACTGATTCTATTGTCGTACTGCTCTAACAATCAGGAAGTTTTTCCTGATGTCCAGCTGGAATCTGGCTTCCTTTATCTTGAGCCCATTATTCCATGTCCTGCACTCTGGGAGGATCGAGAAGAGATCCTGGCCCTCCTCTGTGTGACAACCTTTTAAGTATTTGAAGAGTGCTATCATGTCTCCCCTCAATCTTCTCTTCTCCAGGCTAAACATGCCCAGTTCTTTCTGTCCCTCCTCATAGGACTTTGTTTCCAGACCCCTGATCATCCTGGTTTCCCTCCTCTGAACGCGCTCCAGCTTGTCTGCGTCCTTCTTGAATTGTGGAGCCCAGAACTGGACGCAATACTCTAGATGAGGCCTAACCAGGGCCGAATAGAGAGGAACCAGTACCTCACCTGTGCCTTTCTTAAACACCTCCAAGCTCTTGGTTTGCCACAGTGACAGGGCGAGTGAATTCCACAGCTCTGGGACAAATATTCTTTTGCCATCTGGAGTTCCTCCCTCTCCCCCGCCCACCCTGCAACCCCGTTTGTGGCGCCAGGCTATTTTTGTTCTCCTCTTTAAATCTGAACTTGTTTTCAATTCCGTGTATAAATGTGAGCCATTTTTTACTCCCAAGTTCTGGATATAGTTCACCTGGAAGGGTTGATAACTAAGGGCTCAGCTCACGCGTTACGCTTCACTGGTGGTTAAATATCACACAGTTATCTACTTAGATCGGTGATCAAACAGCGCAGATGTCTGCGTAAAAGGCTTTAGCTACAAAAGAGAGAGAGAGAGAGAGAGCTACTGACAGCGTTAGATACGCAAACATTACAGGAACGCTGCAGAAGTAATCCTGGTGGCCTCTACTGAGCACCTAAGCTTGTGAAAAAGCCCATAATTAAATTTGCTGATGCAGTGCTTCGACATGGTTCTGTCTGTAAGGCAGACTTGATCAAGGTCGCCCGGCAGTACAGAGGGAAGTTTTTATTTGCTTCTGATACGAAAAGGCCCAGCTTCGGTAGCTAGCTGTATTTATACGGTCCATTTTTAACCTCATGTGCTACCTGCTCGAAGAAGCCGTGCTGCTCATATGCAATTGCAGTCGCCGTCTCCGGAAATTTACAACGCTTTTGCCACAATCCGGCCCACATGTCCTCCTCTTGTAGCAAGGAATACAGCTCAGCAAGCGAATCAAGTATTTCCTTGGGGAGAACGAGAAAAGTAAAAAGGGGCGGGGGAGGGAGAGAGAGAGAGAGAGGGAGGGAGGGAGAGAGAGAGAGAGAGAAAGAGAGAGAAGTTACTATGGTACAAGATGAATGGTTTGTGATTCGCCTGGGTCACAAAGCAGAGTTTTCCTGCAATAAAGCCCATGATATGGAAGTTAGGGACTAGAAGTATTAAGCCTAGGGTATCTAACAAGGTGCCCGTGAGTACCAATACGCCCGCTAACACCTCCAACCAGTGCTCCAGAGTGAGAGAAAGAAAGAGAGCACATGTGTTTAGGCTGGGTTTTGGGGTGGATGGGTAGGTATTTTGCATTTGTGTGTGTTTCTCAGCTTCACCAGTTGGCCTTCTGTGAAATTAGGGGTTTGTTGTGCTTTGAAGGGGCAGATACATAACTGGGCATTTGTGGCTCAGACCCAACGTCTGTGTCGCACTTGGTTTCTTGGCCAAATTATTCCTGAGCCTCTTCTATTTGCCAACTGAGAAATGGGGGTCAGAGGAGGAAAAGTGGGCGTTAAAAGAGTGATTTTGTAAACATAGATCTACCTCCAGCTGGTATTTAGGTGCTACTTTTATTTTAGTGTCAGCAGTTTGTCTTTCTTTGAAATAGGTGTTCCGTGACCGCCCACACTCATTTTTAAAATGGACAAGCCCCCTGCCGGGACAGCCATTTTGTGAGAGCGCTCCCGGCACTCTCAAAATTCCAAATATACCCACCAACCCCAAAACGCTAGAGACGCCCACATTAGCCAGTGTTCTGCTGGGGGAGCCAATAGCCATGCTGGTTGGGGATAAAGGAATTGTAGGCTGACACATCTGGAGAGAGGAAGGTTGGGGAAGGCTGGGCTATACCGTTATTATTCATAAAAATGCAGGGCGCTCGTTTTCAACAAGGCTTAAAAGGTTTTATCGCCTAAGTGCACTCATCCTAAGGCCCTTTAAAGCAACGAGCCATATGGGAGAGCAACTCTCCAAAGACGTGCTGGAGCCTGGCCATTTTTTTAATGCCCTAGTTTCTCCACCATGGAATGGCAGCGTTGCAGTTAACAACAGTGGTCTGTATGGGCCTGAGTTGGGCAGGACCCAGGGCTGCAAAAGAAAAAAGCAAACGCATCTGTCTACAGTTATCATTTCCCCACTTGGCCTTTTGGAACTGCGGAAAACACAAACGCTGCTCCGTACCTGTTGAGGCGGAGTGATGCTTTCCTGCTCGTAGAACTCCGTGGTCTGCTTGGGCTTGATCTGGAGGCTGAGCCCTTTCTCAAAGGCCTGATGCTCCAGCATCAGCGTCGAACGGAACCAGAGGTTGTGAGTTTTGCCCAGGTACTTCAGCACGCAGGGCCTGATGGGAATGGGAGGGACGCACTGCGACATGGCTTCCACGAAACAGTTCAGTGCGCTGGGCTGGCAGTCGCGCTGCACTTGATGGCTACCGCTACACAAGAAAGGGCTTATTTCACCCGCCAGAGCCTGGGCAAGAGGAAAGAGAGAGAGAGAGAGAGAGAGTAATCACATGGGCTTTCGTGTTACAGTATAGCCCTTACACGTTTAAGGTTTGAACAAATGGAAGCTGTGATGAAATGGGGGAGATTCCACGGCATACCAGTAGAAGACAGGTTATGTGTTTGTGGAGAGCCAGTTCCAGAGGACATAACACACTATGTATTTGACTGCCCAAGTTATTTAGAGCCTTTTTTAAAGAAAGTGAAATACTGGGGTGCGAAGGAAAAACGGAGTTATTTATTATATTCAACCAACCCACATGTGATACAAAGGGTTGCTCTATTTGCAGTGAAAGCTAATAGATGTAAAGCAAAGTTTTTAGATACTATTGGTGTGTTTCTGCGTGTCCACCGTGCTCCTATCTTACTATCCTTTTAGTAATGCATGTTACATTTTTGATAGCTCTGTAATTTTTAAACATATGTATTTTTTATCATGTATAGTATAGCAAAATGTCAAGTTTGTATGTGTTGCAATGATCTGTGGATTGAGCAATAAACATATTGATGATTTGGTGTTACAGTAATTCCAACACTGCAACATTAACTCATTGCTGCTTTGAGTGGGACTAGGAAGATTTGTACATGGATAAGGCAGCAAAACATTTCAGAAGTTTTACATCACTGCTACAAATGATATGTGTGTGTGTGTGTTTAAAAAAATTACACGCACATGTTGCTGTCTATCGGAGAGGATTTTCCACAATCTGGAGAACAGCTGGATCCAAGTCTTCTCAGCTAAGGGCGTGGAAATGTGGCACAGCTGCACAAAGGCACTTAGCAGGGCTCCAGTCTGGAAAGGAAGCAAACCAGTTAGGCACGTTAAATGATGAAATGGCTCTCCGCGCCCCGCCTGCTCCCCCAGAACTGAGCCATGGAAACTAGAGACCCGGTTCAGACATCGCAACAGCCCAGGATGTTTTTAAACCCTGAGTTGTCGCGAACAAAGCGATAGCGACAGTGAATGCATTGACTGGTTCCTGCTAGGAAAGTCCGTCGCCAGCAAATCCACGTCAGTTTTCGGCTTAACGTACTTGCCTGGTGTGCCCGACTTGGGTCGCAGTTGCAGGTTTCCCCCAAACTCCGGGCACGTTTTGCCGGTTGTTTTTTTTATCTGCGACTGCAATTTGTGCAAATTATGGGCAAAATGCGTGCAAATCATGCAAATTGCAGCCACAATTTGTGCAAATCTCTATTTGCGCAAATTAACAAAAATAGGGGGAATTTGCAGTTGAGTTGGTTGTGTTTTCATATTGTATTTTATACAATGTTTTTTATTGTTATTTTATTGCATTTATGTCCCGCCTTCTTTTCCTCCTTAAGGAACCCAAGGTGGCGTACATAATCCTCCTCCTCTCCATTCTATTCTCACAACAACAACCCTGTGAGGTAGGTTGGGCTGAGAGTCTGTGACTGGCCCAAAGTCACCCAGTGGGTTTCCATGGCTGAGTGGGGACTCGAACCCAGGTCTCCTGACTCGCAGTCCAGCACCTTAGCCACTACACCACACTGGCTCCCCTATGGTCTTTATATTGTTTTTACAGTATATTGTTTTTAAGTATTGAGGCAATACTTAAATTGTTCCTCTGCCCTGAAACTTTTTTAAATGTCCTCCAAGCCGGATTGATTCAAATCCCAAGCAGGTTTCCGGAAAGCTTCAGGGGTGGTGAGTTTTTGGGAAAGGTTTCTGAACCTTCACGTTCGTCCGTGAAACAAAAGGGGAGCGTCAACATACTAACCTTCACTTCTCGTAGAGAGTCAAGGAATTTATCGTGTCGGTTCGTCAATATGTGCAATTGGTTGCCAATGTCCTTTTCAGAAAGCTCTTTGGTTTTGGGTGTACTGGTCTGGTCCCCCGGACCCAATTCAATTTCGATCTCAACATCCTTAAAAAAAAAAACGGGGGTAGAAGACAAACAAAATGTTCATGCTTAACTACAATAATAAGAGGCCTTCAAGAGGCAGCTGGACAACCATCTGTCAGGGCTGCTTTAGGGTGGATTCCTGCATTGAGCAGGGGGTTGGACTAGATGGCCTTGTGGGCCCCTTCCAATTCTGCTATTCTATGATTCTATGATTCTATGAATAAAAGAAGGTGCTCCATCTTTCAGCACCATGACCATGAAACCTATTATTATTATTATTATTATTATTATTATTATTATTATTATTATTAATTGTATCCCGCCTTTTGCCCAATACTGGGCCTCAAGGTGGCCTTACAAAATTTAAAACACATACATTTTAAAATCTATGGCAAGAAATATACCGAAGTTAAAAATATATTAAATATATCACAATATTAAAACATTAAACATTCAAAATACATGACAATTTTAAAAGTCCTTAACACAGACGGAAGCCCAGAATATTCGCCAAAGGCCTGCCGGTATAAAGAAGTTTTTGCCTGCTTCCGAAAGCCCATCAAGGAGGGAGCCAGCCTAGCTTCCTCGGGAAGAGACTTCCAGAGCAGTGGAGCAGCCACCGAGAAGGCCCTCTCCTGTGTTCCCACCAGGTGCGCCTGTGAAGATGGTGGGACTGAAAGAAGGGCTTCCCCAGAAGGTCTCAAAGCACGGGCAGGCTCATAAGGGAGAATACGGTCTTTCAGATAACCTGGACCCGAGCCATATAGGGCTTTATAGGTCATAACAAGCACTTTGAATTGTGCCCGGAAACAGACTGGAAGCCAGTGGAGCTGTTTTAACAGGGAAGATGCCTGAAACTTAGGCACCTGAAAGTTGGCATGCATACTAAGGGGTGTGTAACAGGGTTATTTTGTCTTAAAAATGCATTAATACATTTCAATTAAATCTGTCCATGTGATTGAAGCCTGCAATATCATCTTCAGTCACATCCTACCCAGCACATAGCTCTGCAGTCCATGCAATTGAGACCAGCAGAGAAGGCCAGAGTTATGGGCATATCGCCCATCTCAAAGGAATCAAGTGGACAGAGCCCTCCCTCAGGATTCCTATGGGGTGGCCCATAGCAGGAACCATTCCTAGGGGTGCCAGTGGGCACAGCTTCATAGGAACATAGGAAGCTGCCTTAGACCAAGTCAGACCCTTGGCCCATCCAGCCCAATATTGTAAACACTGACTGGCAGCAATGGCTCTCCAGATTTTCAGGAAGGATTTTTTCCTAACACTGGCTGAAGATGTGGTGGATCGAACCTGAGACCTTTTGCATTCAAAGCAGGTACTCCATCACAATGAGCTACAGCCCCTCCCCCAATGGGGTGGGCACAATCTGTCACAACACTGACAGTGCTCTGGGTGCAAAAGGACTCAATTCTACGGGAAGAACATGCCATGGTGAAATAATAATAATAATAATAATAATAATAATAATAATAATAATAATAATAATAATAATAATATATTTCTTACCCGCCTCTCCGATTGGATCGAGGCAGGGAACAACAGCAAGCATAAAATACTGTTTAAAATACTGTTTAATAACATAGTATACACCGTTAAAAACATCCTAAAAGCATGTCTTCGGATGAGGACTGCTAGCTCAGAGAGCAGAGTCCTGTTCTGGCATAAAGAGGAGTCTCAGGATTGATCCCCGACTTAAAAGATTCCAGCATCAGGGCTGGGGCAAATCCCTGCCTGAGACGCTACAAACCGGCGGGCCGGCGGAGCAGAACTGAGCAAAACAGACTCAGCGGAGGACGCGTTCACACGCTGCAAGGTGTCTCGGAATGCAAGCCAAAGGTACCATTTGCAATCTGAAGCGGGGAGGGGGCGGGGAAATTACCTCTTCCTTAGATTCGCTGTTTTCTCGTTCGCGGGGCTCTTGCTTGACGTGGGTCACCATCGCAAACGCGGCCCGGTCGTGACTGTCGGCTAGGTTGATGACGTTTGTGATGGACGGGAGCATGGCGCCTTGGCAGCTGGTCCCGATGGTAGTGTTTCTTTCGCATACGGCCAACAGGAGCTAAACGTGTTTAAACAAATCACCTTCCAGACATCCGCTTTCTAAGAATGATATCCTTAACCATTTCCGCATGCTTATCTAATTGCCGTTTGCAACGAGCCATTTGCAATGGTACGGAGAATGTGGATAGGGGGACCTTTTTCTCCTCCTCTCAAAATACTAGAACCCGATGGGGTCATCCCATGAAGCTGATGGGTGGGAGATTCAGGACAAATCAAAGGAAGGACTCCTCCACACAGCGCATAGTTATATTATGGAACTTGCTACCACAGGATGTAGCGATGGCCACCCACTCGGATGGCTTTAAAAGGGGGTTGGATACATTCCTGGAGGAGAAGGCTATCCATGGCTACTAGCCCTGATGGTTGTGTGCTATCTCCGGTAACTGAGGCAGCAAACGTGTGTGCACCAGTTGCTGGGTAACATGGGTGGGAGGGTGCTGTTGCACCATGTCCTGCTTGTTCATCCCTGGCCGATGGCTGGTTGGCCACTGTGTGAACAGAGTCCGGGACTAGATGGACCCTTGGTCTGATCCAGTATCAGGGCACTTCTTATGTTCTTAATGGCCTTGTGCAGGCGTACTGCTGAAGGTCTCTTCGCACGGCGGGGATGACTGGAAGTAGGTTGCAGCCTCCCTCTTCCCTTTCCCTCGTCTACTTTAACCAGGGTTTGGTGTTACATCTGGAGCAACGCTAACCAGACTTCCCATATCATAATCAGGGATCATGAACCCTGGCTATGAAAATAAGATAAAAAAGCTTACCAGGGAAGGGAGAAGTCCTGCTAGGCAGCTGTCAAGCGACAGGCAGCCTGCATGCTGTTTTTATTGGACGAATGTGGAAAAAAAGCATCATAAGAGTAGAAAGGGGCAGTTGTGTTGTCCGAACCCAGGCAGCATGGCTTGTTGGAAGGAGAAACAACCCTCCGATAACCCAATGCTGTTTTTTCTAGTTAAGCCTTGGTGGCTTATTAGTAGTAGTAGTAGTAGTAGTAGTAGTAGTAGTAGTATTCTCTTTCTCTCTCAGGGCAGTTTTTCTAGACGGACATGATGGGCATTGCCAAGTCATGCTATCTTTTACAGATTCAGAAATTTCCTGACAATTGAGCCTGTTTTAAGTATGACTGCTTTTTGGATGTTGGTGTGGATGTATTTTGGTAGGCCCAGTTTCTGAAGGGTTTCTCTATGGTTTTTTGATCAGATGCCAGTGACTGATGTCACTAATGAAATAATTGTGACCTTTTCCTGTTGCCATAGTTCTTTAACTTCCATGGCCAGTGGTGCATTATTATTATTATTATTATTATTATTATTATTATTATCATCATCATCATCATCATCATCATCATCTTTTCCCACTCGTGGTGGTTTTTCTAGACAGACATGAGGAGCTTTGCCAAGTCATATTATCTTTTACTGATTCAGGAATCTCCTTAGCCTGTTTTGAGTATGCCTGCTTTCTGGATGTTGGTGTGGATGTATGTCGGTAGGCCCAGTTTCTGAAGGTTTTCTGTATAGTTTTTTGATGTGATGCCAGTGACTGATGCGACTGATGGAATAATTGTGAAATAGTCTATGAAGTTCTGTTCCGTATCCTGATGCTATTGTTTCAAGTTGTGTGCTTCTGCAGTAACAACGCATAACGTTACGGCTCATTTCGTCTGACCAAGCTAAGCGTCGCCTCGGTGGTTGCCTGTGGAACAGGCAAAACACATCTGGGGGAGTTTGGGTGGTTGTGCTTTTCCTTATTCATTTATTTATTACATTTATATACCGCCCCATAGCCGAAGCTCTCTGGGTGGTTTACAAAGATTAATATATGGCCAGGATATCTAGATTGGCAGTCTCCATCTCTCTCACTGATGTAAAGTGCTGCCATAGTTCAATTTAAGCAGTAATAATCCAACGTCATTTGGGATTAAAGGTTCAAAAGCCGAATGCTTTTCTTGACCTGGCTATATCCCCTCTGGAGTTATGAGCACTGATTATTTGGAGGAGTAGGAGGTAGCTTGCTACATAAAAGTAATTTGTTCCCTATTTGACTTTCTCATTTAGCGCTTAAGTAATTGTTTCGCATTCACACAGCAAGTGTTTAGGTTATGTATTGCATCCACGTTATTTTAACTTCAATCAGTTAGCACTTTGTATTCCTGTTAGCTTTCAGCTTCTGGCTTATTAGCTTGATTTATCCTTCATTGTTCCAACATAGATGCATGTGCTGGAGTAAATCTATAAAAACTGAACGTCGTCAACATCCACAAGAGAACAAGGAAAACCCAGCATGCCTCTACATAATGCCCAAGATTCTGGGAGTTTACATTCATGAACAATATCCATGATGGGCAGCTGACTACCCACTTTCACTGGTCTCGTTGCATTTTTGTACATGCGCCAGACGCATGATGGATTGTCAACGTTTCAACGTGTACTGTAACACGTACAGAATGCCTCCAGTTCACTTCAGGCCTTTTCAGTGGTGGCCCCACAATTATGGAATGATCTCCTCAACGAGGCTCGCCTGGCGCCAACATTATTATCTTTTCGGCGCCAGGTTAAAACTTTTCTTTTCTCCCAGGCAGTTAACAACAGTTTTTTTAATGACCCCAGAATAGCTGTTTTAAATGGATGTTGCTGTTTTTATGCTTTTACATTTTTGTATATTTGTTTTTAACTTTTGTAAACCGCCCAGAGAGCTTTGGCTATGGGGTGGTATAGAAATGTAATAAATAAATAAATAAATAAAGATTAAAAACAAGTGGGACATGCAGCTAAATATCACATCGAGTCCCAAACGTCCTCATGCACTTACGTTCATCACCCCCTCTGTCATGTCTAGCTCTTCTGAATCAAGAAGATGATTCAGGTGATCAATCAGAATCAGACTCTGAAGTACAGGAGTTGGCACCAGAAACAGGCCAGCCTGTACCAGTGGGGGAGAAAGCTCTCATGGGCTCTTCACCAGCTGGGAGTGAACCATCTCCAGAGCTTATCTCCTCAAGGGTAAACACACAGTCAGTGGGAAGCCACTATTCTTCCAAGCGGGGGCACGGAGAAGTTAGCTGATACTAGAGTACACCACAGACTAAAATGGGCAGAACTAAAGGAAGGTGAGAGAAAGTCTGTCCGGCTGGCGTCCCGTCAGAAGCTGCCTCACAACTAGTCTCTCTGAAGTTAATGCATCTTGGGAAAGGACTTTCCTTGAAAATACAATTGTCTCGCTTAGTTTATATAGTTTTGCCCAGGGGAAAGTTTCTAGAGATTAGACTCTCTTCAGGTGGGAAGGGATGTTTATGGCTTGAATAAAGCTTTGTGGATTACTTAGCGGACTTTGTCGTTGTCTCCCAAGAAGGCGGGAGGTTCTGAGAAACACGACACCCTCTCTCAAGGCCTTCTTTCAACATCCGCCTTCCCTCCTCCACCCTGTCCCCCTTTGTCCCATGGGAGGGCATGATATCGTAATCTTTTTTCCTGATTTGTGGGGTGGGGAGGTGTTGCCTCTCCATTTTAAAAAATGATGTACTTCTGCAGAGCTCAACTGTCGCCTCAAGCATGCAGATACCTCTCTTGTTTGTGGGTGACCTGCCCCATCGGCATGGCACGCCCACATTCAGTACTAGAAAAGAGTCATTAGCTGTTGCACGTGAGTGTCAAGACCAAAAGACACTGGGCCTCTTTCGGAGGAAAACAATTTCTGCCTTCCTGCTGCTGCAAACGTACAGAGGTCACTCTTTGGCAATTTGTTATTAAAAAGAGCATTTCAAGTAGCAGCAATATTTAAGGTGCATGAAAACAAACAGAAATTTAATTCAACACCAAATAAACTTCCTCTGATGTGCTACCTAACCAATACTCAGCTAAACTACAAATAAATATATTCAGCATCTCTCTGGTTTTTTGTTTTTCAAAAAATAAACCGCAAAAGGCCATCAACATTTTTTAAAAAAGACTATTCTTAC
This sequence comes from Elgaria multicarinata webbii, assembly GCF_023053635.1. Classification (NCBI taxonomy): domain Eukaryota; kingdom Metazoa; phylum Chordata; class Lepidosauria; order Squamata; family Anguidae; genus Elgaria; species Elgaria multicarinata. The sequence continues at coordinate 20,430,197 of NC_086187.1, read as the reverse complement.
AGTGAAGCTGTTCCTACTCAACATTTTCCAAAAATGAATTAAGGGGGTAGGAATCTCTTACAAGACCAGGTTCACACGTAACGTTAACGCATGGTTTGTTGCCCTACCCAGGGTTTGTCTGGCAGACAAGCGAGCAAACCAGGATTAGTTTTCTCAGTTCTTGGGCTGTTTCCTGGCTCCTTCACCCGCTCACTCCCTCTATCCCAATGCCTTTGCAGCACTGTCGTATTGGCAGGTAGAGCAGCTGGGGTTTGTCTGTTTTTACCACTCTGTAGCCACCTCAGTAGCCTGCTGAAACAACCCATTAACAACCCATGGTTCTGAGTTTCCATGTAGTAACAACCCAGGGTTTCATAACCCAACAGCAAACCATAGGTTCTCTTTCTGGGTTGTGCATGGTTAACAAACCATGGGTTCACACACCACAACCCAGAATTCCACAACCCATATCATGGGTTTGCACTGTGTGCGAACCCAGCCATGAAAAGACAAGAAGGCCCAGAGCTTCAAGACAGAAGGGTATCACATGGCAACACCTCACACAATGAAGACATGGGCCATTCAAAAGCCAGTCAGAGACTGATTTGAGTGAGTGCAAGATTTGAGATCTGTTGGAGCCCTTCTCTGCATCCCACCAGCACAGCACATTCGCTATGATGGGACAAGGGACAGGGCTTTCTCTGTTGTGGCCCCCCGACTGTGGAACGCCCTCGCCTTGGAGGCCCGACTGGCGCCAACGCTGATTTTATTCCAGCGCCAAGTGAAAACATGGCTTTTTAACAAAGCTTTTAATGGTTGAATTCACCAAGATGGCACATTGTTTGAACTGTTTTAATTGTTTTACTACTTTTAAATTATATATTGTTTTAACTTGGTTAATTTGGTTAATTTATCTTGGTTAACGTAACTTGGTTTAATTTGTTTTTAGCAGTGTATATTTACTGTTTTATACTGCATGCTTTCATCAGTACGCCGCTCTGAGATCTTATTGATATAGGGTGGGATATAAAAGTTTTAAATAAAATAAATAAATAAATAACGAAACAAGACTAAGATTTCTAGAGGCTAGGCAGCCCGCTCGAAAAACAGCAGGAAAGGCATTTAAAAAACCACAGTGCTGGTTTTTTAAAAAAAGACAACAAAACTTCCGATGACATATCTCCCTACCTCAATGCACTGCTTGATCCAAAAGTGGTTCCCCATCGCTTCCCAGTTTTGAGAACAGGTGACATACAACAGGCGCTCATAGACCCGGCGCTTCATGGAGTTGTCGAACACCTCAAAAAACTTGGCCCGGATCAGTGGCTGAGCACAGCGGAGTCCCGAAAGGAAGGCCGGCTCAAGTTTCGCGGTCAGCTCGCTACCCGAAAGGTTTTCGTCCCTAGGAAAAGAGCAGCGTTTAAAGTCCGGAATCAGGAAAGCAGGAACGGGTTTTCGTAACCAAATGTGAGATCCTGGCCCTCCTGTGTGTGACAACCTTTTAAGTGTTTGAAGATCGCACTCTTCAAATACTTGAAAGGTTGCCACACAGAGGAGGGCCAGGATCTCTTTTCGATCCTCCCAGAGTGCAGGACACGGAATAATGGGCTCAAGTTACAGGAAGCCAGATTCTGGCTGGACATCAGGAAAAAACTTCCTGACTGTTAGAGCAGTATGACAATGGAATCAGTTACCTAGGGAGGTGGTGGGCTCTCCCACACTAGGGGCCTTCAAGAGGCAGCTGGACAACCACCTGTCAGGGATGCTTTAGGGTGGATTCCTGTGTTGAGCAGGGGGTTGGACTCAATGGCTTTATAGGCCCCTTCCAACTCTACTATTCTATGATTCTATGAATAAAGTAACAAGGTCACGAAGATAGATGGCCCCGGGGTGAGCTCACAAGAAACAAGTCAGCAAGAGGGTGCATTTCATTCACGTCTGTGTGCTTTACTTCTGTTCTGCTGATAGATATTCCAAGAACTGGGGGGGGGGGATTTGGGGTACCCTATAAAGCTTCCCAGGTCTCTAAACTACACTGCTAGTAGCCATATTTCCAAGCACTCTAGGAAGGACTCCCTAGGCCTTATTTATAATCATCGCAAGCGTGAATAAGGATCCAGGAATGTGGGGTGGGTATTAGGGAAAAGACTGCAGATCAGTGTTAAGAGGACACGCTTAGCAAGCAAAAGATCCCAAGTTCAAGTGGCTAGGCCACGAAACTGGGTGCTCAAGACCTTTGGGCCGTCAGACAAAATACACAGCAAAGGTGCTAAATGGCCCAGTGGAATTCTAAGTCAGTATACAGCAGATTCATGGAATTGGAAGAGGCTGTTTAGGTCATCATGTCCAACCACCTGCTCAGTGCAGGAATCCACCCTGAAGCATCCCTGACAGATGGCTGCCCGGCCTCTGCTGGAATACCTACAGCGATGGAGAGTAATGAATGACCCCCAAAATAAATTAGTGAACTACTAAGCAATGAAACTTTCTGAACTCCTGAAATCCATTATTATTTATGGCATTTTGCGTAATTTCAGGACTCATCGCTACATAGAAAACGTGATGCAATAGGTGTCATGTCTAACCCTACTGCTCCTGTTTTGGGAGGTGTTTCAGGTAATCAATCAGAATCAGAACTAGAAGACACAGCGCCAGACACCAGCCAGCCTGTACCAGTGCAGGAGGAAGCTCTCACAGACGATTCCCCAGCTGGGAGTCAGCCCTCTCCAGAGCTTATCTCCTCAAGGCCAAATCCTACACACTCAGTGGGAAGTGAGCTTTCTTCTGGAGGTGAGTGTCCCAACAAGCTAGCTGACACCAGGGTCAGCCAGAAGCTCAAAAGCACAGCGCGGAAGGAAGGCGTGAGAAAGTCAGTTCGATTACACCAGAACCTGCCTCCGCATCAGGCACTCTGAAGTTACAGGCGTTTGGGAAGAGGCTTCCTATTCTTCTAGAACGCTAAGTTTGCATAGTGGACTATTATCTTGCTTAGTTTGCATAGTTTTGCCTAGGGGGACGTTTCCAAGAGGTTAGAGTCTCTTCAGGTAGAAGAGACGTTTGTTGCTTAATAAAAGCTCTGTGGATTACTTAGCAGGCCTCGTCATTTGCCTCCCATCGAAAGCAGGAGTGTTCTGAGAAACACGACAATAGGTAGGGTGCCGCCATATATGTTCCTTTCAATGAGAAGAACCGATGGAGATTGACTTGGGATTTGAATAGGTGTGAAGATGCAAATACAGCCATAGAAACCTTAGAGAAATGGACTGTTATTTTACCCGCTGCCCCCCTCCCCCCCCCCCATCCACCTTAGCTTCAAAAGATGGATGGTAAGTTATTAAGGTCATGCATGGCACAAATTATGAACCAGTAAGCCGAACCAGCTGATTAATTGCTATAATTTACCTATAGACATAGTTAACAAGGTCTAGGAACTGGGCATTTAATTCAAGGTCCTCTGGAAAACGTTTTTCAATGTAGGTCATCATTTTTACTAGTAAAATGGACTTCTCCCGAAGCGTAGGCGTCTGTTTTTAAAAAGAAAAAGGAGAATGTGTTTAGTTTTTCCACTTTGTCTTTAAAGTGGCAAAGCAATGCCGGGCCCAAAAACACAAGCATTTCGTGGAATACCTGCAGCTCTTCGTGAGTTGATTTTCATGTTTTGACACATCTAGCTATACACATTTGCATTCAAGTGTAGTGCAGAATAAGTAACTGAAAGTGCATTAGACATATCGCCCCCACCCAAGCACGTAAGGAGAAGAATATGACAGTCAATATACATCAGAAATGTTGCAAGTAACATCTGAGAACGTTTTACCAACAAATGTTCATTTGCACAGAATAGATGTACTCTCTTTCTCATGCTAATACACTATTTGTATAATCCACCATATACTCCATCTTCGTTCCTATTTTCATACGCTGCATAAAACTCCTGTTTCCTCCATCCTATCCCCCGTTCCTTCAAGGGTTCACAGCATGTACATCTAATCCACCCTTAGCTTCACACATGATTAAAAAAGCCACACACTATGCACAGAAACCTTGGACAAACGCCTTCACACAGGGCAGAGTTAAACTATGGAACTCCCTACCACAAGATGTAGTGATGGCCGCCATTTTGGACAGCTTTAAAGGGGGGTTGGATAAATTCCTGGAGGAGAAGGCTATCAATGGCTACTAGGCCTGATGGCTACCTCCAGCATTCGAGGCAATAAGTCTGTGTGCACCAGTTGCTGGGGAACATGGGCGGGAGGGTGCTGTTGCACCATGTCCTGCTTTGTTGGTCCCTGGCCGACGGCTGGTTGGCCACTGTGTGAACAGAGTGCTGGACTAGATGGTGTAGAGAATGTGCATAGGGGGACATTTTTCTCCCTCGCCCATAATACTCAAAGCTTGGGTCATCTCATGAAGCTGATTGGTGGGAGATTCAGGACAGATAAAAGGAAGTGCTTCACACAGCACCTAGTTAAACTACGGAATTCACTGCCACAAGATGTGACGGCCATCAATTTGGATGGCTTTAAAAGAGGGTTGGATAAATTCCTGGGGGCGAAGGCTATCAAAGGCTACTAGCCCTGATGGTTGTGTGCTACCTCCAGTATCCAAGGCAGCAGTAAGCCTGTGTGCACCAGTTGCTGGGGAACATGGATGGGAGGGTGCTGTTGCACCATGTCCTGCTGTGTGGGTCCCTGGCCAATGGCTGGTTGGCCACTGTGTGAACAGAGTGCTGGACTAGGTGGACCCTTGGTCAGATCCAGTGTGGCTCTTCTTATGTTCTTATGCACAATAACCCTTGGGCTGATAGTAGTTATTGGTACAACGCCAACCAGTGAGGTTTGAACCCACATCTCGGTTCTAATCCGACCCTCTGACTATTAAGCCACGGTGGCTCTCAGATCAGGTGAGACAACATCTTATAGGACAAAGATACAGTGAGAAGTTTCTTTTGCACTCTACAATAAGCGTTACGCCCATCACAGTACCTGGTTGGTAGCCATTGAAGTGTTGTTCTTCACCCACTCTTCCACTATTTTGACCACGGCCCGGAGGATTTTGGCATCGTTGGATTTTTCAATGAGAGATGTTAGAATGGCTTGGATGAAATTCTTCCTCATTTCCATGCTCATCACCGCAAGGCGGGTTTTCACCAGGTCTAAGCTCAGCATGACCAACTCGCTTGTGCCGGCTAGGGAAAGAATCAGAGTAAAACCACATCTATTATTTGACGACGTGTCGAGCGAGTGCCCTGCAATGGACAGCGCTGACGGACACTCCCCTAGCAAATAACGAGAACTGCTCCCAGGATGGTTCCGCAAATCACAGGAACGCTTCTGCGTGACTAGTCCCAAACAAGCCCACTGCAAACCATGGTTTGCAAAGCTGGCTTGTTTAAATTCACCGTAATTAAGTTTCAACAACAGTTACGAGGTCGTACGATGTGGCAAACCGCTATTAATCCAAACAGGAAGTGACACGTCCCAAACTCTTCCTCCCGGTTCTGCGGGAGGAAAGGCAAGTCCATGAGGAAGCTGAGCTTGTTCTCACAGTCCCACCGCCATCACAGGCACGCCTGGTGGGAACGCGGGAGAGGGCCTTCTCGGTGGCTGCTCCAGTGCTCTGGAACAGAGAAGCTAGGCTGGCTCCTTCCTTGATGAGATTTCAGAGGCAGGCAAAAACTCTCTTGTTCCGCCAGGCCTTTGGCAAATAATCTGGACCTCCATCTATGCCAAGGACTTATAAAATTGCCATATATTTTAAATGTTTGCATGTTTTAATACTGGAACATATTTAATATATTTCTAACTTTCATATATTTCTAATCATAGGTTTTAAATGTGTATGTTTTAAATTTTGTAATGCCGCCTTGAGGCTCAGCATCAAGCAAAAGGTGGGATACAAATAAATATAATAATAATAATAATAATAATAATAATAATAATAATAATAATAATAATATCACTAAGCCATAAAGTGTGACTTCTGAATGCAGCCAATTTTACTATGAGGGTTGGGAGAGAATTGGTTGGGAGGCAGAGGATCCTTCGCCCTTCACTTGCTCCTTCATTCTCTTTGGTATATCCTTGCCCTCTCTGGCACTTTCCCCTCTGCCAATCTCATTAGCCAGAAAGGAGTCGGGCCGGAGGCAAGTAGCCTCGTAGGGACATTTGCAGCCAACGACTGACAGATACGGACTGACCGATGATCATCCCCTGCAAATGCTACCCGCCCTCCATTCCTGCTACCCATAGCAAACACTGGGCTGGCGACAATACGTTTGAATTAGAAGAGAAAGGGCGCCGCTGAAAAGATCACAGTGTCAGCGCCAGGTGAGCCTCAGTGGGGAGTCGGGGGCCACCACTGAGAAGGCCCTCCCCTTTGCTCCCACCTTGCGAGCCTCCCTTGGAAGTGGCACTTGGAGGGGGTCCCTCAACGTTGATCTCAGCGTCCAGTTATGTTCAGCTCAGGAGAGGCGTTAGAAGTATGTTTTAAGAGGCATTCCTGCATTGAGCAGGGTGGTTGGATGATGGCCTTATAGGCCTGTTCCAACTCATTTATTTATTTATTTATTATTGCATTTATATCCTGCCTTTTTTCCTCCAAGGAACCCAAGGTGGTGTACATAACCCTCCTCCTCTCCATTTTTATCCTCACAACAACAACCCTGTGAGGTGGGTTGGGCTGAGAGTCTGTGACTGGCCCAAAGTCACCCAGTGGGTTTCCATGGCCGAGTGGGGACTAGAACCCGGATCTCCCGACTCCCAGTCCGACACTCTAGCCACTACACCGCACTGTGATTTCTCCACTCTCATGCTTTGCAACAGAGATTCCTTTTCATCCCCATGTCTTTTTCTCACGAACAGCAACTCTGAACAAGATTTCTCAATCTTAAAGAAAGTTCTGAAACACACTATGAAATTTGGGGCCTTCCAAAATGCACGCTAATCTCCACGTTCAGGGACGACGTTAAATCGATCACGCAACTCAACGCTGGCAACCGCACAGTTACGGCCTGTTTATTACCTGTGTTCGCTTCCGCTGTCCCTGCTTGAGACTGCTGGTTTAAGTGCTCCCTAACCATCTTCTGGAGAGATCGCATGAAGACTGAGATCAGCCTGTCTATATAGCTGGGATTGTTGGTGCATGCAGATTTCAGAATCATTAAAGTACCTAAAAACACACACATACACACACGCATTACTAAAAGTGATGTCAAAAACAAACAAAAAATTGGAACTGTTTTGTCACCGTCCTATTTTGAACAAGCTAACTTTTTTTAAAAAAAAAAAAATAGTTGATTTTTATCCACCCTGGTCAAAGCACAGCCCTTTGATCTCCAATGCTTTTTCTATGAAGCTGTAACTCAATAATTCTAAAGAAATTTTCCAGATAATTTGCACTTTCGTAGCCAAGAGAATACATGACTTATTCCATTTATTTCCCACATGTCTCCTGCCTCCATTAAGGATGCTTTAAACACCTGCACTTACTGACCTGGTTTGCATGTAACAACAACCCAGAGCATGGGTCGAGAACGGTTTGTTCTTGAATCCTGGGTTGTCATGACATGCAAATCCTGCATTATGTTTTAACCACAAACAACTCCAGAAAGGAACGCATGGTTTGTTGTTGGCTGGTGAACTCTGGGTTGCTCATGGTTAGCAACCCATAGTTAAACTAGGGTTTGCATGTAACAACAGTAACTCGTACTCAGCCCATACTCTGGGTTGTCATTATGTATGAACCAGGCCATATTCTGGGTTGTTGTTCTCTGCAAACCAGGTCACTTACTCTAACTGGGGTGGGGGGTGGGGAATCTTCAGTAACACTGTGTACTAGCTCCAGAAAAGAAAGAAAAAGACACCCCACGGGAGGCTCTATAACCTTGGGATGTTCTGGACAAACGATAAGCAGTATCTTTCTTGGTTAGTGTGGTCTGCAGCACAACCTGACACCTGACAAATAGGCAATTCCCAAAGTGAAATTACATCTGTCTACACAGATCACAAGGTAGGATAGTGAAGGACATTTGCCATTTAAAGCAGCCCGGCTCTCCAAAGCATTGCAATTTCAAGCCCGCCGTGTTGACAGAAGCAATTCCGTGGCAAGCTGAAGATGGAGCCAACTTGCCAAACTTTTTAATGGTTTCAACACATCGGCAGCGCCGGCTCTGTGACAAGATCCAAAGAGAAACCCGTTTGTCCTCGGTTTGTTTAATCAAAAAGTTACTATGTGAACAAAGCGAAAACAAAAACAAAGAGGAGGAAACCCTTATTGAGCTTTTCGTAGGATTAATTGAATGAACTCAGAACTAGCTCTGAAAAGAGTGTATCATATTGGAAACAAAAGCAGAGGGGGGGGGGGGAAACACCCTGATGATCTTCTGCAAGTTAAAGTTAACATCGGCTGAGACTTGGGGCACCATCTTCCACACACCCCACCCCAACGTCTTTGCCAATTTACAAGGGGTGGGTTGCTGCATTTCCGAGGGTGGGTGGGCGCTGGAGGTACTTCCATTACAAATTGGTTAAAAGGGATTTTCTTCGATATGCCGGAAACGTACCAAAAAGCTGAGAAGGGTTGGCGTTAGTAGCTTTTTCATAATTAGTAAGTCCTTCGTAAATAACCTTCCCAACGGCAGCGTAGAGACACTCCAGTTCTTCATACTTGGAGGCAACCGTCGAGGTACCTACACCAGAATTAACGACAATAGAAAAGATAGATTTATTTGCATTTGTGGCTATGGTCTTCCGTTCAGGCAGGAGGCAGGTGAGGCAGGTGCACAAACATGAAGTGTGGAGCCCAGAAATGGACGCAATACTCTAGATGAGGCCTAACCAGGGCCGAATAGAGGGGAACCAGTGCCTCACGCAATTTGGAAGCTATACTTCTATTGACACAGCCCAAAATAGCATTTGCCTTTCTTGCAGTCGTATCGCACTGTTGGCTCATATTCAGCTTGTGATCTACAACAATTCCAAGATCCTTCTCGCTTGTTGTATTGCTGAGACAGATATCCCCCATCTTGTAACTGTGCATTTGGTTTCATTTTCCCAGGCGTAGAACTTGGCATTTAAATTGATTTATTGATTTCCTGTAGCTGCTCAAGGACCCGTCTCTATGTTTTTTACTTGAAATGTAAAGAGTTTGCAACCTATCTAAAGGCATGGGGAAGGGGGGGAACATAAGGTATTTCCCCCTGTGGCGATATTCTAAATTTAATCGCAATGACTTACAGTGCAATCCTATATAAGTCGTTTCAGAAGTGAGCCCCCATTGAGTTAAATGGAGTTTACTCCCAGGTAATTTAGTATAGGATTGCCATTTTAGGGCACAGTGCTATGCATGTTAAGACGGAGGCCCCGTTCAGAAGACACCTTAAACCATGGTTTTAACGATGGTTTAGGCTGGATTCCTGCATTGGTTGGACTCGATGGCCTTGTAGGCCCCTTCCAACTCTGCTATTCTATGATTCTATGAGTCTATGATGGTTAAGACAGAAAGGCAGGCTTTGTTCAGAAGACACCTTAAACCATGGCTTTAACCACAGTGAATAAGGCTTTTTGCTTGATTTGCCATAGTTAGAGCCATAGTTTAAGGAGTCTTCTGAACATGGCCTGGCTTTCTGGCTTAACCACCATAGTTAAAGTTAGACATCATTTAGAGTATTGTATCCAGTTCTGGGCTCCACAATTCAAGAAGGACGCAGACAAGCTGGAGCATGTTCAGAGGAGGGCAACCAGGATGATTGCTTTGTCTGGAAACAAAGCCCTATGTAGAGAGACTGAAACAACCGGGCATGTTTAGCCTGGAGAGGAGAAGATTGAGGGGAGACGTGATAGCACTCTTCAAATACTTGAAAAGTTGTCACACAGAGGAGGGCCAGGATCTCTTCTCGATTATCCCAGAGTGCAGGACACGGAATAACGGGCTCAAGTTACAGGAAGCCAGATTCTGGCTGGACATCAAAAAAAACTTCCTGACTGTTAGGTTGTGGGCTCTCCCACACTAGAGGCCTTCAAGAGGCAGCTGGACAACCATTTGTCAGGGATGCTTTAGGGTGGATTCCTGCATTGATCAGGGGGTTGGACTCGATGGCCTTGTAGGTCCCTTCCAACTCTGCTATTCTATGATTCTATGAAAGCCGTGGCTTAAGGTGTCTTCTGAACGGGGCCAGAGAAAAGTCCTACAACTCCCAGCTCCATGCCAGCAGGGGAATGCTTGGAGTTGAAGGACTTTTTGCTGCCTAAACACGCGTAGGATTGTGCTGTTAGCTTCCTTGCTTACATTCTCCCTTATTCCCCGTTACCCAAGGTCTGCCTTTACACCCAATTTCCCTTTCTTGTCTTATTAAAATGGCCATGTTCAACAACTGAAAAACTGCACCTTCAAAGCAGAAAAATGGTAATTGCAAAAGACATTAAATTTACGACATGCATTTCTTGAGCCAAAGTAATAACTGCCACAGGTTATTAAGTTTTTATGCCGCCGGATAATGATGTATTCCTCATGATTACTTATTTCAACTTTTCTTTTAATTGGGGTTGAAAGTGCAAGCTTCTTTTCCTCCCCACTTTTTTTTTTTAAGCAAAAGAAGTATCCACAAAACCCGGCACAAATGAGAGGATTGCATATTTAGGGATGTACCGCCCTCTTACCCTGGCGTCACGCCTGCTTTTGAAACGGGCGGTTGGGGTTGAGGAAGAGAGACCACAAGCCTTGATATACTTGCTCTGTATGTGGTCTGGTTCTGGCAAGTGAACTGCATGATGGGATTGGAATGATGTATGTGCCTGAATGCACTGTAATGCTGAAACGGCTTAATCGGAAGGAAACGCTTTATCGGAATTTCTAATTGTCAAGACCTTTTGATATAACTGGCCCCGTTCAGACAACACGCTAAACCATGCTGCTTAACCACATTAACCATTTTGTGGTTAAGCAGCATGGTTTAGCGTGTTGTCTGAACGATGCCAGTATAAGACAAATCAGCCAGCTTGATAAGGAGGACTGACCATCCAGGTCAATCTGGCATTGCTAGAAGAGTTATGGGCCATCTGTTGATAAAGTATAACGAAGAAGTTTTCTTTGATCTGTCTTTGTTTTGCTTTAGAATTTTGCCAACCGCTAATTGGTTTATTTCTTTGTTTATTAATTTACAATGTTTATATCCTGGTTGCGCTTTTTATACTGTATTTCGTAATTGTGCTTTTAACCTGTTGGGTGTTTTATTGTGGTTTTAATTTTTGTGAACCGCCCAGAGAGCTTTGGCTATTGGGCAGTATAAAAATGTAATAAATAAATAAATAAATAAATATATGCTGCTCCCCATTCAAAATTTCGGAGCGGTGTACAAGATAAAACAAAAACAGAATAAAACACTTTAAAATAGATTTTAAAAGATTCAAAATATGCAGTAAACCGTGGCTGGTCATTAAGGAAAGGCTTCCTGGAATAATGATGTTTTCAGGAGGCGCCGAAAGGAGTACGAAGTTGGTGCCTGCCTGACCTCCAGAGGCAGGGAATTCCACAGGAGGGGGGCCACTATGCTGAAGGCTCTTCCCCTGGTGGACTCCAATTGGAGGATGGATCTATGTGGGACCACCAGGAGCAGGCCCTCGGATGACCTCAGTGAGCGGGCAGGTTGGTAGGGGAGAAGGGGCTCTCTCGGCTTAAGGTGCTACTGTGTATAAATATACCTGCTTTTCACACTGCCAGGAGAGTAGTTCTTTGTCTGCAGGACCTTCTCCACGCAGTTGCATTAAGCTCAATAAAACAGAGTTGCCTTACAACCAAAGTGGATTTTGATCCTTGACAGGGTGTAAAGGGACACACACACATACACACACATCCCAACATACTTGGTTCTGTCGGGAAGTTACTCATCAAGCGAGAAAGCAGGGTGTGGACGGCTCGCAGAACCTTGGTGTTGCCGCAGGTCATACAAGAGGCTATCCCTCGCTGCAGAGGTTTGAAGCTACTCAGAATCGCTGGAGACTGGAGGACGGTTAGGAGAAAGCTGAGAACCTCCAACCCGGTGCAGATATTGGCGAAGTTGGCCTGGGTAGGCTGCTCCTGCAACGAAACATCAAGGAGGAAAGAAAAGAGAGAGAGTCTTCAGGTAAAATCGGCCGGGCCTCAGCTCAGTCGCAGAGCACATGCTGCGCCCGCAGAAAGGTTCGAGCCCCAGCGTCTCCAGGTGGGGTTTCAAAAACGTCTGCCTAAAACCCTGGAAAGCTGCTGCTGCTGCCAGTCAGTGCCTGTAATCCTGGGTTAGAGGGACCAAGGGTCTAACTCAGTGCTGCAAGCTTCCACGGCAAAACGCACGGCACAGAAGGAAGGCGTGAGAAAGTCGGTGAGGTTACGCCAGAACCTGCCTCCACACTAGGCTCTCTGAAGTTACGGGTGTTTGGGAAGTGGCTTCCTATTCTTCTTGAGCGGACAATTGTCTTGCTTAGTTTGCATAGTTTTGCCTAAGGGGACGTTTCCAAGAGGTTAGACTCTCTTCAGGTAGAAGAGGCGTTTGTTGCTTAATAAAAGCTTTGTGGATTACTTAGCAGGCCTCGTCATTTGCCTTCCATCAAAAGCAGGAGTGTTCCAAGAAACACAACAGTTTTCCATGGTTTAGGGCACAGTACTATGCGCTTCTGGACAGAATAAAGTCCTACAACTCCCAGCATGCCCTGCCCCGGGCAACAGTAAACCAACTCCCTTTGCCCGGTGCCAAACATGCCTCCAGCACGGAGGTCTCCTGTGGAACAAAGGAGGGCAGGGCCATCTTATTTGGCTCCCAACGCCTGCTGCGTTCGCTGCACCACTCAAGAGCCCCTTGACAAGCACTAGAATAATAGATTTGCATTCAATTATTCAGAACGGGGAAGGTAGGCCAAAGATAATTCTTCCAGTGCTGTGTAATACCGCTTCATTTGTAAGAAAGGGGGGAAATGCGCGGAGTAGCTGCTAAGTAATTCGGTTTGATCTTCCCCCGTGCGATGAGCGTTCGTTAGTAAGCGTTGAATTTTAATGGAAATGCTGTCGAATTGACTTATAGAGCAATCAGAGGATGACATGTGCATTTTTTAAAAAAAAGGAAGAAAAGAAAGGGGTCGCTGTGAGGGAACCTGACAAGCTCTAAAGCCCAACAGTTAAAAGAAAAAAGAAACTACGCGCGTAAGGACCTGCAAAGACCAGGTTAACTAGCAGCTCAGCTGGTAAAAAGGAGGAACCGTTACATTTACGTGAACAAACAGACACGTTTCTTATGACATAGTAATACATAAAACACACCGAAAGTCCTTCCTGTGTTTCGTTACCTCCTGACCTTGCTCTTTACAATCTCTCCCCCACAATTGTGTCTTTGCATGTGTACACATGTGCAATTCAGAACGTAAGAAGCGCCCTGCCGGATCTGACCAAGGGTCCAGCTAATCCAGCATTCTGTTCACACCGTAACCGAACAGCTGCTTGCAGGAAACCCACAAACAGGAATGCAGCAGCACCCTACCCCCGCCACTGGTGTACATAGGCATAGCGCTTCTGAAACTGGAGGTAGCCTATAGTATCAGGACTAGTCGCCATGGATAGCCTTGTCCCGCATGACTTTGTCCAACCCACTTTAAAAGCCAACCATGTCGGTGGCCCTCGCTATATCTTGTGGAAGTGAATTCCAGCTTTTAACTATGCGCTGGGTGAAGAAGTCCTTCTATGTCTTTGAATAATAGAATCATAGAAGAGTAGAGTTGGAAGGGGCCTACAAGGCCATCGAGCCCAACTTCCTGCTCAATGCAGGAATCCCCCTTAAAGCATCCCTGACAGATGGCTGTCCAGCTGCCTCTTGAAGGCCTCTAGGGTGGGAGAGCTCACAACCTCCCTAGGTCATTCGTTCCATTGTCATGCCGCTCTAACAGTCAGGACGTTTTTCCAGCCGGAATCTGGCTTCCTGTCACTTGAGCCCGTTATTCCGTGTCCTGCACTCTGGGAGGATCGAGAAGAGATCCTGGCCCTCCTCTGTGTGACAACCTTTCAAGTACTTGCATCTAATGAAGTGGACTACAGCCAATAGTATGGGATGATGGGTGTTGCAATCCAACTATATCTGATGGAGAAGATGCATTCCCTATCCCTGCTTTATAGAAAGAGCAGGATGGTCTTTCCCCCCACCCTAAAACTGGGAGGGACCTTAAAACCCAAGAGGGAGGAAATCCCGTTCAAGGGACCTGCCCGGACCCTAAGGTCATCCTCAGGGGTCCTTCTCCGCAAGCCCCTGCCAAAGGAAGTGAGGCAGGTGGCTACTAGGAGGGCCTTCTCTGCTGTGGCACCCCGGCTGCGGAATGAGCTCCCTAAGGAGGTTCGCTTGGCACCTACATTATATGCCTTTAGATGCCAGGTGAAGACCTTTTTATTCTCCCAGCATTTCAACAGTCTAAAAATAAATTTTAACTCGGTGTTTTAAATTCGTAATTTTGCATTGCTGCTGTTTTTATCTGGTTGAGCTTTTCTATTGTATTTTCTATTATGGTTTTATACTGTTGTTTTATACTTTGAATGGTTTTAATTTTTGTGAACCGACCAGAGAGCTCCGGCTATTGGGCGGTACAGAGATGCAACAAATAAATAAATAAATAAATAAAAAGGAAATGCTCCATAGATCTTTTATGTCCCAAATCACCAAAACATGGTACGAAGTTAACACACAACTACGACGTGCTAAATGAGAAGAGACAGCTAGGCGAGAGCCCTCCTGTTCAAGCTCCTACCCAAAACTTCACAAATGAGGGCAGGGTCAAAGAAGAGGAGGCGCAGCTTAGGCCGCGCTCCGGCAGCTGCCTCCCCCTCCCCCTCCCCCTCCCCAGATAGTCCTGTTTGCATATCAAGGCCCTGACTTGAACCTGGACCATCGCTTCAAAGGCGTAATGCTATTCACAGCACCTGGGTACAGCCCCAAAACATAGGACCAACTCTTCTGGACTCTAATTGGCACACTTGGCAACGGAAGCGGCGGTCGGAGATATTTATTGTATTCATTAATGGGCAAGTATAGTAGAAGCTCTGTGCTATGCACGCCTGATAATGAATAAAATAAATATCCCAGACTGCTGCTTATAAAGCAAAACGGGGCAATTAGCATCCATACACAGCAATGAGCAAGGCTATTGCTCATACCAGCGGCGTTCATTAGACAGCTGTTAAGGGTCAATTTGGATGCATGGGGAACGTTGAACACCACGCATTACTGGTGCAGAGACACGTTCGGAGGCGCCAGCTTCCCTGCCCTGCAGCTGTCGAAATTGTCACGCTTCCGTATGATTCGCATCCCCCAAATCTCTTCGCCAAGTTCTCAAACCATTCCCTCCCCTTTATATACATACATCTTTCTCTCTCTCACACACACACCAATAGTAGCAACCCGAGGGAGAGCAGGATTTTTAAAAAAAATCAGCCTGAGCTTTTCATAGGCTCAGTTCAATCCAAGAGCAATAAGCATTTTCTTTCTGTCCCTCATACATTTTAATGTTCTTTATAAATAAGCACCTAACAAATTGCAGCATCTGAGATTGCAGTCCCAATCCAAAAAAAAAAAGCAAAACCACACTTTATGTCCCACTGAAATAAACTGGCCTTAAGTTGGCCATGGCTAAATGGTTCCATTCTTTCATGGATTGAGCTGGAAACAATGGATTGAGCTTCTAAAACAAACAACAAGCAAACCATGGTTTAGGCTCACTTCAGACGACACGTTAGTCAACGCAGTGTGAAAACTCCACTCAACGGTGGAGTTTCTAGGGGGTACTCCCCACACAACATGTTCCAACTCCACTGCTGTGCGACTGTGGGCTACTCTGGAGTTGAGTAAAATCCATCGTGACGTTTGATTGACAGTTCCTCCCCCCAGTCCTCCGTTGCTGCCAAAAAAACCAACAATCCCGGCAGCTATCCTAGAGTGGCACTCGCTCGTTTCGCCCCTCTTGCCAGGAAACTCTGTAGCCAGGGGGGGAAAAGTCCACTCAACACAACGGAAAACTCCACGGAGCCCTCCACACAGCACACAACACAACGGTTGTGCGGGAGCTCTCCTTTGCACAGCGTGGATATTCTGCTGGGAGTGTTTTCCAAATGAAAACCAACGTGGGGTAGAGTTTTCCCACTAGATCATACATTTCTCACCGTGGCGTTCTAATACCACCGTCGAGGAACGTGCTGTCTGAACTAAGCCATAGTAATGGCGAGCCCGACCGCGGGACAACTCCCTGGGAATGCAAACCGTTGCCTAAAAAAATAATAATACCAACATCCCACCCACGTTCCAGAGCAAAGACGAGCATTCTGGCACAAGGTTCATTTCCAATTCACAGCAGTTGACTTTTTTTCTTTCTTTTTTTTTAATCGTAATCCTGACGTCAAGAGAAGGACAAGGATAATTATTTGAGACCATAAATCAATTCCATTAAGCTGAACATTT
This sequence comes from Elgaria multicarinata webbii, assembly GCF_023053635.1. Classification (NCBI taxonomy): domain Eukaryota; kingdom Metazoa; phylum Chordata; class Lepidosauria; order Squamata; family Anguidae; genus Elgaria; species Elgaria multicarinata. The sequence continues at coordinate 20,413,759 of NC_086187.1, read as the reverse complement.
TCCAAGTCATGACACCAAATTAAATCGGCAATTAAAGAGGGCTAACATGACATTTTGAGCTCTCCGCAGCGAGCCCCACACGGCTGACTTCGACACCCGCTCGGGGTCTTCATATTTTTGAAAAGAATCCACACGTTTGGTGGAACACGGCAACACACCCACGGTCCTTTATTAGGCATTTAATTATATCGTATCTTACCGGCGCCTTTAAGGCTAAAAAAACCCACCTCCAACTTACCACAGTCATTAGAAGCTTATCAAACCACTGCAGTTTCAGCTCCGATTTTGGCCACATATCCGGCCGTAAAGCCGTCTTCAGAAGGTTGACGCAGCGCCGGGAAAGGAGCTCTCCCGGAGAGCCGGCGGTGTTTGAGTTGTCATTTACCTGGCAATTAAGCAGAATAATTGCTAAGTAGCCAACATTGATCATCATCATCATGGAGAACTCATTAAGATTTTCACGCCATCATACCTCCTGCGTGAAAACGGTAACCTCATTTCGCTGCTCCGAAAGGCTCGGTTAAAGCAATTGAAGGCGGTATTATTAAAGGCAGATTGTACAGGGTGGCCCAGCAGACAACCATCTAGCTCTGGATGCAGGAGCAGGCCGGCCCCGCAAACCAGGATCGACAAGGTGCTGGTTTTAACCTATAAAGCCTTACAGGGCTTGGGACCACAATACCTGACAGAATGCCTTTCTCGACATGAACCTACCCGAACACTACTTTCAACATCTAAGGTCCTCCTCCGGGTGCCTACTTAGAGGGAAGCTCAGAGGGTAGTGACAAGAGGGAGGGCCTTCTCTGTGGTGGCCCCCCAACTGTGGAACAATCTCCCTGATGAGGCCCACCTGGCGCCGACATTGTCATCTTTTGGGCGCGAGAGAAGAGATGATGGTGACAGTAATAATGATGATAATGATGGCTGGGTCTCCTGTGCAAACTTTGAAGCCAATGGTACCCAAACATTTTCAAGCTACTTAGCAAGAATTTTCCCCTAGTCTAGTAATTTTGCTCCCAACACCTCAAAGCTAAGTTTAGCACAGTTAGCGCCTCCCGAATACCAACGGAAAGGGTACGCTGTAAGGTGGGCCCCACCCTGGAAGAGACCCGCTCCCTGGTTGTTGCCAGACAGCAACCCACAGGTCGCAGTACAACCGGCAAGGCCTCTTCCAATGTTCTTAGCAGCTTGCACAGTTCTATATGGAGGAAGGTGATCCGCCCGCTAACTACTGGACCTTGCCCATGAAAAACCCAAAGGAGAGGAGAGAAACTGGACACAATTAGAGGATTCCTCTCCCCCACCCTTCCTGGATTAGGAGAAACAAAACACTGAGAATCTCCCTCTAGGAGAGCAGTGAAGTTGACTTTTTCGATGCTAATCAAGCTTTATCCACACATTCATTTCAGAAGCACACAGTACCTGGCAAGCAATCCTAATGAGGAAGTTGATTACAGTGTCCGTGTGTTGCTTGTCAATGGGCTTCGAAAGGAGGGCGTCAGCTCCGGGCAGTGACTGACTGCGTCCAAACACCTGAGGACACATTTGAGGTCAAAACAGAGAGTGACTAGGTTGGCACGTCACACTAACCCATGGTTTCTTTAACCCATGGTTTGTTACTCTGCCCAGGATTTGACTGGCAGACAACACACCATGGTTTGTTTTCTTAATCCCTGGTTTGTTTCCCTCCTCCTTTGCCTGCCCTCTCCCTGTATCCCAAGTGCCTTTGCAGTACTGTGGCTCTTGATTCTGTAGCCTGGCGAAACAGCCCATGAGCAACCCGTGAGTTCGCACATAATGACAACCCGTGGTTTAAATCAGGGGTGGGCAAAAGGTAGATCTTCAGATGTTTGGGATTTCAACACCCAGAAGTCCCTTGCCAGCATGGCCAACCGTCAGAAACGCTGGGAATTGGAGATCCAAAACCTTTGGACAACTACATTCTGCCTGTCTATGGTTTGAACAACCCAGAGTTCGCAACCAAGTACAAACAATGGGTTCTCTTCCTGGGTTGTTCGTGGTTAACAAACCCTGGTTTGAGAGCACAGCTGGGTTCACACAACCCAGAATTCAACAACCCATATCATGGGTTAGTGGAATGGGTGATCCCAGCCATTGAATTGCCGGGTCAGTGCATAAACACACTAACTCAGCGCAAAAAGAAATGGTATCATTTGCAAGGAAGACAGGGGGTGAGGGGGGTGATCCTTACAGCACTTATTGCTCCGGTAGCAGTCCTGAACCGCTTCACTTCTTGCCCAGAGTCGACCGAGAGCCCCCTCTTCACGGAGGACGAGGCAGAACTTGCTCCTTCACCACTGGCGCCCTGATCCATATCCGAATCCGGCTGCAGATAGGGGGTGAGTCAAAGAGTTGGAATTCAACATGGGGTTGTACTTGCAGAAAGGTTGAACATTTCGCAACAAACGCCAGAAGCCCGGGTCTCACCTGCTGGTCTTTGATCCGTTGCAACTCCCATTTGATCACGACTTCGGCAAGATCCACCGCCAGCTTCCTTTGCTCGATGGTGACGCTGGGGGTGAAGCCCAGCCGCTGCATGGCGCTCACCATGTGCTGCACTAAGTGGTGTCTCACCGGATAGTAAACCTGCGGAATTTTTTTAAAACATTGAGTTGATGCACTCACTTAATGCATTTCTATACCATAAGGAAAGCTGAGCGAAGGAAGATAGATGCTTTTGAACTGTGGTGTTGGAGGAAAATTCTGAGAGTGCCTTGGACTGCAAGAAGATCAAACCAGTCCATACTCCAGGAAATAAAGCCAGACTGCTCACTTGAGGGAATGGTATTAAAGGCAAAACTGAAGTACTTTGGCCACATAATGAGAAGACAGGACACCCTGGAGAAGAGGCTGATGCTAGGGAAAGTGGAAGGCAAAAGGAAGAGGGGCCGACCAAGGGCAAGATGGATGGAGGATATTCTGGAGGTGACAGACTTGACCTTGGGGGAGCTAGGGGTGGCGACGGCCGACAGAAAGCTCTGGCGTGGGCTGGTCCATGAAGTCACGAAGAGTCGGAAGCGACTGAACGAATAAACAACAACAAATACCATCCAACAGCCAAAGCTGCCTGGGTCGGTTCACAACAACTGAAATAATAATAATTAAAAAACCTTTCCGAGTTTAGGAAAATCATGTCCCAAGTATAGGAGAGCATTCGCCCTCGCTCGCTTTAATGTGTTGCTATCAGCATTACTAGAAGGACGATTTAGTAAAATCCCGGTTAATGAACAGATCTGTCCCTGTGGTTCTGGAGCAAAAGAATCTGTCGAACATCTCATTTTGCATTGTAACACGTATGAGGAATGCAGAAAAAAAGTTAATCTTGCTTTTATTGACAGCCTTTTCTGGATGTAACCCCACAAGGTTGGTATTAATCTGTTTAAGGGATGTGTCCTCCCATATTACTGAAAGGGTCTCTAAGTTTCTCGTGACCTCAATGCAAATTAGAAAAATAACGTTGCAATCCGCCTGGGAGACGGGACTTCACCAAGCTGTATTTTGTTTTTATGTCACTTTTTATCTATCCTTTGCATGTTTTGGTGTTGATGTTGCTGGTCGGCGACCGTAATAAATAACAATGAAAATCATGTCCGAATAAACACTTGGGGGGGTCTCATTCTTCACTGGAAGAAAAAAGAATCCTGAAGCGCTCTGGACACTGAATAGTGCTATACAGAGATGGTTGTAATATATTCGGGGCAAGCAGTGGCCTTTAAGTCCAGCAGCGAAGCGGCTTTTTCACCCTGCGCTGCCGATAAATATGTTTCGCGGTTTCCAAAGCCGGGAGGAAAAGTATTTGGCCAGCTCTTCTCGCTCAATCCAAGCTGTGCTAAGAACACCTCTACTGACACACTTATTCCCCCTGATTTCGTTGAAACCAAGCAGGGCTGGAGCATTACAATGAAGAAGAAAAGATAACCGTTCTAGTTTAAGTATTGTATTTTAAGAGCCTCTAGCCAACTGATTACGGGCGACTTTCATCTTCGGTTGTGATTCTCTCTCCGGAGCCCACTAACAGCGAAAGGCCTTGGGGGCACTGTTCTAAAATGACAAAAGCAACCAAGCGGTCTGATTCGCATAGTGGTCCAAATGACTAGAAAGGCACAGAGAGAGAGAGAGAGAGAGAGAGAGAGAGTTCACTGGCTCCAGACGGCAACAGCTCTTGTCCTATACAAAAATGACTCCCTTGGCCCTCAAGCAATCCAGCCTAAAACATCAACATAAACCAGCCTTTATGAAGTGCTCTGTACCAAAAGAAACCGTTGTAAATTTGATTTGTCTTCTGAGCCGTTTACGAAGGTCTCAGAGGGATCCTAAGTGAGCTGATTTATATGATGCAAACACAATTCATGGAGTTAGATGGGTCCAGGGCCGGTTAACCCTTTGCATGAATTAAGGTCAGCGCTTTAAGGGATTTCTGGTCTTCAGGGAACGTGTTAAACACTGCCTAGGAAGATGCAGAGGTAACATTTAACAGACGAGTCGTACATTTTAAAAACGGAAAGAAAGGAGCCTTCCAGTTGTTGTACGTAGATCTATGTCAGGGGTAATGGACTTCGAGTTGTCTTGAAATTGGGATTTGATTTAGCATATTTGGATTATGTATACTTTTGTTTTAATTTACCCTGTTAACAAGAGGGTGGGCTGTTCACTCCCAACACTGTAACAGAGGCTAATTTTGCATTAATTAATCCATGGTTTGCCAAGACACATGCCAGGTGCACTTCCATAGACTTTTTCAATATTCAACCCCTGATTAGGCCAGTCGGGGGATTGCTACGTAACGTCCGAACCCAGACAGTACACATTGTGGATTAAACAACCCACAGTTAACTTAATTAATAATGGTAGATTAACTGTGGGTTGTTTAACCCATAATTAACCTCTAGTGTCTGGGTTTGGACATCAAGTAGGAACCTTCAATCAGCCCCAATCAGGGATTGAATATTCAAAATAGCAGCAGGTCATGCCTGGTATGCACCACGGAAAATTGTGGGCTAATTAACCCATGATTAACCCACATGTAAATTAGGCCAATGACAGTGAAAGTGAGTGTGTATGTGTATACATATATATTAAAAATATACACACACTTACTTCCAAGGGATAGAAAAATTTGACAGGCATTATATTCACTTATTTCATTGATGTAATGAAATAATCCATTGATCCATTAAGTATGGGACTACACAGACAAGTATAGAAACCTCCCAACTCACACCACTGCTCTACACCTTAAACAGAGGAATGCTGCATGAATACCTTGAAGTGCTGGACTATTAAATGCAAAATGTGGACCAGCTGGGGAACCGTATGACCCTCTTCGACGATGATTTTCCTCGTCCAGTGAGTCAACATCTGGTGGCCATCCTCCATGCGAGCGGGCACTGCTGGCGTCAGAATAGCCATGGCTTGCCGAACGATGGCCCGGGCCTCCATGGCGTGAGCCTTCAGGAGGCTATGAAACACCTGGAAAGGAGAGCACGCACACGCAATTGAACTGAAAGCACGTGCAAAGAAAGCAAAGGCGGTTCTATCGCCAGCCGCGTGGATGCGACGTTCTCGAAAAGGCTACCATGCAGGTAATGGCAGGGTTTGCACATCACACTCACCCACAGTGGGCAGCCAGATACACTGGGCAGGTGGCTAGGCAAACAGCCTACTGTGCCTCCTTTCACAAGACTAGGCACACAACCTACATAGAGTAGTGTATTTCACACATACACCCTCGTCCTTCCTCCTGTAGTCCAGCTGCCAAGCCAGACAAGCAGTACACACACACACACACTCACAAACACACACACAATAACTCACACTACCAACGACTTCTCTACCTCTTCAGCATCCATTCAGGCCACGTTTCACTGATTAAAAGGGAAACGCGGTAGAACGGGATCCTGAACGCCTTATCAATCAGAGCTGGAGAGCTTCAGCCCCTCTCGGGGGCCCCAATCCAGCCCGCAGGGGTTCCCCAGGTTGCCCCTATTCCCCAACCACCAATCATTTGGTGACTTTTGTACTGTTCCTTCCCCCATTCTCAAAGATCCAAAGTCTTCGTTTACCGGCAGGAAGAGCTTTAAGCTAAAACGGGGTATTTGGGGGACCTGCCTTTTTTGCCTCTGGACTCACCCACCGCCGGGATGCGCCCCCCCCGAGAGGTTCTCGGAAACGGAGTCCGGCACCCCTGCTCCCCCACAGCCGCTCGCGCACGCATCCCATACCTGCAAGACGATCTTCTTGTGAATGGCAAATTTGGCAATGATGTGGGCCAGCAGCAAGTGGCCGCTGTATTTGCAGGCCGGGTCCACGCAGGCCTTCGAGAGCAGGCAAGGCCAAGCGAAGGTCATGAGGCGCCGGAGCTTGCTGTTCCGGTTCTTGTTGTTGTCGTGGATGTGGTGCGGGGCGTGCTCCACCAGGAGCGTGGCGAACTGCAGGAGGTAGATCCTCAGCGAGTCCAGCATGTCGGCCTGCTTTTCTGGATCGAGTACCTGCCCCCAAAGAGGGAAGGGAGAAGGAATTTCAGTATACGTTACTCAGAAAATAACAATAATAATAAATGACCCCGCCGGGCGCACAAAATGATGCATGGTGTGGAGCATGTGGATAGGGAGACATTTTTTTCCTCCCTCTCTCAAAATACTAGAACCCGGGGACATCCCATGAAGCTGATGGGTGGGAGATCCAGGAGAAATAAAAGGAAGAGCTTCTTCCCGCAGGGCAGGGTTAAATTATGGAACTCACTACCACAAGATGTAGTGATGGCCACCCATTTGGATGGCTTTAAAAGGGGGTTGGATAAACTCCTGGAGGAGAAGGCTATCCATCACAACTAGCCCTGACGGCTAAGTGCAACTTCCAGTATCCGAGGCAGTAAGCCTGTGTGCACCAGTTGCTAGGGAACATGGGTGGGAGGATGCTGTTGCACCATGTCCTGCTTTGTTGGTCCCTGGCCGATGGCTGCTTGGCCACTGTGTGAACAGACTGCTGGACTAGATGGACCCCTTGGTCTGATCCAGCAGGGCACTTCTCATGTTCTTATGGCAGTGGGGAGGGTGGATCTCCCAAAATTGGGCGGAGCCCTTCCTCTTTCGGAAGGCTTATCCTGGATCCAACCCAATGAATGCAAGAGTTGGAGAGAACGTTCCTACGGACAATTACCTGTTCCTGACAGGTGAACATGGATTCTAGCTCTGCCAATGAACTTGAGATAACTTATTGAGCCAAGTTTCGATACCACCAGATTGCACCAAGTGGTTTCGTCACCGTTTGAGATCGAACAAATTCAACCCAAGGAAGAGAGCTGTTCAGCCTCCTCCCCCTGCCCCTACGTTGAAAGAGGCTGCAGAGCCACACAGGCTAGCCACAGCCACCGGGGCACACAGAGGCCATGCCCCCATCCCCCACGCATTCAGATCCGACGCATTGATCCCAAGGCGGAAGTTTCATCTCTTCGGTTGAAGCCAACAGGGCTTTAGTCATGCTTGGCTTGGGGTGGGTCATGCCCACAGATGTTCGGAACATCTGGCTGCTGCTTTCCTCCTTAGGATGAACTACCTTTGTTATGAAGACGCTGGTGATGCTTTCAGGGTTGTCCCCTTCTGGGTTGGGAGGGCCCAACAGCTGTTCCCCTTCCCCCTTTTCAAAGCTGTACAAGAAGGCAGGATTGAGGACGTGCTGCAGAACCTGCAGGTCAGGAAGAGAGAGACGGAGGGGAGGGGGAATGAAGAACCTGCCATGGACTCTTCTGAAGTCCCACCTGCCTACCATGAATGAGTAATATCAAAGGACGCTTAGGAATCGCTCTAGAAATCAAGTCTCTTCTACGGCCAGGCTGCAGGTAAATAGCTACATCCAGGGCACCGGTGGGTAGAGGGTCTACTAGGCCATCCCTGCAAAGACGGAATGCCATACCTGGGATGGCTAACTATCCCTAAATATAGGAAGGCATTCTCCTTAGCAAGGTTCAATGTTCTCCCTTCCAAGCTATCAGAGGGCAGATTTAAGGAAATCCCAAAGAATATTAGACGCTGCCCCTGTAATGACGTTGAGGTGGAGTCCATCTTGCATGTACTACTTTACTGCAGTTACTCTCAAGAGGCCAGGAAAGACCTAATATGTCCTAATATGTATACAGTGTTTCCCCAGTATCTCTCCTGAATCTCTTATGACTATTTTAGTTCAGGGCACCAATAAGCCTGTTACTGAGCAAGTGGCCAAATTTTTGAATCTGGCTGTTCTCATTAGAACACTCATGGACGTCTGATCGTTATTTTAAACCTACCGATTAGCATTTTTTTACAGTTTTTGCATGCTTTCTTTTTACCATCATGCATTTTGTATTAACGTCTGTGTACTTATATGCTATAACAATGGTCTGTTGACTGCAAATAAAGATTGATATTTGATTTGGTATTTGCCAATGGTAGTAGGGGCCACGTGCCCTCCACTCTCGGTGCGGCCAGCTGTGTGTGGTCCACCAACGGTGCAAAGACACTGTTGGATCCCATCCCATGTGCCCACAGACCCATCCGTTGGCACCTCCGAGGCCCACTGCCTCCCCAAGTTTTAATCTTGCTTCTTACATTTCTTTTTTAAATTGTCGTTTTTTTATAACATGGGACGCGGGCATGTTGCATCTTCATTTGGGTTGAAAAAGAGTGGTTTTGTGTTTGGGCTTCTTGGGCAAGTGATTTTTCTTTAAGTCTCATTCACTTTGCCTTCTGGGAAACAAGCGTTTCGTAACCGGCCATGCCTACTGCAGCAGCAGCCATCTTATGAATAGACAAGCCATCCCACGGTGGCCATTTTGAGACAGCACCCATGATGCTCTCAAAATTCCAATGAGCCCACCAACCCAGAAAGGTTGGGAATGAGCCAATATTCAAGATGAGGCACTTTAAAAAGGGAGCTTGACTAACTGCTGACTAACTGCTCACTGGCCGGTGAGATCACATTACGCCAGTCCTTTTACAACTTCATTGGCCGCCAGTCCAGGTCCGGGCCCGATTCAAAGTGCTGGTATTGACATTCAAAGCCCTAAACGCTTTGGGGCCAGGTTATTTGAAGGAATGCCTCCTCCCATATGTACCTGCCTGGACCTTAAGATCATCCACAGGGGCCCTCCTCCATGAGCCCCTGCCAAAGGAAGTGAGGCAGGTGGCTACTAGGAGCAGGGCCTTCTCCGCTGTGGCACCCGAGTTGCGGAATGAGCTCCCCAGAGAGGTCCGCCTGGCGCCTACAATGTACTCCTTTCGTCACCAGCTGAAGACCTTTTTATTCTCTCAGTATTTTAACACTTAATTTTAACTTAAATTTAAATTTTACTGTTCTAACTCTGTATTTTAATCTTATATCAATTTCTGCTGCGTGGTTTTATCCTGGTTGTGCTTTTGATACTGTATTTTGTATTTGTGTTTTTAACCTGTTGGTTGTTTTATTATGGTTTTAATTTTTGTGAACTGCCCAGAGAGCTTCGGCTATTGGGCGGTATAAAAATGAAATAAATAAATAAATAAATAAACCTATCACTGCTCTTCTTTATTTTTTAAAGTTATTTTTATACCCTCCTCAGCCCCACCCCGAAAATGTTTCCTGGAACAGCTTATAATCAATTAGTAAAAAGGCATGGTATTTTTATAAACGTGGTCCTGCCAATTATGGAATCCCTGTTGACATTTAAAGCAAGAAACTTTTGATGCCCGAGAAAACGAAACGTAAATACCAGCCCCAGGTTCACGTAACTGATTTCGCTATACCTTGGCTTTAAGCTCATCTCCAAAGTTGGGATCGCTGAAGTCGACAAAACGGAAGAACAGAGCCCGTTTCTGGGCAATGGTGTAATTTTTAGGAATCTCTTCTTCCATGTATTCTTTCAAGAAAGTCATGTTGCAAAGAAAACGGCCGGTGAAGGCCCGGAGAAGCTGGAAGAGCAGTTCTATGTCACCGTAATTTCTCCTGAACAAAAGTTAAAAAGCAACCAAAAAAAAGCTAAGAAGCACCAAGGAAAGAAGAGAACTTGGAAATAAATACGCTACTTTCAAAGCTGAAGCACCCAATGCTCCGGCGGCCATTTTAGGAAACAGAAAACTGCCTCAGCAGAGATCAAACATGTCCTTCTAACCCAATAGTCTGTTCTCACTGGCTGAGGCTTTCTCATCACTTGCTACCCAACCATTTTTTTCATTGGGGGGGAGGGAGAGGTGTCCTCTACCACTGAGCTAGGAATCCCTTATATTTGAAGTAAAAACAAACACCCCAGTGCGAAGTAATCCATTGTGCTAAAAGGACACAGATGAACTGGAGGGGGTTCTGAGGAGGGCAACCAGGTTGATCAGGAGTCTGAAGCAAAGCCCTATGAGGAGAGACTGAGGGGAGACATGATAGCACTCTTCAAGAAAGGTTGTCACACAGAGGAGGGCCAGGATCTCTTCTCAATCCTCCCAGAGCGCAGGACATGGAATCATGGGCTCAAGTTACAGGAAGCCAGATTCCAGCTGGACATCAGGAAAAACGTCCTACTGTTAGAGCGGTACGACAACGGAACCCATGACCTAGGGAAGTCATGGGCTCTCCCACACTAAAGGCCCTCAAGAGGCAGCTGGACAGCCACCTGGCAGGGATGCTTTGAGGTGGAATCCTGCATTGAGCAGGGGGTTGGACTTGATGGCCTCAGAGGCCCCTTCCAACTCTACTGTTCTATGACTCTTTGATTAGCTTCTTCTTTCCTCCCAGCGACCAGCTGTTAAAAAAAAAGCTCTCATTTTCGAGAGGACAAGTTTTTTGTTTTTATGCTTCTCCAAGCCTCGGGGTCCCTCCCTGACCCCCAACCCCCTTGCATGCCACAACCTCCCTCTCATTTCCCCGCGGCTCCATTTCCATCGGCACTCAGCAACGGGGTTTGCTATTAGAGAGAGCAAGTTACACTCACAGGTCTACGTACTTGCAGTAATTCAGTAAGCAGTACGCCAGCAGCTTTGGCTCCTTCCAGTTCGTCGCAGCCATGTTCTCCTTCCGGTGCCGTTCCTGAAAGGCCTCACTGACCCACACTCGCCTGAGCTGGCTTACTAAGGAATGCTGGTTCGCCAGCCAGCCCTCGTCGTTCTTTACGATAATGCTGATGATCTGCCAGAAACGAAAGAGCAAGGACATTCATGGGCAGGCAGTTCTTCAACAGCCTTAAGCGGGTTATTCATTATGGCCGTTTAATGTTTCCTTCCCAGTAGTTCTAGACAAAGATGTGAAGAACCTCTCGTCTCTTCAAAACCATAAGGGAAATTAGATTTTAAAAATAAAAAGAGACAGAGGAAATGAAGGAAAAAAGAGTGGGGAGGGAACAGCAATTCATGATTCAGTAGTGGGCCAGTAGCCACAGATAGCCTCACGGAAGCCCACAGTTTTTAACATAGGAGTATCTTACCTTGATGGCCTGAAACTGGAGGTCCAGGCGCATGGTGCTGGTGCTGGGGGAGCCGGGCCGGACAGCTGTTTGAGTGCCGCCAGGTAAGAGCAATGTGATGAAGCGATTAGGGTTGGCTGCCAGGACATCTCGCAAAGGTTTTGCATCTTTATGTTTCAAAAAACTCTGATTCGGGTGGGGGGGGGGGGAGGAGACAAAGATAAGTCAAACACTGATGAGAGCGAGGAAAAGACGGTGGAAGGAGGACTGCAAGCCAGGCACACAATGCAATTCTTTTTTTATTCTTTTATTTAAATAAATCCATGGTTTTTTTATTGTTATTATTATTATTATTATTATTATTATTATTATTATTATTATTATTATATACTGAACTAAAAACAAAACAAAACATAAAACTAGACATATCAATACTTATTCTATAACCCTCCCTTGCTGTTTATTCGTTCAGTCGCTTCCGACTCTTCGTGACTTCATGGACCAGCCCACGCCAGAGCTTTCTGTCGGCCGTCGCCACCCCTAGCTCCCCCAAGGTCAAGTCTGTCACCTCCAGAATATCATCCATCCATCTTGCCCTCTTCCTTTTGCCTTCCACTTTCCCTAGCATCAGCCTCTTCTCCAGGGTATCCTGTCTTCTCATTATGTGGCCAAAGTACTTCAGTTTTGCCTTTAACACTATTCCCTCAATTGAGCAGTCTGGCTTTATTTCCTGGAGTATGGACTGGTTTGATCTTCCTGCAGTCCAAGGCACTCTCCCTACACTTGGTCTTACATCAAATCACAGCACTAAATATGCAAAATAGAAGTATCTCATTAATTGTGACAACTCCGGCAAAGTTGATTATCTGTTTTTTCTTATGAGCCCCCCAGATTTCTATAGCCTTCTGCCAAAGTCATTCTGTTTGATTCCTTTTCCATGTGGTCTATATATTTTTGCCAGTCCGTCTTGAAAGTATCTCTTTTCTTTAGCCCTCTTTATGGTCTTAACTTCTGTGTCAACTTTCCGTTTATTGCTATGTCCCAGATTTTTCTTTCTCCGCAGTGCGATTCTAAAATCTGGGCGCGGTGTCAAATCCAGCAGCTCACACCCAACACCTCGATCGTGCTTCAGGAATCGGGGGCTGCTGCATTTGCACCTCCCCTTTACACCCGGCAAGAACGCAGACCTCCCGCCAGCATCTTAAAACGCGCACGTGCGTGTAAAGTCAATTACCATGAACATCCTGCTCCACTGCGGATCGTTTAAGGTTGCTTCCATCATGAACAGCTCGACCGTCTGGGACGGATGACGCGTCAGAAACTTTATTAATGGTTCTCGGAACGGGCTGCCAGCCTACAAGAAAATAATAATAATAATAATAATAATAATAATAATAATAATAATAATTTTATTATTTATTACCTGCCTCTCCCTTTGGATTGAGGCGGGGAACAACATTAAATACAAGACATAAAACTGGTTAAAAGAGCATATAAAACCGATGCGATATTAAAATAACCATCACAACATCTTAAAATTCTTAGGTCTAAAATTCATCTGGGTAGGCCTGCCGGAAGAGATGAGTCTTTATGGCTGTCTTAAACTCAGAGAGAGTATTAAGCTAGGGTGACCCTATGAAAAGGAGGACAGGGCTCCTGTATCTTTAACAGTTGTATTGAAAAGGGGATTTCAGCAGGTGTCGTTTGTTTATATATATGGGGAACCTGGCGAAATTTCCTTTTCATCACAACAGTTAAAGCTGCAGGTGCCCTGCCCTCTTTTCAATCTGGTCACTCGAGTATAGCTCCTGCAGCTTTAACTGTTGTGATGAAGAGGGGATTTCACCAGGTTCTACATATATACAAATGACACCTGCTGAAATTCCCTTTTCTATGCAACTGTAAAAGATACAGGAGCCCTGTCCTCCTTTTCATAGGGTCATCCTAATTAAGCCGGCGAAACTCCTCCAGCAGGCCATTCCATAGTCTGGGGGCGGCAGAAGGAAAAGTCCTCTGGGTAACAGTTGTCAGTCTAGGAAAGTAAGCTTCATTTGGCGCATGGACAAGCTCAAAGCAATTTGGGATTAGGTTTTGGGGAAACGTTTTTCTATGGATTGCAAACATTCAAGCAACCCCTGAATGCAGAATTCAGCCCGTCTGAAACTTCACAGTTTCCAATGAAGGTGTGCTTGAAATGCCTGAAATTGGGCTTTGCAGCTCAACTGAACTGGAGGGTTGGGGAGGGCTGTGACTAGAGTCTTACTTGAACCTTTGGGATCCATTCGAACTAGTTCCAAACTATTTTAAAAAAATGGAACCAAGAACCAGAAGAGCATCCACAAATCAATGTTTTTAATCAACTGGATAACACAGGGGACTTGAAACGGTCCAAAACACAATTAAAGGAAATATTACAAATGGGGGGGAAACGGAAGCAATTAGGGAAATTAAGTGCCACTTTACCTCTATCAACATAGCCCGTTCCGTTTTCATCACAACTTCCAGCAAGGGCTTAACGAGCGTCTGCGGAGCGGCCGGGATCAGATGAAATAGGTTTATAATTGCCGAGCAAATCTTCATCTCCTGAAGATAAGAGTGGAAACTTTAGCAAGCATTCATTTCCTTGCGTTTTGTTTTGTTTTAATGTCTCGTGTTCGAACACGACAGCCCCTAACTGGAACTACTTTCCTCTTCCTAGGTGTTAGCACAGCTGGCAAACCAAAGCAAAGAGTTAAACCACGGCTACTTACCCCGGGGGCATGTTAAGGAATCGGTTTCGTTACAGGGAAGGGAGCAGGACCGTTCAGTTATGTTTCAGTCGTGGCGTTTCAAAGTTTGTGCTTTTTTTTAATAATAAAAAAAGGAAAAATGGAATGGCAATCGTGAAATGGGGAGCTGTGGAGGTTCAATGCCGTGCAATCCAACGGTGTGCCCTGCTGTTCAAAGGCAAAACCTGCTCTAGAAAACGGACTCGTACAAAGCCACACAGGAAAGAGTTTGGCTCAGCCTTAAAAAAAGGCCGTGATTTTCCAGCATCGGAATTCAACTGCTCATATGGACTAGGAACTTGTGAATTCAACTCTGCCCTCCTAGCTCTCGCCTTTGCTTATTCACTATTGACCGTTCAGATCGTGTCCTATGCCGGGTTACTACGAGCGCCCATATAAAGGGAAAAGAGGGGAGATATGCATGCAGACACACAGAACATTAGGTCTTACTAGGGGTGGTTGCATTTCGAGAACTGAAATCAAAGATGGCGCATGTCTCTCTGATGGCTTGGAAAAGAGGACCTTTTACAGTTCAGACTTAAGAGGAGTAAAACTAGGGTGACCATATGAAAAGGAGGACAGGGCTCTTGTATCTTTAACTGTAATGTAGAAAAGGGAATTTCAGCAGGTGTCAATTGAAGAGGGTGGAATTCTCTCTTCATCAGCACAGTTAAAGCTGCAGAAGCCCTGCCCTCTTCTGTATCTGGCCACTCTACTATAGCTAGTGTAGCTTTAACTGTTGTGATGAAGAGGGAATTTCACCCACTTCAATTGACACCTGCTGCAATTCCCTTTTCTACATTACTGTTAAAGATACAGGAGCCCTGTCCTCCTTTTCATACGGTCACCCTAGTAAAACCTCAGCTGCCGCTTTTAAAGCCGGCCCTTTGGGTGTCGGAAACGCAAATCGTTTTAAGGCTCCAAACATTGAGAGGGGAAAGAACGGCATCTCAAGCTTCCTAATTAGTAATAGTAATAGCAATAATAATAATAATAATAATAATAATAATAATAATGAAAGAACATGCTGGGAAAAGTCCTTCACAGGTCACAGCAATTGTTACTCTGCCACAGACAAAAAAAAGGAAAACATAGGGACAAAGTCACAGCACTGCACTCAAAGGCCCAATATGCACCTTGCCCCAGGTACGTAACAAATACAGGTAACAAACCATACCAAAACAAAACAAAACGAAGACAAACGCCCCGGAAAGACAAAAAAGGACAATATAGAAACGAACAACGTCCTGGGTCCTCCACTGAAAATTCTCACCTCTACCCCTTCCATGGCAGGCTGAACCAAGAAACGGAAGCAAACAAACAAACAAAAGTAGGATTCACAGCGTGAACAACCACAACCACAACAAAAACACAAATGCAAGAAAAGTAAAGGAAAATAATAATTTAAAAAATGTGTATATATGCTGTGCTTCACGTTGCAGTCAGAAACTGACTTGAGTAGGGTTTTGTTCTCACCTCGAACTGACAGAATGGAGACAAGGAACATCTCCCGCACTCGGAAATGCTCTCCTGAGAATGGGGAGGAAAAGCAACTTTTTTTGCTATTTGTACACACACCGAATACATACAACTTCCCATTTTTTTAAAAAAAAAAAACCAAAAACTTGCACACAAGAGAGAGAGAGAAAAGAAAAGGATATTAGGGATGGACAAGGCAGCGAAAGCAGCTTTCGGGTTATCTTGGCCCACGGAGACGGCAACGGCGGAAAAACCTTTTCGACACTTGATAGAACGGAACGGAACGAAGCGGCCGAACCATCTCCGGACCCCTCTCCCCGCTCGCTCGCACACACACACCCGGGGCAAAATAGGTTGGGAGCTTCTTAATAAAGCGGCGGGCGTGAAAAATGATGAGTGCGAACGTGGGCATGAGCGGCGGCAGCGCTGGGCAGAAGGCAGGCGCGCCCGTTTGTGGTCAACGTCTCGATAAAAGGGATCACAGCTAGGTCGTGAGCTGCATGCAAAGGGCTACGGGGCAGGGGTGGCTGTGTTTCGGAGGTCCAGGGGCAATTCCCCCCCCCCCCCAGAGCAGCACTCAGACTGTGGGACGCTCCATTTTTAAAAAAAAGTTTGGGGAGTTAAGGGAGAAACTGTGTCCATAACACTACAGAGCACCATAAGGGTCAAATTTTCGTTGCTTACAAGCTACGTTTGACCCTTTTGGTGCTCTGTAGTGCTATGGAGGCCAACTTGGGGAGGGGTTGTGATGCTCCACATATTCAGGGGACAGCGGGGGGCTAGAGCATTGAAGCAGGATCTTCTCAAAAATGAAGGCCAGCTCATCAGGAAGAAGAGGGTTCAAATTCCCACCCAATCCTGGAGCTCATTGGGCAATTCTGAGTAAGTCACTACCTCTCGGCCTAACCTACCTCAACGTGAAACTACACCTTGGTTGAATTGTACAGTACGTAACTACGGATTTGTTTTGGGAGGGTACCCTAGAATAAGTGGGCACGCCCCCTATTCAGATCGGGACCACCACGCACCAGGAGGGGACGTTTTAACTTCCCCCCTTCAACTGCACCAATTCCCATTCCCAAGCCCATCTTCCCCTCCAAAATGGGGGGAAGGCTTAATCCCCCCTTCCCAGAGTGTGGTGGTCCAAACCAGAGCTGCAGACACTTTCAGAGTAAAAAAGAATCTGATTATCCTCAGTTACATGGGATGTGATTAACATAACATGTAGTGTAACCCTCGCAGGGCTGTTGGTGAGGATAATAGGCGGAGGTGGGGAAGGGGAAGCGTACTGCATTACAGCCTCGGCCTCCCTGGGGAAAAGGCGGGATAGAAAGGATCCACGACATAAAATAATGCATTCTTAAACTAATTGAAAGAGACACTACGCCTGCAGCTAAACACAAGGGCTGCATGTAGGTACGGTATGAGCTGGCTGTCAGCAGGCTCCTATAGAGTAGTGTCAGCTTTAATCAATGAATTCACAAAGCACGGCTTAATTAGCATGGGGGATGCAAATGCGGATACATATTAAGTTATGAAGAATCTGGGTTGGGTTGAGTTGAGTGAGGTTGAACTGGGTTGGGTTGGGTTGAGATGAGTTGAATGGGGTTGAGTTGAGTTGAATTAGGTTAGGCTAGATTAGATTAGGTTAGGTTGAATGGGATTGAGTTGGATTGAGTTGGGTTGGGTTGAATTGGGTTAGGTTAGGTTAGGTTGAGTGGGGTTGGATTGAGTTGAATTGGGTTGGGTTGGGTTGGGTTGGGTTGGGTTGGGTTGAGTTGAGTTGAGTTGAATTAGGTTGAGTTGAATTGGGTTGAGTGGAGTGGAGCGGAAAAAGGTTGGGTGTTCCATCCCCCATCCCAAATTGGTATGAAAGGAGATTAAAGAATTTACGTAAACTCTGCCCCAATGTACAGAAAAGCTGGGGAAGGTGGTGGGAAAGGTGGTAGAGAAAACACAAGAGCGACTCCTGAAATTCCAACTTAGATTTTCTTCTGGGTGTCTGATATTTTCTACTGCATTAAAACTGGATTGGCTTCCTTGGGATGTTGAGAGTTGGGAGGGGTTCCAAGGAGGTTGTTCCTACTCAAAGTCATCCCCACTCACAGCCTCGCCGGGGAAAAGAGACGTCTCTCGCAAACGCGAGGCCACTTTGAACGGCATCCCTGACTACAGCACGGAGCCACGTTTTTGCACAAGGGAGGTGAGGAAGCGGCAGCTAAATAGATTCATAATTCACCACCATAGTCATTCTTCCTCCAGTGATTAATGAGTTCTCCTGCCAGGGAAGCTTACTATGAGAGCCCTGACAGATGTGATTCCCAATAGCTGTTATGGCAGAAGGAGAAATTCTTCATGGGGACTCTGACCACCCCCCATGCAACCCTCCCAGGCAAAAAAACCAAAACGCACTTAGAGCAAGTTACCCCAACCTGATGCCCTCTCAAATGTTTTTGACTATGACTCCAAGCATTCCTGACCTTTGGTCGCGCTGGCTGGGGCTGATGGGAACTGAAGTCTAAAACATCCAGAGGGTAACAAGCTGGGGCCGCACATGGCTATGTTTTGACGGCAATCAAAACAGTTAAGGAACCCATTCCCCCCCACAAAAATGCAGATGTTAAGCCACGATAGCTCAACAGAACCCCAGCTTAGGAGAAAGGACACCTCTGAGTACCAGTTGCAGAATACATCAGCCAGAGCGGGCTCTTCCCTTCATACCCCAGTTGTGGGCTCTCCAGAAACATGAGGCTGGCTAATGTGGAAGACAGGATGCTGGATGAGATTGTTGACCCTGGACTGGACTTTGAACCTCTTGGCTTTGTCAGGTTTTTTTCTCTTTCTCGGAAACCTGTGAGTTAACTTCTCACTGCCTAGTAACCAGGAAAGGAGAGATCTCATCTCTCTGATCTAGAATGTAATGTGCCAAGGGTTAAAAGACGGCTTCCCTGCCAAAGGGTGGCTACAGGTGGCTACATGCCAGATTTGCATTCCTTAATGGTGAACATCATGTCCTAGCAGACAAAGGGAGAACCTTTCAACCAATGGAGCATCGAATGTAACCTATGACTCATTGAGACTGTGCACCTTAACTTGAAAATTGAATGTAACTTAACTTGCTAATCCAGAACTGGCCAATAGAAAGGTTAGAAAGACACTCTCTTGTAGTCAGGGCCTATATATACTGTGAGATTCCTTTGTTCTTGGCGCCTCCATTTTGTAGAACCGGAGAGCGCCCCCATACTGCAGTATCAGAAGTAAATGGATTAAGCGTATTCTCCAGCCACATGTGTTTGATTGGCTACTAACGCCAATCTCTTCATTGGCTTCCAATTCACCTCAGAGTCCAATATAAACTTCTCCAGTTGACCTACAAAGCTTTTCACAGTCTAGCTCCTTCCTATCTTTCCTCTCTCATCTCACACTATTGCCCCACTCGTGCTCTTCGCTCCTCTGATGTCATGTATCTCACCTGCCCAAGGGTCTCTACTTCCCTTGCTCGGCTTCGTCCATTTTCATTCGCTGCCCCTTATGCCTGGAACGCTCTTCCAGAACATTTGCGAACTACAAGTTCAATCACAGCTGCTCAGCTAAAAACTTTTCTTTTTTCTAAAGTTTTTAGAACTTGATTTTGATCTTACTTTTATACTGTTAGTTTTACTCTATCCTGTGCCTGTTTGGTGCATTCTCTTCCCCTTCTTATTGTTTTATGATGATTCTATTAGAATGTAAGCCTATGCGGCAGGGTTTTGCTATTTTATTGTTTTACTCTGTACAGCACCATGTACACTGATGGTGCTATATAAATAAATAAATAAATAAATAAATAAATAAAAACGCGCCGGAGTAGTGAGCCTTTAATCCCCTGGTTGAGGGGCAACAAGACGGGCTTTGGGTCTGATCAGGATGACCTCTTGTGTTCCTAAGCATCTTTTCAGGCAAAGACCAAGCTCTTATCTTCCTAAAGATAAGAGACACACGCACACACACCGCAGAGGGAGGAAAGTGGCGAGGTAGCAAAAGCAGAGCAGCGTTTAGGAAAGCATTCCCTAATCTGGTGCCTTCTAGGTGTATTGGACTGCAACTCTTATCACGTCCAGCCAACATGGGCAATGGTGGTTAGGAGAATTCTCTGTACCTGCCAGAGACTCAAGCCGAAGGACGGGGATCTTGGAAGTGCCTGACCAACTACAAGCTTGGTGCATGTTGTAGCAAGGCTTCGAGAGGCACTGCAGCCACTCAAAGACCCGGCTCACACTTAGCGACATTTGGAAGGATTGGGGGCAAATTTGCCGAAATTCACATTTGTGCAGATTTGGAAATTAAAAAATCTGATTCCTTCGATGGGCGGATGATGGAACAAAAGCATCTGGCAATCCACGAAATGAAGACTGAACAGATTTTATAGTCCATACATCCCTAGCATAAAATCAATTAGTTACATCCTGATTAGATTACTGTAACACGCTCTACGTGGGGCTGCCTTTAAAGAGTGTTTGGAAACCTCAAATGATTCAAAGTGCTGCAGCCAGAGTGTTGACCGGGGCTGGTTACAGAGAGTATAGAACTCCCCTGTTAAAACAGCTCCACTGGCTGTTTCTGGGCACAATTCAAAGTGCTGGTTATGACCTATAAAGCCCTATACGGCTCGGGGAAAGGTTATCTGAAAGACCGTATTCTCCCTTATGAGCCTGCCCGTGCTTTGAGATCTTCTGGAGAAGCCCTTCTTTCAGTCCCACCATCTTCACAGGCATGCCTGGTGGGAACACAGGAGAGGGCCTTCTCGGTGGCTGCTCCGGTGCTCTGGAACTCTCTTCCCGGGGAAGCTAGACTGGCTCCCTCCCTGATGTGCTTTCGGAAGCAGGCAAAAACTTTTTTGTTCCGGCAGGCCCTTGGCGAATAATCTGGGCCTCCGTTTGTGCTAAGGTCTTTTAAAACTGTCATGTATTTTAAACGTTTTAATGTTGTAATACTGGAATAGAATTTAAACTTTTGTATATTTCTCTTCATAGGTTTTAAAATGCCTATGTTTAAAATTTTGTAAGGCCGCCTTGAGGCCCAGCATTGGGCAAAAGGCGGGATACAAATAAATAAATAAATAAATAATTGCACAAAGTCAACAACACTCCCTAGTGCAACGGACTGTACCAGCATTGCTTTACGCTAGTCAACATCAACAGAGTTACCATATGGGCGCCATTGTAGCCTTCTCCTTAATTATGAGTAAGCTGAAGCCCACAAAATACGAAGAAAACATTAGCTCTAAACATGAATACTGGGGTGAAAATTTTGCGCTTCTCCGTTAGGGATTATATTCCGAGGAACGCTGTATGAGACACCAATCAGTCAATAATTACTAAGAGAAGTAAAGGCATGGCTTTTTAAGCTTCGTCTTTGCCCCAGAGTTCCTTTCATAATCTAATTCCCATAGTAGCGCTCTGCTTTCATTTTCCACAACTACTTGAGCACGATATACACATACTAAAGGCAGCTTTCAGAAAAAGATGGAGAACTTTACATGCTGGATCATTTATCTACAAGAAAGATAAAGCATCCAGTAGGATAATTAGGGTGGTGGGGGTCAGGAAGAGACTGAAGAACTGGGCATGTTTAGCCTGGAGAAGAGAAGATTGAGGGGAGACATGATAGCACTCTTCAAATACTTAAAAGGTTGTCACACAGAGGAGGGCCAGGATCTCTTCTCGATCCTCCCAGAGTGCAGGACACGGAATAATGGGCTCAAGTTAAAGGAAGCCAGATTCCAGCTGGACATCAGGAAAAACGTCCTGCTTGTTAGAGCAGTACGACAATGGAATCAGTTACCTAGGGAGGTTGTGGGCAATCTCACACTAGAGGCCTTCAAGAGGCAGCTGGACAACCATCTGTCAGGTATGCTTTAGGGTGGATTCCTGCATTGAGCAGGAGTATGGACTCGATGGCTTTGTAGGCCCCTTCCAACTCTGCTATTCTATGATTCTATGATTCTATGAATCTCCAACAGATCAAGATGGTAGTGGACTACCATACCAGTGACCTAGAGAGGTCGTGCGTAGTCCCACACTACAGGCATCTGTCATCCATTAGGTACAGGGTGGATAAAAATCAATGATATTTTTTTTAAAAAAAAATCAAAACAATCGGATTTTTAAAATTTAAATCGGATTTTTTAATTTAAATCGGATGTTTTTAATAAAATGCTTTTTGAGGAAAAATCTATCTAAAGATAGTTTTCTATTTAAGATACATTATAGTCCAAAGGTTATTCATCATGAAATAAGGATTAGTTTTTAATAGTGACGCATGAGGCTGTTTAAATTTTTTGGTAAATGAATTCCATTAATCCATTCACAACGTCATGCTCTCCCAGAGGTTTCTGTAAGATTATTTTTCTCCTTCCAATAAAGTACAGCAGAAAAGTTGTCCAAACATGAATGATTAACCTATTAAACTGGAGATAGTTCACCTCGCAATAATCTCGTAATTATCTATCTATGATGTGTTTCTAATAGTATAAACAAATCAGTATTTTGTTGATATAACTGTAAAACTAATCTGAAAAGTTGCTATTCTAAAAATGAAACCTTCGTCTGGTTGTAAATATTAAGATTATACCAGCAAGAATGAGTCTTTGGTAACTCATAGCGAGGAAGAGTGCACTTCTTCTTTTGGGGGGGGGAGGGGGGGGTCACATGATTTATTTATTTATTTATTTATTGCATTTCTATACCGCCCAATAGCCGGAGCTCTCTGGGCGGTTCAGATTTGAGTCTTTCTGAGTAGTGATTTACAATCGTGATTTAAATCAAATCCACCCTGGTTAGGTAGGCTTTAAGGTTGGTGGATTGGCAGTAAAATCAATAGTGGTCTAACCAAAACAACGCAGTTTCCATACCCAACACTCCACTCACCCTGCAAAAGATCTATTCTTAAGACCTTCTACCACGCTAAAATTCAGCAGCAAGCATCCCTCACGATGGCGTGTGGGTACCACGGAGCAAGGGAACACCAAACTTGGTATATACCAATTCTTAAAGAGCTTTAAGACAACTGGTCAAAGTTTTCTTGTATTAAAAAAAAAAAAGCATCTCTCTCTCTCTCTCTCTCTCTCCCACAAGCACGCACCACTCTGAGACGCAGTCATTCAGCAAGCAAGCATTTCAGAGTCCACGCAAGTACCCTGTTTCTTCGATTCTAAGACGCACTTTTTCCCCCATATAAACATCTCTAAAAATGGGGTGCGTCTTAGAATCGCGGGTGTGTCTTAGGGTTGTTGTTGTTGTTTTCCTGTTGGGGGTACTGAAATTAGTGTGCGTCTTACAATCGAAGAAATACGGTAGTTAACGGTTGGTTACAACTCTCCCTAACGTTTCATCCAGTTTATTTTGGCTTTTCGTGCCCCGGAAAGAAAGAAAGAAAAAGAACCATCAACTTACGTTTCCGTCACTCCGCTGCCCTCCTTTGTGTGTTATGACTACAACTTCCATCCATTTGCGCAGGTGTTGCTGCGGAGAAACCCAGCGTTAGGAGTTATCTTCTCTCTCTCTCTCTCTCATCTCACACTATCGCCCCGCTCGTGCTCTTCGCTCCTCTGATGCCATGTTTCTCGCCTGCCCAAGGGTCTCTACTTCCCTTGCTTGGCTTCGCCCATTTTCTTCTGCTGCCCCTTATGCCTGGAACGCTCTTCCAGAACATCTGAGATCCACAAGTTCAATCACAGCTTTTAAAGCTCAGCTAAAAACTTTTCTTTTTCCTAAAGCTTTTACAACTTGATTTTGTTCTGACTTTATACTGTTAGTTTTACCCTACCCTGTGCCTGTTTACCCTACCCTGTGCCTATTTACCCTACCCTGTGCCTGCTTACCCTACCCTGTGCCTGTTTGCATTCCCTTCCCCTCCTTATTGCTTTACTATGATTTTAGTAGAATGTAAGCCTATGCGGCAGGGTCTCGCTATTTACTGTTTTACTCTGTACAGCACCATGTACACTGATGGTGCTATATAAATAAATAATAATAATAATAATATTTCCTGCATTCTTGCAACCCCCGTTAGCTAAGCAAGAGAACGTGGCCTGTATAATGATTGGCAGTGAGCAATATTTCAGCTTGGTTTTTCTTTTTCTTTAACAGAGGAGGCAAGGCAGCTCCTCGCGGGCTTTCATCTTCCTCCAAGGAGATCTTTTGTACAACTGTAATCCAGGAGAAGATTGCCATATTCTTTCCAATGGGGAACACATACTAAAAAGTTTCCGAGCCCAATTCAAGGTGCTGGTTTTAACCGATAAAGCCTTACACGGCTTGGGGCCACAATACCTGACGGAAAGCCTCTCCCGACATGAACCTACCCGTACACTGCGCTCAACATCTAAGGTCCTCCTCCGAGTGCCTACTCCAAGGGAAGCTCGGAGGATGGCAACAAGGGAGAGGGCCTTTTCGGTGGTGGCCCCCAATTGTGGAATGATCTCCCCGACGAGGCTCGCCTGGCGCCAACATTGTTATCTTTTCAGCGCCAGGTCAAGACTTTTCTCTTCTCCCAGGCATTTAACAACATACGCTAAGTTTTTTTAACGGACCCCAGAATAGTTGTTTTAAATGGATATTGCTGTTTTTATGCTTTTAAATTTTTTGTATATTTCTTTTTAATGCTCACGGTTTTTAACTGTTGTAAACCGCCCAGAGAGCTTCAGCTATGGGGCGATATATAAATGTAATAAATAAAATAAATGAATAAGCACTCTTAACTGAGCTCAAAAACAATGGACAGTTCCATAGGGCTCTCCTGCATGAAGACTATTAAGGAACTACCGGCTACAGGCGTGCTTTAGGGTGGATTCCTGCAATGAGCAGGAGGTTGGACTCGATGGCCTTATAGGCCCCTTCCAACTCTACTAGTCTATGATTCTATGAAAAAAAAAAACATTCGTCTCCAGCTGCACGTTCCTTCTCCCGGAACGGACATGCAAGATCAACAATGTCATATCAGAGTTCCATGCATGGTCATAGGGGCGCCCCATGTTCGTACCATCATTTGGTCACAGAACTTATCGTTAAAGGAGTTCGGGAAGAGCCTGGTCACGGACGTGAGGCGGTTCACGACGTTCAGCGTCAAACTCCGGTAATCACCCAGCATCATCAGCAGAGGCCTCATGTGCGTGTGAATCTGGTCGACTTCTATGGTGGCGCCCTCCAGGAACTGCAAACAAGCAAAGTGAGTGTCATTTCGGTCCGAGCATTTACACCGCTGGGTATATTAGGCCAGACATTTAAATGCCCCGTGAGCCTCGTGTGGCGCAGAGCAGTAAAGCAGCAGTTTCTGCAGCTGAAACTCTCCCCACGGCCTGAGTTCGATCCCAGCGGAAGCTGGTTCTCAGGCAGCCGGCTCAGGTCGACTCAGCCTTCCATCCTCCTGAGGTCGGTAAAATGAGTACCCAGTTAGCTGGGGGAAAGGTAATCACGGCCGGGGAAGGCAACGGCAAACCACCCCGCTATAAGGCCTGCCAAGAAAACGTCAGCGAAAGCTGGCGTCCCTCCAAGAGTCAGTAATGACTCAGTGCTTGCACGAGAGGTTCCTTTCCTTTCCTTAAATGCCCCATAAAGTGGAGAAAGCTGTGGCAGTATTGCTGGTTTTTTAATAAATGCCTATTGGAAATAGGCTAGCAGGAAAGCACCCTTTCCCAACCTGGCACTCTCCAGACGTAAGAACACAAAAAGCATCATGGTGGATTAGACCAAAGGTGCATCTAGTCCAGAATCCCGTTCACTCGGGGGCCAAACATCCACCCCTAGAAAAGCCACAAGTGGGACATGAGTGCAACAGCATCCTCCCACCCATGTTCCCCAGCAACTGGTATACAGAGGCGCACTGTATACCGGGGATAGCATGAAGCGTAACCCTGGTTAAGAAAAAACCAAACCACAGTGACGTATTACATTTGTGTCGGGCCACAAAGAAAAAGGTTGAACACTGGCAATGAAATTCTACAAATGGAAGGACTTTACTCTTTTCATGCATTGGGTTCTTTCGTTCTCTGTTACATTGGGATGACTTAACGTTATAAACAATAAAACTGAATTGATTGATTGATAAATGGAAGGAGACACCTTCAACAAATCCATTCTACAAGCGACTTTAGAGATCCTGCAACTTACTGGAATTACAGAATTATGGATATGGACCGTTCCTGGATGTGAGGCCACCTGGGAACCCATTATGTCAACTGTGAGTTCAGTAGGAAGACGGGACACAAATAAACCTTCATATAGAACAGGGCTGGACATCTTGTGGGCTCCAGGTATTTCGACCTTCAAGTCCATGATCCTTCACCATTGGGAGCTGTAGGCCAAAGCATGGCCCCAACCCTTGATATAGGACATACATGAAAGCAAATTTGGTGCGCCTTTCTCCAGCTTACGGCAGTTCTTATCAGAGTTCTGTGACTAGTTGCAGCAGCCTCTAGGCCACGCAGATGTAGAATGGTTGAGCTCCCAGGGTAGGCAAACATTTGGGGCCGTGGCCACATGTGGCTTTTTGAGAAACTGCCGTGGGCTCCACCACAAAATGGTGGCATGGCAAAGGCCAAACATCATGCCCAGAAGAGCGAGTACAGGGCAGAGATGGCCTCTAAGCCCCAACACTCTAAACAAACTTCTTTGAACCCACTGTTTTCAGCTATTTCACATTAATCCCAGCTGCTGGTAAGAAAACGTAATTCTTTCTTTCTTTCTTTTTCACTGGGAGTGGCAAGGCACCTTGGCAGAAAGGAAGGACGCTGGTCTACCCCTGTTTAATTCACTTTTTCCCAAACTCCTTCAAAAAGACTTCAGCTTCAATACCAATACATTGCATGTCGTTTTACCAAACGAACTCAATACCTGTTCTCCGTTTTAACGCGTCTTGTATCCAGCCCTGCTGTTCATGCTGAATATAAGACCGAGCTGAGAAGCTGCAATCAATCATTAGCAACGCACTGATGTAGCCGTGTTATAACTATGCCATGAACAGCCCACCCTCTAAAATACGGGGCCCGCGGCTGCGTGGCACCAGGAGAGAACTGGCCTTAGAAAACTGTGGTTTGCTGCCTGGGAGGTTTGAGAGGCAGGGGGGAAGTTTGTGCCCGTGATATTGCCACCTCCCCCGCACACATGTCTAAAGAAAACCACGTCGCAGCAGCCCAATTACGCCGGCAACACGCAAACACAGATACGAGCAGAGCGGTCATTAATCCCGATCGCAACGCTGACGCCTTGTTACTTCTGCTCTTAACAGAAGAGGGGGTGGGGGTGGGGGGGTTGAGAAAGTAAAAACAAAGCCGCTTTGTTCCAGGGCCACAAACCTTTCTCATGCAAGCCTCTCCTGCCTCCTGGAGTTCATTGTTGGTGGAGTTCAGCGCCTTGAAAAGCGCAGCGATGATTTTCTCTCTCGACTGCGGCAAGTAATTGCAAGCAGCTAAGGCATCTGCAAAAACCAAAGGAAATTGGGCTGCCTTATTAGCTGGAAATTCAAAAGCGAGGTACGGAACCACTTCGTGTTATTTTCTGTGTAACACCCTCTTTTGATTTCTCCCCAAATTACTGACAGCTTAACACGCTTTGCCAACACCAACGGCCTTCAGGAGGAGGAGGCAGAAAAGAAAGACCGTATTCTCCCATATGAGCGCCTGCCCGTGCTCTGAGATCTTCTGGGGAAACCTTTCTCTCAGTCCCACCAACATCCCAGGCACGCCTGATAGGTACACAGGAGAGGGCCTTCTCGGTGGCTGCTCCAAGGCTCTGGAACTCCCTTCCCAGCGAGGCTAGGCTGGCTCCCTCTGTGCTACAGTTTCGGAGGCAGGCAAAAACTTTTTTGTTTCAGCAGGCTTTTGGAACTATGCTGGACCTGTGTTAATGTATTAAACAGTCACACCCTTTTAACCTGTTAGTTTTTAACATTTTTAACATGTTTTTAATTTTACTGTAGGTTTAATTCTATTTTACCTTTTGTAATTTATATTTATATGTTTTAATTGTACATGGTTTAATCTTGTAAACGGCCTTGAGTCCCAGTACTGGGGAAAAGGCAGGATATAAATAATAACAACAACAACATTTGTTGTACAAGCACAGTTCATTCCCAAACCCCATTTAGGGAAATGTCTTAAAAAGAGGTGAGGACAGTGGCTTGAATCCAGAAATAATCACTCAGAGTAGACCCATTGAAATCACTGAAGTGATAGCAGCCCAGGGGTTCTGCACCTGTTGTTAGTGTTGTGCCAAATCCTGCCCCGTTTTCAGGAACTTTTTCCCTGTGAAAGAGGCATGGTTTTTTCTGCCTCTTTCACAGGGAGGTGGAGAATTTTCTCCTTGGGGAGGGGGGAGAGGGTTTCCACATACCTTTTAAAAGTGTAGCCGGTTGTTCAGGGGTCTTCTTTCTATTTTTAATTTTTTTAAAAAAACCAACCTTGCAGGAGCTGAGCAGTTCTTCCTGAATGCCTAATGGAGATCATGTGACCTCGTCCTCTGCAGTAGGCATTCAGGAAGAACTCCTAGGCTCCTGCAAGTGTTGGGAGGGGGGTGCTGTTATTTTATTATTTATTTATTTATTACATTTATATACTGCTCCATAGTCCAAGCTCTCTGGGCGGTTTACAAAAGGTTTTAAAAAGGTTTTTTTAAAAAAAATAGAAAGAAGACCCCTCAAAAGTGCCTACACTTAAAAAGTTATATATATATTTTGTGAACCGCCCAGGGAGCTTCGGCTGTTGGGCGGTATAAAAATGCAATAAATAATAATAATTTACAAATGACACCTGCTGAAATTCCCTTTTCTATGCAACTGTTAAAGATTCAGGAGCCATGTCCTCCTTTTCATAGGGTCACCCTAACTTAGCCATGGAAGCTCACTGGGTGACTTTGGGCCAGTCACAGACTCTCAGCCCAACCTACAGGGTTGTTGTGAGGATAAAATGGAAAGGAGGAGTAGGAGGAAGATTATGTACGCCATCTTGGGATCCTTGGAGGAAAAAAGGCGGGACACAAATGTAATAATAATAATAATAATGGCTCCAGGTGCCCAACCAATCTCAACCTCTCTGGCACCAGAACTGAGGGCATCCTTACAAAACAGCCACATGGCCGGCGGCCGATTCAAAGCCAGATGAACTTACTCAGCGCCGCAATTCGAAGCGGGACCAGCGAGGGAAGGCTCTTGTAGCAGGGCAACTTCATCAAGGCGCTGTCCTCCGCCTCGCACAAATTCAACAGCTGGAAATGGAAGCCGGAGGGAGAGTTTAGCCCACTCGTCACTTCTGAGCGGAGCCCAGCTAATTGATACCGGGAAAGAAACCTCGGAACGCCGACGTGAGCTGCGACTGTAAATGACTCCGCTAATTGTTTTAGTAAGACATTTCGAAGCGGAACACACCCCAAAAGGTCAACTGTTGCATTCTGAAAGGTTTCCCCCATCACTGCTTACTGTTTTAATTTGACGAAGCTAATACAACCTGCCTTGTAATTAAAGAACAGGCTCAGGCTGTTTAATTTAAATCTTGTGTCCTCTCCTTATTCTAACGCAACTTCAGTTCTTGAATGAATTCAACCCATATTAAAAAAGCTCCAAGATGCACAGAGTTTCTCCAAAACTCTGCCGGTTCTTTAAAACTGTATTCTGTTCCACCTTACAAAAGATCACACTGAAAAGGAGAATGAAGGGGGGGATCCTAAAATCTCTTTAAATTAAAAGGAAGTTTAACACAGGGGGGAAATTCAAGGAGTCTTTGGCAAAGGTACAATATGATTATAAACATAATCGTGTTCATGCCTCACAGCTGATGAAGGACAACTATATCAAGCAAAAATTGGCAAACGTTTGGGCCCCATGAGCACTTCCGGAAATTTAAGAAACGCTCGTGAGCACGACCACAAAATGGCTGCTATTGTGGGCATGGCTAGTCACAAAAGCCAGGTTATGTGCCCAGGAAATGTAAAAAAATATTTGGGGGCAGTATTCAACTGTGTCATTCCATTGGCACAAATGACTTTGCGCTACCAGAAACTAGATTTCTGCGCAAGAGAAGAATCCGGCTAAAGTTATATTTGTGAGAGCATGGATGTGCAAGCAGTTGTGCATTATGCTTGTACAACACGCTGTGAAACCAGTTGCCCATAACTCTTGTGAAAGCCGTTATGCACATTCTACTCGGAG
This sequence comes from Elgaria multicarinata webbii, assembly GCF_023053635.1. Taxonomy (NCBI): domain Eukaryota; kingdom Metazoa; phylum Chordata; class Lepidosauria; order Squamata; family Anguidae; genus Elgaria; species Elgaria multicarinata. The sequence goes on along the minus strand of NC_086187.1, from coordinate 20,383,918 downwards.
CTCATGGGAGTTGTAGTCCAAAACGTTTTGGTGGCGGGAACCAAGTAGCCTAGCCCCTGTTTTAAAATGGCTGGTCATACAGAGCAAAGACAAGTACCTCCGTGTAGAACACTTTGTGTTCCACAACGTTTAGATCCATGGTGAAAAGCCTGGGTTGAAGTGTGGTACAAAACGTGTTGCCCTCCATCAAACCAATCTGGGCGTTTGCCGGCTGGTGCCTGAGCAAGTGCTTTTTGGGAGGAACCATGTCTTGGAGGACCTAGAAGAAAGCAAGCAGACTTAGAAATGTGGTCTCGGTTGCAGCATCAAAAACGCCACCACGCTTTCTCCCCGCAATCGTCGTATGGTCTGACACGAAGCCTGATCAAACCCCGATTCAGCCCCGGGACACCCCTCTTCATCAATACAGCCTTCCACAAATCCCTCTTTGGTTACCACTATGAGACAGCCTCCGCGCTACAGGTAGGCCTTGCGAAAGCCAACGCTCCGCTGCCTTGAGCGATCGTTCACGCGCCCCTACAATCGCAGGGGCGCCGTGCAGAAGAAAATCCTTCCTTTTGCAGGGAATCGTCTGCACGCAACCCACAAAGCAAGGCAGGTAAAAGGCATATCCAGAACTGGCTGGCTCAAAGAAAAGCAACAAGCCTGAAACAAATCGTCAAGCGCAGACTTGCTAGAAAGCACAAGGCAAAGAGGAGTTTCATGAAAATCTCGGGTATTCAATGTAAAATGACAAAACAAATTGATAGGTCATTTTGCAGGCACACAGCAGAATGGAGAGGACAGCAGAATTCCGAAGCGGGAGAGCGGTCTGCACCTCTTCAAGCTGCAAAACGGGGGAATGCCAAATTTGGATGCTCGCCCATGTGAAAAAGTTCCTGGGAGCAAAACGTTTCAATCATCCACTTTTCTACTTGCAGGGAGGGAGATGAAAGGGAGAAGCACAGCCATTCCAAAAGGCTACTTCATTTTTTTCCCTCTTCCCTTCCCATCCCTTCTTCCTTGCGTGCCGTGCCTTTTTAGATCATGAACCCGAAGTCAGGGCCTGTTTTGTTTTACTCATTGGATGTAAGCTCCTCTGGGAGCCTTTTGGGCTGAGGGGTGGGATAAAAACATGTGAAATAAATCGCGCAAATTGCGAACCAGTGTGGTGTAGTGGTTAGAGTGTTGGACTGGGAGTCAGGAGATCCGGGTTCTAGTCCCCACTCGGCCATGGAAACCCACTGGGTGACTTTGGGCCACTCACAGACTCTCAGCCCAGCCTACCTCACAGGGTTGTTGTTGTGAGGATAGAAATGGAGAGGACGATTATGTATGCTGCCTTGGATTCCTTGGAGGAAAAATGGTCGGGATATAAATGAAATAATAAATAAACGTCAATGCAGGGAGGCATTTAGAAGAAGCACAGTATACCATGTGCAGTTCAAAACGGTACAGTTCACTCTGCCGGACCTCATTCTGCTGCCTGTAACACCCGGGCCCCTGGAGATGGACCCGAGCCCACGGCCTCACCTCTTTGTGCGGTTCCATGATCACTGTGACGCTTTTCCCCGTGACCTGCGCGAGCACCTGCAAGGAATGCATCGCCTGCTTCCTCACGGTGGAGTTGGGCGAGGTCACTTCTCGCACCAGGTCGTGGGTCACGTGGTGGAACGACTTCTCCTGGGCCGTGAGGATGTCCTCCGTCTTCTCTTCGTCTTTGAGCGGCGTCGCGCACCTGATCAGCAGCTGCTCGAGGGTGGTCTTGGCCATGGCGACGGCTCCGTTCGAAACCTACGGAGGTGGCAGATGGGAGTCAGTGGCGGCCTTTTCCTCTCCTGCTCTCAGAACACTAGAACCCAAAAGGGTCGTCCCATGAAACTGATTGGTGGGGGATTCGAGACAGATGAAAGGAAGGACTTCTTCACACAGCACAGAGTTGCACTCTACAAATACTTGAAAGGTTGTCATACAGAGGAGGGCCAGGATCTCTTCTCGATCCTCCCAGAGTACAAGACACAGAATAACGGGCTCAAGTTACAGGAAGCCAGATTCCGTCTGGACATCAGGAAAAACTTCCTGACTGTTAGAGCAGCACGACAATGGAACCAGTTACGCAGGGAGGTGGTGGGCTCTCCCACACTAGAGGCCTTCGAGAGGCAGCTGGACAACCATCTGTCAGGGATGCTTTAGGGTGTATTCCTGCATTAAGCAGGGGGTTGGACTCGATGGCCTTGTAGGCCCCTTCCAACTCTGCTATTCTATGATTCTATGAGTTACATTATGGAATTCACTACCACAAGATGTAGCAATGGTCACCAATTTGGATCGTTTTAAAAGGGGCTTGGATAAATTCCTGGAGGAGAAGGCTATCAATGGCTACTAGCCCAGATGGTTATGTGCAGTATCTGAGGCAGTAAGCCTGTGTGCCCCAGCTGCTGGGGAACATGGGTGGGAGGGTGCTGTGGCACCATGTCCTGCTTGGTTGGCCACTGTGTAAACAGAGCGCTGGATTAGATGGACCCTCGGTCTGATCCAGCAGGGCTCTTCTTGAGTTGTTATCTGCGTGACGTACCTCTCCTGTTAGGTCCATCATGACAAACAGCAGCGCCTTGAGGAAAGTCTGCTGGTTCTGGAGAACCCAAATGAGGGGCAGCCGCTCCATGAGGAATTTGATCGACACCACTCCCCCGAGCTTGGCATACCACGCTTGTTCGTAGCAGCAGGCGCAGAGGCGCTCCACGATGTACGAGAACAGGGGGAGCTGGCAAGCCTGGAGGTTGGGGAAGAGGAGCAAAGGAAGACGCGCGGGTCAGCAGGCGAGGAAGCCAGCCCTTCGCAGGACCCCAGCGCCCGTTCTAAGAGCAAGACCACGTCCGCGCGAGCTCGAAGCGTTTCGTTACCCTTTCCTTCGACCCCAGGATGATGCTGGCCACGTCGAAGATGACGGCCAGGGCCACCTCTCCGATTTTACAGAGCTCCTTCTCTTCGTAGGCCATGCAGATGGCGATGGCGTCGATCAGCACCAATGGGTCCATGCCTTTGGATCCGTTTTCTTCGCTGTGGAACATGGCCGTACTGGGCTGGCTGCCAACCTGGTAACACTGGAGCAAGAAGGGACCTGGGGGGTGGATTGCAGTCAAGGCAAGAAGGAAGCAGAAAATAAGAAATAAGAGTGTCCCGTTAAATAGGAAAACACGGCTATTTCCCCCCACACACCAAAAAAGGCTCTACAAATAGACAATGCCTATAGTTTATCATATTTGCCTTATTCACCCACTTTCTTTACACCATGCTCAAATATTATAAACCTCTATCGCGTCCCTACGCCAAATTAGAAACTAGATACCAACAACATGTGTTGAACCGTTTTTTAAAACAACAACAACACATATTTGCAGAGAAATGAACAGCAATGCTTTGATTTTTCATCTCTTGTCCACGGCTGCATGACTCACCGCACTGCTGGGCGACGGCCACCATAGTGTAATGACGAATCAAGCTGGCCACGAAAGGAAGTGCACTTGGGCGGAGATCTTTGATCACGGCCGACATGAACGCCCCCGTCAAGGCCTGTTCAAACGTTTTACGGGCAGGTGTATCCTGGGCTTTGTACCGATGGGAAATGATGACGCTGGGAATTGACTTCTCGGTAAAGCTGCGAAGACCAAAACGCCGTTTGGAGACGCATTTAACAACTAGATAGACTTACTTCAACAGAATGTGGCTGTTCACTCAACACGTTAACCCGCACCCAGTGGTTTAGCGTGGGTTGTTGGTAAACCGTGGGTTGTTTGTTGAACCATGGGTTAGCATGTTGTGTGAACCCAGGACATTTTCCACAGGGTGGCTCGTTAACCATGCAGTGTGGGTTAACAACCCTCAACAACCCAACAACAAATTTTGGGTTCTCAACGCGGCTCAGCCCACTGCACGGATAACAAACCATCCAGCAGAAAATGTCCTGGGTTTGGACAACACGCTAACCCACAATTCCACAAACAACCCACAGGTCCACAACAACCCACACTCAACCATTGAGTGTGGGTTAGCGTGGTGTGCAAACCCAGCCAAGGTTTTGTTCCGAGCTGAGTCTGGAGCAATTCGTTTGGATCAAACCAGCACACGACTCCCATCTCAATGCAATCTGCCACAAACTAACATCTAAGTCAGGGATTTGGAACCTTTTTCGGCCTGAGGGCTGGATTCCGTTTTAGAGAAGGTCTCCGGGGCTGCATTTCATTGGTGGACAAGGCCAAGGGGGTAAGGCCCAAAATGCCAGAAATGCTAAAAACAACCCTATTGTTCTAGTAGGAGACAATAGGCAGCATCCAATGTTAGTCCTACGTAGAGCAGAACCACTGAAATGAATGGGACTTAATCACAACTAACAAGCTCCATTATGTTCAATGGGCCGACGCTACTTAGGGCTAACATGGGGGACAGGAGCAGGCGGAGGAAACATCGGGGCCTGGCTCCAGTTAGACTCCCCTCCTTCGGGAGCAGGACAATCCCATCAGCCCTGTTCCTGGTCCACTTAATTTCTCTCTCTCTCTTTCCCTCTTCCCTTCCCGGACTCTGTTTCCTTGCGTGCCATGTCTTTATTAGACTGTAAGCCTAAGGGCAGGGACTGTCTTTTTTGCTAACTAATTGCCAGCCGCTCCGAGAGCCTTTTTTTGGCTGAGGAGCAGGGTATAAATACGTTAAATAAAATAAAATAAATAAATAAATAAATAACAGTGGACGCTACCCACTGCAAATGCCCTGGGTGAACCCCCAAGAACTAGACCTGACCTATCGACCGCAATTCCATACACCGTTAAGTTCAAACTTACTTGGGATGGGCAAGAAGCTGATACAAAGCATGCTTGTTGTCATCCAGGCTCATCATGGCCACCAAGAAGCATTTGATCACCTCCCAGGCCTGCCTCCGATAGTACGGCTCGGTGTTGGCACTCTTCAAGCAGTCCAAGGCCGTCTCAATGGCCTGGAAAAAGAAACGAAACAGGAATCAGCTGCTTCAGCAGGACAGGAGAGGAAAAAACACAACACAGAAGAAAATGCACCTTCGCGCTCTTCACAAGTTAGGTAGTGCAAAACGTGTGTTAAGGTGTGTGCCGGTTGTTGCTGGTTTAGGTGAGTTATTTATTTATTTATTATTTATTTATTAATTGCATTTCTATACCGCCCAATAGCCGGAGCTCTCTGGGCGGTTCACAAAAATTAAAACCATTCAAAGTATAAAACAACAGTATAAAACCATAATATGGAATACAATAGAAAAGCTCAACCAGATCAAAACAGCAGCAATGCAAAATTACGAATTTAAAACACCGAGTTAAAATGTATTTATTGACTGTTAAAATGCTGGGAGAATAAAAAGGTCTTCACCTGGCGTCTAAAAGCATATAATGTAGGTGCCAAGCGAACCTCCTTAGGGAGCTCATTCCACAGCCGGGGTGCCACAGCAGAGAAGGCCCTGCTCCTGGTAGCCACCTGCCTCACTTCCTTTGGCAGGGGACTTTAAAAGGGGATTAGATGGTGCCACAAAGAAGAAGTCTTATCAATGCTCAGCTTGGTAGCTTCAGCGTTGTTTGAAACTTAATATGGCAAAGACAGAATTGCTTGTTTTTCTTCCTAAACCTTCTCCCTATCTTTCATTCTCTCTTACTGTCAATGATGTTACACTTACTCCTCCAGTCAAGGAAGCTCGTAGTCTTGGCTTTATATTTGACTCCTCGCTCTCCCTTGTTCCTCATATTGAGGCAGTAGCTAAATCCTGTCATTTTTTCCTATATAACATTGCCAGGATTCGATCATTTTTGTCTGTCTCTTCTGCCAAGACTCTTGTTCATGCACTGGTTATCTCTCAGTTGGACTACTGCAACCTTCTTCTCTCTGGCCTTCCTTCTTCTCACATCAGTTCGTTGGTTTCTGTTCACCACTCTGCTGCTAAGATCATCTTCTCGGTTCGCCGCTCTGACCATGTTACTCCACTTCTGAAATCTCTTCACTGGCTTCCAATTCACCTCAGAGTCCAATATAAACTTCTCCTGTTGACCTACAAAGCTTTTCACAGTCTAGCTCCTTCCCTATCTTTCCTCTCTCATCTCACACTATTGCCCCACTCGTGCTCTTCGCTCTTCAGATGCCATGTTTCTTACCCACCCAAGGGTCTCTATTTCTCTTCCTCGGCTTCGTCCATTTTCATTCGCTGCCCCTTACGCCTGGAACGCTCTTCCAGAACATTTGCGAACCACAAGTTCAATCACAGTTTTTAAAGCTCAGCTGAAAACTTTTCTTTTTTCTAAAGCTTTTAGAACTTGATTTTGACCTTACTTGTAGACTGTTAGTTTTACTCTCTCCTGTGCCTGTTTGGTGCCTTCCCCTCCCTTTCTTATTGTTTTATTATGATTTTATTAGAATGTAAGCCTATGCGGCAGGGTTTTGCTACTTTATTGTTTTACTCTGTACAGCACCATGTACACTGATGGTGCTATATAAATAAATAAATAAATGAAGAAGTCGTCTTATCAATGGCTGTAATAGTTAAATGGAAGCCTTGATGTCAAGAGGCGGAATACCACAGGGGACCCATTGATGGGGAACGAACTTAGAATGTGGGCTATTGCCTTCCCACCTGCTCGTGGGCTTCCCAGGGGCACTGGGCTGGCTACTCTGAACAAACAGGATACTGGCCTAGAGCTTTAACTGACGTGTTAAGTAGGGTGATCCTATGGAAAGGAGGACCGGGCTCCTGTATCTTTCACAGTTGTATAGAAAAGGGAATTTCAGCAGGTGTCCTTTGTATGAATACAGCACCTGGAGAAATTCTCTCTCCATCACAGCAGTTAAAGCTGCAGGAGGTCTACTGGAGTGACCAGATACAAAAGTGACCAGATACAAATTCCCTCTGCAAGAGCCCTGCCCAGTTTTGTATCTGGTCAAGAAGGCAGGGCTCCTGCAGCTTTATCTTTCGCGAGGAGCTGCATGCATACGAAGGACACCTGCTGAAATTCCCTTTTCTATACGACAGTGAAAGATGCAGGGCCCCGGTCCTCCTTTCCATAGGGTCACCTTAGTGTTAAGCAGAAAACAAAGTGAATATATCACACACTGTAAACGCTGCTTTAAGCAGCTCATAAAGAAATTCAGACTTTCGTACCCAAAAAAGAAAAGAAAAAAACTTCCGTCACGGAATAAGCACTCCATAAATACGTCTCCGGAATGGCATCTTAGACCTTGGGACTGACTTAATGACGATTTATTGGAGTCCTTTTACAACAGCCGCTCTGTCGAAGGTGGCCCAATAAAAGATATCATATTCACTCACTCACTTACTTTTTCTCTGTGTGTGTGTATGTACACACATATACAAACACACTTACACAAACGAATTTGCTCTAAAATGAAAAAAGCAGGGTCACTCCCCCCTACCCCAAAAATAGGACGTTGATCAAATGCAGCCCAACTGCGAAATTCATTCGAGAGCCATGAAATAAGAAATCTTGTTGCCTAACTGATCGCAAAAGGAAACCCAATCGCCCATGCTTAAACGCTTGATATAAAATTATGTAGATAAAAGTGACCTTTGAATGGTTTGGACTCCTCCTGCCCTGCTGCTGTTTCTCCCCCACACACCCGCCATTTGTAGGGAAATATTATTCCAGTCCCTGAATTATGTTGGTCACTCGCGTCTCGAAGACAACTTTTTATCAAGTGTTCAACGGGAAAAAAGCAATGCATTTTTCCACAGACCACCGAGGTGGAACGCCTCGCGCTCCGGCACTAACACAAAAGATGGATTCGTTCTGCTGGCGCCCCGTCCCAATTCTTGAGAGTTCAGCGGCTTTTACTCCTGGCTCCGCGGATGCATGGTGTAAACAGAGATTGCCTTCCTAAGTCAACCCCGGGAAATTCAGAAGGATTTCATTTTACACAGGCAAATCTAAAACATTTCTCATTGCGGGACTCTCCGTGCACAGCTAGCGTTCTAGTCAACAGGAAAAAACATTGTACAGAAGGTTTCGGGGCAGCTGAACTCAGAAGTGCTCTGTATTTTAATCTTATATCAATTTTGCTGCGTGGTTTTATCCTGGTTGTGCTTTTTATACTGCATTTTGTATTTGCGTTTTTAACCTGTTGGTTGTTTTATTACGGTTTTAATTTTTGTGAACCGCCCAGAGAGGTTCACAAAATTTTTGTGAACCGCTCTCTTTTTCTTTCTCATGATTTACATTTTTGTTCTGTTTTGTTAATATTCACAATAAAAAAGATATAGATAAAAATATAGATATAAAACCATGCTCCTGGTGGTTCCACATAGACCAATGGTTCCCAACTGGTGGTCCATGGACCCCAGGGGGTCCACGTAACCCATCCAGGAGGTCCATGGCACCATTCACATATTCACTATTCATTTCTGGAGTCCACTGATGACGAATTCCTACCAGAAGTAAAATATACCATGAGCACCTGCGTGATTTAGCGACTAGCTTCAGAGATTACTTCCCTGCACCTATTCCTGAAAACTCATGGAGAAGGAATCCTTTTGAATGTGGTGATGTACAACTAACAACTCTATCTGCGGAAGAGCAAGACGCACTTGTTGACGTGCCTTGTGATGGTTCATTGAAATAATTTTTCAAAGAATATAAACTGGACCAATTCTGGGTGAAGGTTTTTCCTGATTATAAGAAGTTAGGTGAAAAAGCTTTGAAACATCTAGTTCCCTTTTGTTCCACATACCTTTGGGAACAAACATTTTCGACATTTTGTTATATGAAGAACAACCCTAGAAATCGGCTCGATGTTGATCCAGATTTGAGATTAAAAGTAGGAAATATTGAACCGGATGTGGAAGGGATTGTTCGGGACAAAAAGAGGCATGATTTCTCCCATCACATTTAGGTTTAGTAGCTGCTAGACAAGTCATAATTTGTTCAATTGTAAACTAGACGTTAGTAAAATTAAATTCGTTTTTATATTCCTAACTAAATCATTGTCATTTTTGCGTGTTAGTATCATAAATTTTATGGTCTATTTTTTAGTATACCTAAAATCCTTTGCTTATTAGGGGCTACCCCTTATTTTTTTCCAAAAAATTGCTTTGCACAGGTAACTACCATAGAGATAACACATTTTTCAAAAATAGGGGGTCCTTGGCTTGGCATTTGAAAAACAAGGTGTCCCCAGTACTTAGATAATTGGGAACCACTGATGTAGACCCTTCCTCTGATTGGAGTCCACCAGGGGAAAAGCCTTCAGCGTGGTGGCCCCCCTCCTGTGGAATTCCCTGCCTCTGGAGGTCAGGCAGACGCCAACTTTGTATTACTTTCGGCGCCTCCTGAAAACATCATTATTCCAGGAAGCCTTTCCTTATTGACCAGCCACAGGTTACTGTACATTTTGCATCTCTTAAAATCTATTTTAAGGTGTTTGTTCGGTTTTCATTTTATTTTATCTTGTACACCGCTCCAAAAGTTTCAATGGGGAGCGGTATATAAATATTGTAAATAAATAAATGTTGAACAACTTCTTTATTTTTGTTGACTATTCATGGCTGAGGTGGGCTAATACAGGGCAATTCTGCGATGTTTTCATCGACCCCAAGACAACGGTTTTGTGAACAGCAGCCTGCAGAAGCACATCTGGAATACATAGTCAAAAGGGAATGAGGTCTACTACAGGCGGACAAACCAAATCTCACCTTTTCCATTGGGAGCTGGATCGATGCTTTGCAGTCAGAGAACTCGGCCGTAATGCTGGGGCCTTGAATCTCCGTCACAACGTACTGCAGCTTCTGAGATTCTTTCAGCATTTTTCGGTTGCTCCCCCCAAATTTGCCAAGCACCCGGTAAGCAACGTGGGATATGGTCTCAGCGGGATTGCGCAGCGTCCGCCACAGAGCCTGGAAAGGTACGTTTTTAAAACGTCTCTATCTGGTTTAAGAACTTTTTCGCTTCTAAGTATTCCAGACCCCAGGGTGATCAGGGGTCTGGAAACAAAGCCCTATGAAGAGAGACTGAAACAACTGGGCATGCTTAGCCTGAAGAAGAGAAGATTGAGGGGAGGCATTAGAGTTCAAATACTTGAAAGGTTGTCACACAGAGGAGGGTCAGGATCTCTTCTCGATCCTCCCAGAGTGCAGGACACGGAATAACGGGCTCAAGTTACAGGAAGCCAGATTCCGGCTGGACATCAGGAAAAACTTCCTGACTGTTAGAGCAGTACGACAATGGAACCAGTTACATAGGGAGGTGGTGGGCTCTCCCACACTAGAGGCATTCAAGAGGCAGCTGGACAGCCATCTGTCAGGGATGCTTTAGGGAGGATTCCTACATGGGGGTTGGATTCGATGACCTTATAGGCCCCTTCCAATTCTACTATTCTATGATTGTGCACTGCGCCTTTTTAAAAACGTTTCTTTCGCAAACTGCCCCAGAATCAAATTTGATGAAGTGCAGTGCAACAATGTTTTAAATACATGTCCTTTTTAAAATATATATATATCGTAATTTATGCTTGCTAACTTGCACTCTTTTGAACCTCAGATTTACACAGGGCGGAGGGAGTCAGAGAAATGGAGCAAGCCAGTCTTCATTTTAAGCCAACAGGGCTGAAACAAATCAGGATTTTCTCTCCTCTCTCCGCCCACCCAGGCCCAAAAGGCAAATATTTCCACATAAATATTGGTAAGATGACTTTACAGGAGAACTCCAGCCCATCAAAAGAGCGCTTTCCATGTTGCGTTACTATCAAGATGTCTGAAAGTAGGGTGACCATATGAAAAGGAGGACAGGGCTCCTGTATATGCAACAGGATACTGTATCCTGTTGCATAGAAAAGGGAATTTCAGCAGGTGTCATTTGTATATATGGGGAACCTAGTGAAATTTCCTCTTCATCACACCAGTTAAAGGTGCAGGAGCTATTATTATTATTATTACTATTATTATATTTATTTTTATCCCGCCTTTTGCCCAATACTGGGCCTCTAGGCGGTCTTACAAAGTTTAAAACATACATTGTAAAACCTAGGAAAAGAAATGTAAAAAAAAAAAAGAAAGGAAAAAAAGTAAAGTTTAAAATACAAAAAAAATTATACCGTATTTCTTCGATTGTAAGATGCCATCGATTGTAAGACGCACACTAATTTCAGTACCACCAACAGGAAAAAAAAACCCAAGACACACCCACAATTCTAAGACGCACCCCGTTTTTAGAGATGTTTATACGGGGAAAAAAGTGCGTCTTAGAATCAAAGAAATAGGGTAAGTCATTAACATAGATGAAGGACCAAATTACTCTCTAAAGTAAAGTAGAGATACTAGAGTGACCAGATTTAAAAGAGGGCAGGGCACCTGCAGCTTTAACTATTGTGATGAAGAGAAACTTTCACCAGGTTCCCCATATATACAAATGACACCTGCTGAAATTCCCTTTTCAATACAACTGTGAAAGATGCAGGAGCCCAGTCCTCTTTTTCATAGGGACACCCTATCTAAAAGCCAAGCCAAGCTGGCCAGGTAGCTGAGCGAACAGTGACCCCCGGTGGCCCGTCCTTATAACTGCGCCTTTACCTGCATGAGTTCTGCTCTCACGGGTTGAATGTGATCGTACAGGAAGTCCGGCTGCAGGTTATCCACGCACAGTTCCAGAGTTCGCAGGCCCTGGCTGACCAGCGTCTGAGATCCGTTCAGGGCCGACACCAAAGGATCCATCAACATCGGCAAATACGGAAGGAGGGAGCTCAGCCGTACGGGGACAGTGAGGCACAGCTCAACAAACAAATCCTTCATATGTTGCTTGTGCAAGCCGCTTTGCAGCATGTTCAGCCCTGAAATGCGACAGGAGGCATCGATAAAACCCTTAGATTGATTACCAAGCAACAATGGACTTAAAACCAAAATTTCCTCTTTTCGGCCCCAGGGCCACAAACTCAATTTCGGAAAGAGGCTTTTTTATGCAATAGGGATTGCTATTATTGATATTGTTTCCATTATACCTGCATTTGCTTTGCTGCAGCATGTATAATTGCATTTTCATTGATACAAGTCACATACACGGCGAACTACCACGAGCGCTTGCGCAAAAACTCGTTTTCATATAAAGGGACCCTGATACCTTGGGGTTAATAATTTGTTCCACTCCTCAGCAAAGCTGGAATCAGAAAGCTAAATCGTTTGGGGAAACGCAATTAGTGAAAAATTGACATAAAAATTACAATTACAAAGAGGAATAAAGCAAAAAGATAACTTTAAGAGAGATTGGCAAAAATGTATAGAATATATGAAGAAAGAAATGAATAGAACAACTCTGGCAGAGGCCTGTAGGATGCTCTGGGACTCCTGAAAAGAAGTAACGTTAGGAGATAACTCTAAAAATAATAAAGGAAGAGATAAACAGAAGTGATATAACATCCCAGAAAAAGAGATGGGACAATTTATGAGAAATGTGCCAGACAGGAGGGAGGGAATAGAGAGGGAATAGGATAAAAGATAAAAACTGTAATGAAAAGTACTTATGTATACAATTCTGGGTGGTAAAAAAAAGGTTACTGTATAATGAACATGTATTTATTTATGAACATGTGTTTATATGCAAATACTGGAAAACTAAATAAAATTAATTCAACTAAAAAACAACAACACAGATCCACCAACTAGAATTTACTCACAATTCTTTATAAAAAAAAAGGGAAAAAAGAAAAGAAAGCTAAATCGTTTGGAATCAGGCACCCTCAAATGGGCACAATGTTTTAGGAACGAAAGGAGGAATGAAAGAGTATGAACGACAGAGCTTGTATGTAAGAGGCACAAGCAGAAGCAACGATCTGGTGGTCAGTCTTTTGGCATATTTTATTTATTTATTTATTAATTAATGATTGTATTTATATCCCGCCTCTTTTCCTTTGAGGAACCCAAGGCGGCGTACATAATCCTCCTCTTCTTCTCCATGTTATCCTCACAACAACCACCCTGTGAGGTGGGTTGGGCTGAGAGTCTGTGACTGGCCCAAAGTCACCCAGTGGGTTTCCATGGCGGAGTGGGGACTAGAACCCGGATCTCCTGACTCCCAGTCTTACACTTTAGCCACTACGCCACGCTGGCTAGCCAGTGTTCAAGAGCAGGTGGTCATGGGAGAGTGAAAGTGTGTGTCCATGTTAAAGGTTAGGCCAAATCACTTCTCTACATCTCATAACTAAGAAAGGTCTTGCTGTTTTTAAAATCTGTACTGCTTTTAGCTTATTAATGGTTTGATTTGGTTTTAGCTGTGTATATTTATTGCTTTTTGTTGTTTGTATGATTTTATCTGTACGCTGTTCTGAGATCCTTGTGATATAGGGTGGGATACAAATGTCTAAATGAATAAATACACAGTAGAAGTAGCTTGGATACAATAAACCACTTTTCTCTGTGCATGAGAGGTAAGAAAATTAGCACCTGGGGGCATCCCGAAATGACCCCAAGGTCTTAAAATGTAACAAGCTTCATGGCCAAGTGGAAACTCGAACCCAGATCTCCCAAGTCCTACTCCAGCACTCCAACCACTACGCTACCTCTCTTTTTCTTTCTGAAGGATGCTTTAGCTTCAGTAACTGAGGGCATGTCTACACCAGCCTGGTGTAGAGGGAGGGAGGGGGGAGGATCTCACGCTATGGTGCCCCCAAGATCCTCACCCCAGTCTACATGCGGTGCACGACGTCCCGGGAGGATGGAGGACGTCACGCCCGCCATTTTGTTTTTTTGTATTATATTCAAGATGAGCGCTCCAGTGCAAACAGTGAGGGTTTTTTTTAAAAAAAAATATCTCCAGCTCCCCCTACCCCACCCCCAATGGGCACGGAACTCATGAGGAGCCCCGTGCCCGGCTCCTCGCAGTTACTTGCAAGGAGCCAGGACGAAAGCGGGACGGGTGCCCACTCGTCCCACGGTGTCAGGATCATCCGGGTGATCCCCGGGATAAACAGTCGTCTAGCCATGCCCTAAGTCTCCGGAGAGACATTTCAGCAGTTTAGAATGGGGAAAAGATGAGAAACTATCAAATGAACAGTAGTGGGGGGGGGGGGAAGCAGGTGGAGCCATCTGGGGAACCCAAGAAGTCCAGGTTTGGCCCCTAGGCCTAAGGTTCCCCACCCACCCCCGACACCAAAAGGGCCACTGCCCTCTGTTCGCCCTGACCTTGCAGCAAGTTGGGTAACAAGGGCAGGAATTCCTGATACAGGAGATCATGGCTCCCGCCGCCTATGGACCGGAAGAGTGCTCTCAACAGCAAGAAATAGTTGTAGGGCTCCTTCGCCGTCTGCGCGAGTTCCATGGAGCTGTTCACTATCTTGTGTAAGTGCGGCTGTAAAAAGAAGAAAAGAAAATCAACATGGGGGTTTCTTTAAAAAACCACCAGCAGCAGCAACGCTCGGTCTGTCCATTCCTTACAAAACTGCAGTTTCCTAGTAGGGGCAGTTCTCCTGCGGGTCAGCGGAGATGGGGTGGTCGAATTTTACTGGCTTGCTGTTATGATTTGGGAGCTGCCCTGAGAGATTCACCCACTGCGCAGTATGGAAACGCCATAAATCAAGGAGGGTACCCCATGTTCGTCGAACTTGTCCCATCCATTTCAATGGGTCTATGTTATTCCCTCTCATAGAACACAGGAGGGAGCATAGGGAGCGGGCCTTCACTGCGGTCAGACCATTGGCCCATCAAGCCCAATATTGTCAACACGGACTGGCAGCGGCTCTCCGTGAGGCAGTCTTTTTCCTGCGTCACCTGGAGATACCAGGGATCAAACCTCAGACCTTCGGTTTACTCCAGTCAGCCACGTCTAGGCCGACAACTGTTACCCAGAGGACCTTTTCTTCTGCTGCCCCCAGACTGTGGAATGGCTTGCCTGAGGAGATTCGTCGGCTTACTACTCTCCCTGAGTTTTACTACTGCATTTCTATCCCGCCTTTCTTTCCTGCAAGGAACGCAGGAATCCTCATCCTCCTCTCAATTTTATCCTCACAACAACAACCCTGTGAGGTGGGTTGGGCTGAGAGTCTGTGACTGGCCCAAACTCACCCAGTGGGTTTTCATGGCCGAGTGGGGACTAGAACCCGGATCTCCCGACTCCCAGTCCGACACCTTAGCCACTACACCCCACTGGCCATAAAGACTAGTCAGCCATTAAGACAGCCATAAAGACTAGTCTCTTCCAGCAGGCCTACCCAGATGGATTTTAAACTTAAGAATTTGAATACATTGTGATTGCTATTTTAATATTGTACTGGTTTTATATACTCTTTTAACCAGTATTGTATTGTATTTTGTGTTGTTCCCCGCCTCAGTTCAGAAGGAGAGACGGGTAAGAATTAGAATGATGATAATGCAAGGCAGGGGATCTACCACTGAGCTTATTTCTTTATTTATTACATTTATAGCCCGCCTTTTTTCCTCCAACGAACCCAAGGCGGCATCCATAATGCTCCTCCTCTCCATGTTATCCTCATAACAATAACCCTGTGAGGTAGGTTGGGCTGAGAGTCTGTAACTGGCCCAAAGTCACCCAGTGGGTTTCCATGGCTGAGTGGGGACTAGAACCCAGATCTCCCGATTCCCAGTCCAACACCTTAGCCACTACACCACACTGGCTCTCTTATACCCCTCTCCTCTGCCCTTTACAGATCCCCCAAGCAGCCAGCAAAAGAACTCTACTCAAAGCAATCACTGCCATTAGAACATTATCGTTCAGATCAACACATCCATACAAATATAGAGTGGGGGACAGGAAGGAATGAAAAGCCTTGTGGAAGGGATTACAGAAGGGGAGGGGGGAGACATAGACAGGCAGACAGACTCATCCCAAGCCCCAGCTCCAAAATAATTATGGGTTTTATTAACAGCTAAAGGCCCTAGACCTTGCTCCACAATAGCTGCGAATAGCTTTCATCCCTCAAATCAAATTGTCTACTCAAGGCTGCACCATCCATTCTTGAGAATCAAATAATTTAACAGGCCCAGAGTGGGTGACGGCAGTATATCACACCATTTAAATTGGATTTGCCGTTTATAAAATGAAAGTGACCTTGATTCTGGCGGCAGAATAAAAGGAGCCACAACGCACTACACAGGGGGATCGTCGCACACGTTTTGGATTTCGTTACAAGACGGGGCTGTATTTGGGTTAAATCATTAATCCGCTAGTTGTCAGGACTGCCTGGCACATGGAACAAACGCTGCACCACAAACATTTATTTATATATACATATGCAAGTTCTCCAAGAAACAGTCCAATAAGGAAAAAATATCTAGGGCCTATCAACCCTTATTGGAACCAAAGTGGATTGGTAAACATTGGCCAGAAGCCAAAGGCCTACTCAACTACATGTAAAGGCTTCGACGTTCCGAGGGGAATTTATTACATTCTCTCCCCCTTTGAAAAGCACTGTCCTATCGCATATGACAAAGTGCTTTTGATTAGTCTAACAGTAAGATCGAGGTGACCTGTAGATTGGCTTTATTTGTTCTGGCTTTAGCCAAATCTCACGCTGAACGTCATCACCATCACAATGCAAGTTGCGCCATTGAGATTGAATTATTATTATTTTCTCTTTTCAAAACCAGCAGCCATTTGGAGCACAAATCATCATCACTTGGTGCTGTATATTAGATCACAGACTTCCCCAACATAGAGCTGTCCAGATGTGTTGGACTACAACTCCCATAATCCCCACATGGAGTTACAGCCCAACCTATCTGGAGGGCACCAGGGTTGGGGAAGGATGCTGTATGTTGTTGGATCCGATGACTAAAGCAACGGTTGCGTTCAAACAGAACAGTAAGCCATGGTTTATGTTAACCATGGCTTGTTGCTTTAGCCATGAAATGGTTTGCAAACAAGCAAACAAACCACAGTTTAAGAACATAAAAAGCGCCATGCTGGAACAGACCAAAGGTCCATCTAGTCCGGCACTCTGTTCACACAGTGGCCAACCAGCCATCGGCCAGGGACCGACAAAGCAGGATATGGTGCAACAGCACCCTCCCACCCACGTTCCCCAGCAACTGGTGCACACAGGCTTACTGCCTCAAATACTGGAGATAGCACACAACCATCAGGGCTAGTAGCCATGGATAGCCTTCTCCTCCAGGAATTTATCCAAGCCCCTTTTAAAGCCATCCAAATTGGTGGCCATCACTCTACATCTTGTGGTAGTGAGTTCCATAATTTAACTATGCACTGTGTGAAGAAGTCCTTTCTTTAATTTGTCCTGGATTGCCCCAATCAGCTTCATGGGGTGACCCCTTTGGGTTCTAGTATTTTGAAGTCAAAATACTTGTGTTTTTCCTATTTCAGGTTTCTTTTGATCACATGCAAATGACCACAAAAGACATTTCCACCTCTGTACGGCCATTCCCAAACTCATCCCTGGATCTTCAAAGGGGATGTTGCCCGGCCCAGCCCATTCACATCTTTACCTTTAGCATCTGCTCGTTTTCGGCTGCAAAGAGCGAAACGGAGCCGAAAACCAACTTGAACAGCTTGAGGTACAGGTTGGACAGCTCCACGTTAGAGCCCATTTCGGGCAACCGATCGAGAAGGTACTCCACCAGGATTGTGGCAAACAGAGCTGAGGTAGTCGGGTTGGCCAAGAAAGAGTTGGCAACGATCTGTCAAAAGGTGAGCATAAAGCAATTAGGATCAACCTCTGGCCGTGCTTTTATTTTATTTACACTTAACATTTTATTTACACTTCTTGAAGTCTGGTGCCCATTTCTTCAAGAAGGATGCAGACGAGCTGGAGGGGGTTCAGAGGAGAGCAACCAGGATGATCAGGGGTCTGGAAGCAAAGCCCTATGAGGAGAGACTGAAAGAACTGGGCATGTTTAGCCTGGAGAAGAGAAGACTGAAGGGAGACAGGATAGGACTCTTCAAGAACTTGAAAGGTTGTCACACAGAGGAGGGCCAGGATCTTTTCCCGATCCTCCCAGAGTGCAGGACACGGAATAACGGGCTTAAGTTACAGGAAGCCAGATTCCAGCTGGACATCAGGAAAAACTTCCTGACTGTTAGAGCAGTACGACAATGGAACCAATTGCCTAGGGAGGTCGTGGGCTCTCCCACACTAGAGGCCTTCAAGAGGCAGCTGGACAACCATCTGTCAGGGATGCTTTAAGGTGGATTCCTGCATTGAACAGGGGGTTGGACTCGATGGCCTTGTAGGCCCCTTCCAACTCTACTATTCTATGATCCTAACCGTCTCAGCATGAAGCCGGCTTCCAATTATTTTCAAGCAAAGTTTGTCTTATTAAGGATTCCATGTCACTGGCATCCCCCTTCCCAGTCAATTCATTTTGTAAGAAGGGAAGGACGTGGATAAGAACATGTGTGTAAGCAACAGCCCCTCTGTTTCCAGTGATGAAAGAAAAGCTATTTTCAATTCAGTTTAGTGTGGCTTGTCGCTTAATCACAAAAGGAGGTATTATGACAGCTAAAAGACTGATATTATTACGTTGGAAGGATAAATGATCACCTCCCAGAAGGCAGTGGACTGAGGATTTAGCAACGCTATCAACATTTCAACGGGTGGGATAGAGATGCCACTTATGAGTGGATAAATACATGGATATTTGGTCTGCTTTTCTATGCATAACTCCCTTTATTTCATTTTTTATGAATGATGCATCTGATGAAAAAAATGACATTCCTATGCATGTAACGTTTGTTCTTTGTTTTCTCCACAGTTTATTTTCCGTTCTGTTTTGTTAAATTCACAATAAAAGGAGCACACACATACACGAAAAGGAGGTATTTTCATTTCATTGATTTCATTTCAAATTTTGACTTGCACCGTCTAAACCTGGGGGTCCAGAACTGCAGGGCCATGTGCCCCCGTGAGCCTCTTCGAAACAGAATTCGGCCCTCGAGCTAAAAGAGGTTCCACACCCCCAGTCTAAATCCTGAGCCTAACATCCAAGTTCCATCCTGATTGGCTGTTAAAGCTCAGTGATGTAATAAACAAACTTTAACAAAGCCAACGCCAAGCTCTGCAGTGGCTCACGTTACTGCCAAGTGAACAAAGCATACGCTACCTGAAGGGCGTAGTTCTTAGAGATCCTTTCGACCATGTACGGAACAGTCGTCTGGAAGATTTCTTTGAAAGTCAAAGGATTCATCATTGTGAAGACGCCGGCAAAGTGTTCCAAGACCTCCTTCTCCTCTTTCATTCGGACTGTCTGACAATTGGCAACTCGAATGTACGTCTGACCATTTCCAGCTATTTGAACCTATTGCAACGGAGACATTTCATGGAATTTACGTCCACGTGCTTTTTTCACATGCACTGTATTCCACCACCACCCCCAAAAAATATATGAATTCACTGGGGGGGGAAAAGATACTGCTTGACAAGGAAAAGATACAAATATCCGTCGTGACAATTAAACCTCACAGATTAAAATCGCAAGGAAGGTTATGCTCTAGTCGGGATACATACCTGATAAATATCCAAAGCCTGCATTGCATATTTGACCAATTTTATGTAGATCTGTGTCTCCTTCGGTTGCAGCTGCTTATTAGGAATAAATTGTGCTTCTAAGGAAAGAAGAACACCCCCCAAAAAAATATTTACTGCTAAATGTGCCCAAACCTAGGGCTGTAATATTTAATCATTTAAATTAGCATGATGCCTGATTAACCTATTTTAAAACTTTTAATCAAATAAAAAGGCAGCCCTGTTCAACAAACACAGATGTAGATTTTATTATAGATACATATATAAAATATGAATGTAACATCTTAAAAGAGGCTTTTCTCTTACGTGGTGGAAATGCCTCTAAGGGCTCTTCTACACCAAGCAGGATATTGCACTATGAAAGCGGTATATAGAAGGCAGGAGCCACACTACTGCTGTAGAGTAGTACTGAAGTGCACCGACAACTGTCGGGGCCCATGACACATCTACACCAAGCAGGATATAGCGCTATGAAAGTGGTATGAAAGCAGTATATGGTATCTGTGTCAATGGGCCCCAACAGTTGTCAGTGCACTTCAGTAACGCTATAAAGCAGTCGTGTGGCTCCTGCCTCTTATATACTGCTTTCGTAGTGGAATATCCTGCTTGGTGTAGATGAGCCCTAAGGCTGGCATTGTGGCCTTCCAGATGTTTTTGCCTACAACTTCCATTATTTCTAGGTAGCATAGCCAATAGTAAAGGATCATGGGAGTTGTAGGCCAAACCATCCCAAAGGCCACAATTTGCCCACGCTGTTCTAAGATGATGCCTACTATGACACATCTGTATGTCTATAGCGCCTTCTCCCTCACCAACCAGCCCAGCTGCTGAGGTCATTTGAGGGCATGTTTCTGGTGGTTCCATGTGGCCCTACTGGAGTCTACCAGAAGACCCTTGAATGTGGTGGGGGGCCCTTCTTAGGGAACTCCCTACCACTGGAGGTCAGGCAGGCACCAACACTACGCTGCTTCTGGCATTGTTACAAGAAGCTTTCCCGGAATGACCAGCTGTCATTCAATCTATACCTGTTCTTTTAAAATGCAATCCAATGCTGCTTTTATTCTATTTTCATTCTTTTATCCCATTTGTTCACCGTGCCAAAATCCTCGGATACGGAGCGGTATATAAATATTGTAAACAAATAAATAAACCAGCTTTCTCCATCAGGTGCCCTCCAGATGTTTTGGTCTGTAACTCAGAAGCACATCTGGAGGACACCAGGTCGGGGAAGGTGGACTAAACACAGAGTATGCTACCGGTTCGAGAAATGTTTACCTATATGCACATTTAAATTTATTGATAAATAGACTCAAACCCATATGATCAGTTAATTGACTCAGACTCATATGATCTATCGACTCAAACCCGTAAGATCAATGGATCAAAATGTCCCTAATCGAGTTGCAGCCCTAGCAAAAATTGTAAAGAAAAATGGATATAATTAGGGTATCATGGAACATTACCCCCAGGGGCTTTGCAAGAAGTGATGCCCCACGTAATCGTCTTCACGCCACAGACCAAGGTCTTCACCAAACTTCGGCAATCTGTGACTTGGAAGGTCTGCTTATCTTCCTTCTCCTTCTCCCCTTGTTTCTCAAAGACTGGGCCCGACGCCGGGCCCCCCACAGGTGTGGTGGGAGCAGGGGACGGCACAGGGACCGGAGCTGCATTCCCTCCAGCCGGTACACCGGGCAAAGCAGCTTCTCCTGCCCCAAGCTCAGACTGCGGTTTGCACTTTTTAAAGATGACGGAAAGCTGGTAGCGGGCAATGGTGTGAAATTTTAAGACAAAAACCTGAAGGAGAAGAGGGGGGAAATACGGACAAACACAACATAGAAAAGTTCAACATTTGCCAAGGTGCGGTTCGAAAGTAAACAGGTTAAACAGTTCTCCAGTACACCTAGGGGTGACCATCTTACACCAATTTTAAAATCACTCCACTGGCTACCAATTAGTTTCCGGGCAAAGTATAAAGTGGGCACAGGGGTGGAAGTCTGAACCCCTCTCTTCCTTTGGTTGAATTTGTTCGACTGCAAACTGTGATGAAACCATGTGGTGCAATCTAGTAGTATCAAAGTCTGGCTAAATAAATTATATAACACAGAGAGAGAGAGAGAGAGAGAGAGAGAGAGAGAGAGAGAGATCATAGAATCATAGACCACCGTTGCACTGATTTCAATGCAAAAGTTACATCTCCTTGGTTGAAGCTAATGGGACATAAACTGGTTTTTAAACTTCATATACTTTCACTGTTTTTAACCTTTGTAAAACACCCTGAAAGTTTAGGCTATGGGGCGATATGGAAATATTATAATAATAAAAATAATAATAATAATAATAATAATAATAATAATAATAATAATAATAATGAGGAGGAGGAGGTGGTGGAGGAGGAAGAAGAAGAAAAAGAAGAGGAGGAGGAGGAAGAAGAGGAAGAGGAGGAAGAGGAGGAAGAGGAAGAAGAGGAGGAGGAGGAGGAGGAAGAGGAGGAGGAGGAAGAAGAGGAGGAGGTGGTGGTGGAGGAGGAAGAAGAAAAAGAAGAGGAGGAGGAGGAAGAAGAGGAAGAGGAGGAGGAAGAGGAAGAGGAGGAAGAAGAAGAGGAAGAGGAGGAAGAGGAGGAAGAGGAAGAAGAAGAGGAGGAGGAGGAGGAAGAGGAGGAGGAGGAAGAAGAGGAGGAGGAGGAGGAGGAAGAAGAGGAAGAAGAGGAGGAGGAGGAGGAAGAGGAAGAAGAGGAGGAGGAGGAGGAGGAAGAAGAGGAGGAAGAAGAAGAAGAGGAAGAGGAGGAAGAAGAAGAAGAGGAGGAGGAGGAGGAGGAAGAGGAAGAAGAAGAAGAAGAAGAAGAAGAAGAGGAAGAGGAAGAGGAAGAGGAAGAGGAGGAGGAGGAGGAGGAGGAGGAGGAGGAGGGGGAGGAGAAGGAGGAGGAGGAAGAGGTTGCTGTTTCACAGTCTAGGAGCTGCAGTTCTGATGGACAGTCAGACCCACACCCTCCCTTTTATGATTCCACAGCCCAGCAGCCCCCACGTCAGCGCCCCCGCTACCTCCAGCATCCTCATGAGGATGTCTCTGCCATTCCCATTCTCCTGCTCGCTCTTGGAACGAATGCAGTCCACCAGGTTCAGCAGGAGCTTGCAGGACATGGTCTGGATGCTGCTCGGCAACGACTCGTCATCAATGTTCTTGGCAAATAGCTGGACCGCCAGGGAGAGATCGTTGAGCGGCAAATGCTGCCGGACATGATGAACCAGGTCTGCCAACGTGCTGTAGGCCAGGGGCCTAAAGGAGACACAAGGACAAAACCACTAGCAGAAGATTCCTAGTTTGTTCGGAACGGTTCGCAGTTTGGTGAGTTGGACCTATGGATGGAACACACACACCCATTCGTACATGATGTACAGTATGGGGTGATCTAGAGCTGAGCTAGCAAGGAGGAGCCTGGGACCAAGAGAATACGCAAACGTTTTAGTCACATGGTCCCTGCTTTCTCCTGGCCAGTTGTCTTGTTCTGGCAGTAACAGATTCTCGCTGCAATTCAGATTACAATAGCAGTGGTCAAATTCCAGCCTGAGGCCAGTGCACAGGAGGGCAGGCAGACGAGAGGCGCAGGCATCAACAAGAATGGTCACAAAGAACAGGCCACAGGTCAAACCACGGGTAAACAGTCAGTACATTACGTAGTCCAAGAGCAGAGTCGTTAGGCAGTCCAAAGGTCAAGAAACTGGGTATCAGGCCGAGGCCCAGTTCAAGAAACATGACACAAGGTGGGTGGACCAAAGTTGTTCCAACCCTGGCTGCTTGCTACGGTAGGCTTTGACGCCCACAGCCTGCTGGACCTCACCCAGAGCTCAGCTGGTGCAACCAAGCCTCCTTCCGCAGAGCCTTATTCCTGAGGAATAACTTTCTCCTGAGGAGTCCTTCTCTGCAGGCGAGCACTTCGAAGCACAAGAGCCCCTATTAACCTGCCGCTTGAGGCGACGATGTTCCCTGGGGTCAGGGGGCTGCTCAACTTCTCTTTTTCCTGGCCGGAAAGGCCCTGTGACCACCTCCTCCAAGGGCTCAGGCTTCTGTGAGGCTAATGACAGTCCCAAGTCTGGAGCTTTGACTTCTAGGGCATCCTGGGCTTCTGGGTCCTCTAGCTCCTCCTCTGAAGAGAACTCCTCAAGGACGGGCATGACACCAATAGCAGGCGATAACCCATTGGCCCCATTCAGAAGACACCTTAAACTATTGCTTTAACCATGGTGGTTAAGCCAGAAAGTCGGGCTGTGTTCAGAAGACACTTTAAATCAAGGCTTTAACCACGGTGAATAAAACAAAAAGCCTTGTTCACTGTGGTTAAAGTCGTGGTTTAAGGTGTCTTCTGAACACAGCCTGGCTTTCTGGCTTAACCACCATGGTTGAAGCCGTGGTTTAAGGTGTCTTCTGAACACGGCCTGGCTTTCTGGCTTAACCACCATGGTTAAAGCCGTGGTTTAAGGTGTCTTCTGAACACGGCCTGGCTTTCTGGCTTAACCACCATGGTTGAAGCCATGGTTTAAGGTGTCTTCTGAACACAGCCTGGCTTTCTGGCTTAACCACCATTGTTAAAGCCGTGGTTTAAGGTGTCTTCTGAACACGGCCCGGCTGTCTAGCTTAACCACCATAGTTGAAGCCATAGTTTAAGGTGTCTTCTGAACACAGCCCGGCTTTCTGGCTTAACCACCATGGTTAAAGCTGTGATTTAAGGTGTCTTCTGAACACGGCCTGGCTTTCTAGCTTAACCACCATGGTTGAAGCCATGGTTTAAGGTGTCTTCTGAATGGACCCATTGTGGGATGCCTTCCTCACACCAACCTGGAGAAATAGTCCAGCACCCCCCTTCTATAGGTAGGCCATAATGAGCAAAGAGCCCCTTTCACCTTCTTCAGCCAGTGTTAATACGGACAACCATGAAAATGGAGTGCAATTAGGATGAAGGCCTACATATAACCTCGTGCCCCCATTAAACATCCCAGGCACCGGCATCGTTCGACCTGATCCCGGCCAAGGGTTCAAGCCGACGGCAAGGTCCATTACGCACCTCAGAGTTTCACGAGCTGTGTATCCGGAGCCTATGAGGATGGATTCGTCGAACAATTTGTCCATGCAGGGAATAAATTCTGGAATAAAAGCGTAACGAGAGAGAATGCTGTCACGGTGAAGCGACAAAACAACGACCGCGCCGTTTTAATTCAAGCAGGAGGCAGTGCAAAAGGTACGTACGGCTCCTCAAGTCTGTGGTAAGAATATGCTTGGCTGCAATGAGAAGCTCCTTTCTCAGGTGAGCCGTTTCTGCTGGACAGTTCGAAAGTAACTGCAGCATTCCCTTCACCATTTGCTGAGAATACTTAGCCACCAATTCCTGGCAAAGAAGGAAACGTGTACACGCTCCAGTTATATTAATAGAGCATCTATCATTCAAAAATCCCAACCTGACAGAGGCATGCATAAGTGGCTGTGTTTGCATGCAACGCTAAACCATGGTTCATGTTAACCATGGTTTGTCGATTTAGCCACGAGTTGTCTTGCAGACCAGCAAATGAACCATGGGTTGTTTTCCTGATTTCTGGCTTCTTTCTCTCCCACCTGTTTTGCCAACCTTTAGATCAGTTTCATTTTCATGCTGCTCTTGCCAGGCATGTATGTTTCAGGGCAGATGAAGCCAGGGATAAGCCACGGTTCTGGGTTCAGACATCGGTTGTTTCGCCAAGCCACAGAGGTGGATGGCAGGAGCGGTAAAAAAAAACTCAGCCACTCTACAAGTGAGTAACACAATGCTGCAAAGACATCTGGGACACAGAGAGAGAGAGCTGGCGAAGGAGGAGGGAAACAGCTCGGGGACTGAGAAAACAAACCATGGCTTGTCCAATCCTCTGCCAGACAAAACCTAAGTAGGGCACCAAACCATGGGTTAAATAAACCATGGGTTAGCATTATGCGCAAACCAAGCCACTGCCTCCGGGCACTAGCCTGATCTACAATATAACCCTCTTACCTGATAAATTCTGATAATATAAGCCAAGAACGACAACGTCTTTATCTGAGCAGCAATGAAGTCAGCATAGAGCTCCTTGTTGTAAAGTTTATGCTGCCTGAAAATTGAATGAAGTGTGATTTAGTTTTGCTGTTTAAAATAAAGTGACCTCGTGAATGGAGGTATATTGCCTGCGTTGTGAAATACGAGGCTCAAACCAGAGGTGCAAATCCTTAGGCCCAGGGACTAAATCCGGCCCACACAGGGTCCCAATCCCGCCCTCCGGTTTCCCCAGAAGACCACACCCCCTTCCCCCAGCAATCCCATACTCGGGGGGGGGAAAGTCCCTATGTGTTCAAAGGGATGTTCTGCAAAGTAAGCACGTGCAGGATTGCAGCCTGAGTCAAGTCAGCAAAAAGACATACTTGAAATCAACGGAAGAACCTTAAAGCCTACAGATTTAACAGGAGTTGGCTCTTATCCAAGAAGGCTTTGGCCACCATAAATCTATTAGTTTTTAAGCTGTGCAAGGATGACACGCAAACTCATGAAGCGTCCCATATATATTTTTTTTTCAGAGGAGGGCCAGGATCTCTTCTCAATCAGGACACGGAATAATGTGCAGGACAGGAACAATGGGATCAAGCGACAGGAAGCCAGGTTCCGGCTGGACATCAGGAAAAACTTCCAGACTGTTAGAGCGGTACAACAATGGAACCAATCACCTAGGGAGGTCGTGGGCTCTCCTACACTAGAGGCATTCAAGAGGCAGTTGGACAGCCATCTGTTAGGGATTCCTTAAGATGGATTCCTGCATTGAGCAGCGGGGTGGACTTGACCTTCCAACTCTACTATTTTACGGTTCTAAGACATTTTGTGGTGTTTCTTGCAAGAGACTAATAGGGCTACCTTCTGAAATGCAATGCTGGAGAGCTAGTTATTTATTCCTTAAATTCATGATGTTCTGTATCAGCGGCGTATGTTTGGCAACATGGCTGAAGCAATGAGGATGTGTCAAAAGATTTTGTTCCATAGTCTTACCTTGCTTGTGTGGACACCTGGATAATAATAGTGTTCATGATCAAGGGCACAAATTCAGCTACCACATTATGAATGTTCAGTTTGTAGAGCTAAAACGAAAAGGGGGGAAAAGTACACGTAAGTGATGAAAAGGGGATATTTTAATTATTATTTTTCTCTTAAGTAATTTGAGAAGAAATCCAGACTAAAAACATGTTTATAACGTTTTGCCACAAAAGCTACGTCTAGCCTTAATTCTTATCCTGCGTAAGGAGGGGAAAATGGGAGTTTGTCTGGGGTCAAGGAGAGGAATTCAGACGCAAGGGAGTTATCCGTGAGAGAAGTTCCCATACTAACCTGATACATAAGGACGACAATAATGGGCAGTTCAGCTAATACCTTCAAGGAGAGCGAGCCCCGGGGAATCAGAGAATGCTGCAAAAACACAAGCAAAATAAAGATTGATCTCTTCGAACACATTCTGGCAGAATTGCACGTTTTAAACGGGGTTTTTTTTTTTTTGTATTTTGTTATTCGTTTATTTGGTACATATCTAATAACTACTGTTCTCTGGGCGGATGAAAGCCAGTTAAAAAACTAAAATACCATTTTAAAACAGTTTATTACATTTAGATCCCGCCTTTTTCCCTCCAAGGAACCCAAGACGGCATATGTCATCCTCTTCTTCATTTTTATCCTTACAACAACAACCCTGTGAGGGAGGTTGGGCTGCGAGAGTCTGTGACTGGCCCCAAAGCCACCCAGTGAGCTTCCATGGCTGGCCAGCGAGATCACATTACGCCAGTCCTTCTACAACTTCATTGGCTGCCAGTCCAGGTCCGGGCCCGATTCAAAGTGCTGGTATTGACATTTAAAGCCCTAAACGGTTTGGGGGCAGGTTATTTGAAGGAACGCCTCCTCCCATATGTACCTGCCCGGACCTTAAGATCATCCACAGGGGCCCTTCTCCATGAGCCCCTGTCAAAGAAAGTGAGGCAGGTGGCTACTAGGAGGAGGACTTTCTCCGCTGTGGCACCCCGGTTGTGGAATGAGCTCCCCAGAGAGGTCCGCCTGGCGCCTACACTTTACTCCTTTTGTCGCCAGCTGAAGACTTTTTTATTCTCTCAGTATTTTAACACTTAATTTTAACTTAAATTTAAATTTTACTGTTTTAACTCTGTATTTTAATTTTATATCAATTTTGCTGCGTGGTTTTTATCCTGGTTGTGCTTTTTATACTGTATTTTGTATTTGTGCTTTTAACCTGTTGGTTGTTTTATTATGGCTTTAATTTTTGTGAACTGCCCAGAGAGCTTCGGCTATTGGGCGGTATAAAAATGTAATAAATAAAATAAATAAAATAAATAAATAAATGGCTGAGTGGGGACTAGAACCCGGATCTCCCGACTCCCAGTCCAACACCACACTGGCTCTCAAAAGTAGCAGACCGGGTTTAAGCTTACACCCTCTGGCTCCACAGCAAGGTGTGCTAGCCCACCGTGCTATCATGGTTAAGATATTAAATCCAATACATATATTTTAAAAGATTAAAATACCATATAATGCAAAGCATAACAGGAATCCATAAAACAGCCGTCATAACCTAGAACTAGGTCTCTAAAAATGCCTGGGGGAAAAGAAAGGTCCTTGCCATTTTACAAGTGAGGTGCCACCAGGGCGGTGCCAAACTATTTTGCGCCCTAGGCAAGGTGAGCTACTTTCAACCACCCTCCCACCCACCCAAAAAAAATGCCAACTTTGATTTTTAAGAACATATGTTTCCTGGAAAAAATAAGCACAAAACTTGAAACTGCTAAATTTATTTTAAAATGCAAGAAATATGTCATGCCAATTATAGCAAACAAATTGGAAAGGATGTCCAATAAAATGCATTATTTAATAGGAACGTCACCTCCAAATAATCCCCCCCAACTCACACACACGCGCACACACACACTCAGCATCACCCACACCAAACAAACACACGCATTCACACATGCATTCACTCAAAGACCCCATGCACCCCATTCACCCATACATTCTCTCTCTCTCTCTCTCTCTCTCTTCCGGGCGCGTTCCGGAAGTCCGAACGTGGAGCCGCCCCACCCCCACCCCAGCATCCCTGGCTTCGCTTCGGCTGGGCAGGTGCGGGGCGCCATCTCACCCACCCGGGCCCAGCTGAATCCTCGGGCCGGGCCGGCTCACAGCCAACACGCGTGAGTGCTGTGCTGTGCCCGGCGCCCCTCTTAGCTTGGCGCTCTAGGCAGCCGCCTGACTGGCCCCTATGGTAGCACCGGCCCTGGGTGCCGCTCATAAAGAAGTATCCATAGTAATGTAACAATGGTGGCCTACATATGCACTGCTCATATGAGGCTTCTGATGGTCTTCCCTCGTGGCACCAATCGGGGCCAAACTAGCTTCAGGCCAACCGAGA
Source organism: Elgaria multicarinata webbii (assembly GCF_023053635.1). NCBI lineage: Eukaryota > Metazoa > Chordata > Lepidosauria > Squamata > Anguidae > Elgaria > Elgaria multicarinata. The sequence continues at coordinate 20,355,002 of NC_086187.1, read as the reverse complement.
TACGGCATAAAAGACAGGGCTACTTTAACTAGCTAACAGGACAGGGAGGATCTGATTTAAATCAATTTGGTTTAAATCATGATTTAAATCACTACACAGAAAGACTTGATTTAATCAAGTGACTTCCCCCCCCCTCCCAAAGTGCACTCTATTCATTGAATTTTTTGAAACTTAACACTTAAGAGATAAGGGGTTGATTCTGTGTACATAGACGTGCAAAGGCACAAGGCGGTTGTGATCTCTGCAAACACAAATTCACAGTTTTGAGAACTGTAAAACCAAGAAGCTGTGATAATATCTTCTAGATAGAAAAACTGCCCAATAATCTTACAGAAACCTCTGGAAGAGCATGACACTGTGAATGGAGTAACGGAATTCATTTACCAAAAAATTTAAACATTGCATCAACAATATACAGCCTCATGCTACATAATTAAAAACTAATCCTTATTTCATGATGAATAACCTTTGGACTGTAATGTATCTTAAATAGAAAACTATCTTTAGATAGGTTTTTCCTCAAAAAGCATTTTATTAAAAAAAATTCCGATTTAAATAAAAAAAATCCAATTTAAATAACAAAAATCTGTCTTTTAAAAAAAATATTGATTTTTGTCCACCCTGTAAAAGGGATTATGATGATGATGATGATGATGATGATGATACATACTGTTCTTGTTTCACTGTCATCCCGCTCTGGATTTACTTTCACTACAATTGTTGTGATCATGCCGACCATTTCTGGAGTAGGAACAGTGTTGTCGGGGATAACCTGAGGGTTCTCAAAGTAGCGATTCTACGGCAAGAAGCAGAAGATGAGAATCATTAAGCCGTTATTGCAGATCTACGGAAATTTCACAAGCAGCCATATGTTAACAGTGCTTTAGAGAGCAATCTGGAATTGGGGGGGGGGGCATAGGAGACTTTGGATTCCTGGATCCAAGACCAGAGTGCAGGACACGGACGAATAGGCTCAAGTTACAGGAAGCCAGATTCCGGCTGCACATCAGGAAAAACTTCCTGACTGTTAGAGCAGTACGACAATGGAACCAGTTACCTAGGGAGGTGGTGGGCTCTCCCCCACTAGAGGCCTTCAAGAGGCAGCTGGACAACCATCTGTCAGGGACGCTTTAAGGTGGATTCCTGCACTGAGCAGGGGGTTGGACTCGATGGCCTTAAAGACCCCTTCCAACTCTACTATTCTACGATTCTATCATTCAACCAAACCAAGAACATCAACAAGAAAAGAGACAAGAACGGGAACGCTTACCACTACTTTGGGAAGTTCCTTGTATATCTGTTTAACAAAATCCAAGAAATGGTGAATCTGTGGAATGGAAGAGGGGAGAAAAATGACCTTTGTTTAAAACACATCTGGATTGCACCAGGTTGGGAAAGACTGTTCTAAGTTTTCCTACACCTCTCAGATCTTCCAGAAATTTTTCTCTACTGGCCTCATTCAATACTGATCATCCAAAAGTTAAAATCTGAAAATGAGCGTATGGGACAGCAAATGTAACTAAACAAGAAGGTATCAGAGAAACATCACCAAAAGAAAAAAAGAAACTCTTCAACAGTACCCAAGTAACCAATTTACCTCTTGCGTGATTGGTGGCCGGAACTGTTTGTGCAGCTCAATAATTATCCTCAAACAAATAAGTACATTTTCTTCATTTTCAGTCTAAATGTCAGGAGGAAAGAACAGATTTATTAAATTACGACCGGATTCCTAAACACCTTCAGCAATAATCTATGTGAATTAAGTTAAACCAAAAAGTGTCAAATGGTAATTGATAAAACTCGCACTAGGACTATGGATTTTCTGTTACAGGATTGATTCACTTCTGTAGGCAATTTAAAATATATACTTCTATTAAATGTTAACCAATAATTATAACAACATACACAAACAGACACAACAAAAAGTTGCAACACGAAGGCCGCACATTAGCTGGTTCTCGTTATACATTTATCTCCAGGATAGCAATACTGATAAATATTAGGTGTCCTATATGAGCCTAATAAATATTAAGATCACTTTAATAACATGAGGGATTTTTTCCACAGCAGGCTGTGGACAAAATTGGGGGGAACTTATTATGAGAGAAATGGAAACCCATATAACCAAAATTAATTCCCATTTTACTATTCCTCTAATTAATCTACTGTGGCATGTTAACTTTTCCACAAGTACTATGTCTGGAAACAAAGCCCTATGAAGAGAGACTGAAACAACTGGGCATGTTTAGCCTGGAGAAGAGAAGATTGAGGGAGACATGATAGCACTCTTCAAATATTTAAAAGGTTGTCACACAGAGGAGGGCCAGGATCTCTTCTCGATCCTCCCAGAGTGCAGGACACAGAATAACGGGCTCAAGTTACAGGAAGCCAGATTCCAGATGGACATCAGGAAAAACTTCCTGGCTGTTAGAGCAGTACGACAATGGAACCAGTTACCTAAGGAGGTGGTGGGCTCTCCCACACTAGAGGCCTTCAAGAGGCAGCTGGTCAACCATCTGTCAGGGATGCTTTAGGGTGGATTCCTGCATTAAGCAGGGGGTTGGACTCGATGGCTTTATAGGCCCCTTCCAACTCTACTATTCTATAATTCTATGTACTAAAACTTTGGGAACCAGCTCTCAACTAAGTAGACTTCTATCAATTTTCCAGAGATCTCATGATTTCCATTCTCACCACAGTTAGTATGAATAAAATAAGATCCTTATTAAGGATCCAGTATGGGGGATCTACATAAAAAACCTGATCTATGTGTTGATAAAGGTCCTAAGAGGAAATTCTGACAATACATCGGCAATCCCAGATAGAAGTGCATCAGAACAATAAAACATCAGTAATGTTTAATCAAAAGCCCTTTGCTTGCAGGTATCTTTCCAATAATGATGTGGTAAAGGCAAAGAATTCCACATTAGAAGTAATCCTAAAAAAAATATCGCTGCGATTATATATTAGGGTATTGTACCTCTAGAAATCTGAACATCACAGATAAGATATTTTTGGTGTGCGGGCGAAGATGTTCATTTGTTGGTATTCTATGGATTATTTCCAGAACTAATTTTCTCAGTTGCTACAGAAGACAAAAAAATGGAAGGTCAGGACTTAGAAAGAAAAGGCATTACACAGTGTCAAATGACATGATAATTTCCTAAGCAAGGTTTGAAATAAAAACAATACACCCGATAAGAACTTTCCTTTCAGTTTCCAAAACGATGGTGCACACTTCTTTACAAAGACAGAACATTTCTGTTTATTGGTCAGAAGAAATGTAATCATGAATAAATGCTAACCGCCTTCCCATATATATGCAGCTGACCTTTAAGATCATCAGAGGAGGCCTTGCTGGTGATTCCAAAATTAAGGAAATGTCACCATGTAATACCTCGACAGACGGCCTTCTTGGTAGCGGTGTCCACCCTTTCGAAAACCATGGAAGCCGTTTTATAAACGAACAAGCACCCCAATGGCAGCCATTCTGTGAGAATACCCACAATACTTTCAAAACATCAAATGTGCCCATCAACCCAAGAAGGTTGGGGTGGGGTGTTGACAAAACCTTTGAGTAGGCGGAGGACCATTTTTCTGTTGAGGTCCACATTTCCTTGGGGATAATCCACTGAAGGGCACATGCTGGCAGTGGGTGAAGTCAAAATAAGGTGTGAAGGGTACCTCCTTCAATCTATGTCACCCGCTTTTCTCTCTCTCTCTGCACTACTTCTCTCTCTCTGCCACCCCCTTTTCTCTCTCCTCCTACCCCCTTTCTCTCTCTCTGCCACCCCCTTTTCTCTCTCCTCCTACCCCCTTTCTCTCTCTCTGCCACCCCCTTTTCTCTCTCCTCCTACCCCCTTTCTCTCTCTCTGCCACCCCCTTTTCTCTCTCTCTTTTTCAACCTAAGGATTATCCCAGGAAAATGGAGGGATCGTCCCTGCCTGCTCCCGGGATCCCCTGTGTGTCATTTGGATGCACAGGAAGATCCTGGGATGATCCCAGGAAAAAAGGCAGGTGTAGAAACGGCCTTTCTCTCAAACACCCCCTTCTCTCTCTCTCTCACTCTCTGACACACCCTTCCCACCCACCCCAACAAGCCGCTAGGACAGGGACAGATCACACTTGTCACAGAAGACTGCTTCCAGAGGGCTTCTGAAATCAGCTTGAGCACCCTAGGTCTGCAGGTTGCTCACCCGTACCTTAGAGAAAAGAGTTCATTTCAAAAGTATACCTGTGCTGGTTTTTCCTGCAGAAACTGAACTTCTCCATCCTGGAGAAAAGTAAGAAAGCGAGGGATGATGTGTTCCAGGAACGTGGAGTACTGAGGAGATGAGGTCACATTCTAGTAAAAGAAAGCAACCTTTTAGATCTTTTTCAAAGATGAAAATACAACGCAGGATTTAATAGACTAGTAATACCCTGGCAGCAATAATAATAATAAAAAAGCTTCACAGTCAATCTCTTATGACAGAAAAATTAACACCAAAAGAGGCTTGGAAGGTGGTAACAAGGGAAAGGGCCTTCTCAGGGTGGCCCTTGACTATTATTATATTCATTTGTATCCCGCCTTTTTCCCAATACTGGGCATCAAGGTGAATTATGGAATGAGCTCCCCACTGAGGCCCGACTGGTGCCAGCATTGTCATCTTTTCAGCGTCAGGTTAAGACCACCCTCTAAACCCAAGCATTTAATGGTATATGATGTCTAGGTCTGCTGTTTTAGAACGAGTCTATTAGGAAGAACACTGTTTATTTAAATGGTTTTTCGTTTTAAATGGGTTTTACTGTTATATTTTGCATTTTATTAATTGTTGTGAACCGCCCAGAGACCTTTGGCTATGGAGAAGTATAGAAATGAAAGTAATAATAATAATAATAATAATAATAATAATAATAATTCTACAGGGCAACAACATTTAGATCTATTAAATAAGCAATGAACAAATTGTTGCTACCTCAAAGTTTTCACTGACTTCTTGCATCATCTTCAACTTTGTTTCATCAGCTACGAGGCACAAATTTAAAAAAAAAACACAATAAAATATTCAATGAGTATTAAAGAAATGCTATTTGATGCTCCCCACCCCCACAAGCACCACCTAAAGAAGCAATCAGGTCTTATCAGTTTGGCTCTCATGACCCAAATTTTAAGTTCCACAAATCGCAACTCTCACTCACCCATTTACACTCACTCATCCCCACGCACTCACACACATCACAGGGCTCAAGAAAATGCTGCTCATCATTTTGCTTCTTCATTAGACCACCGTTCAAGGAATTCTCAGTGTTTGCTGAATCGTGGGCGGGGAAAGACCTGATCCTGGCTCGCTGCAAACTTTGGTTTGCTAATCAGAAGCCAACCTCGGGAACACATCCCCCCCCCCCAGCACAATGCCTCCCCGCCCCACCCTTGAGGGTCTCAGCATCCAATCTGCACATATACTAATGGAGGATAATTTTAAGTGGGTTCCCTCTTCATAACCCAAAGTTTGCAAATGCACTTCAAACTCTGGATTTCCGACAATCAGGGTCTGAAAGGCTAAGTCGTACAAAACGCTACGGCAATTCTTTACAGATTTCTGGCTTATCAGGAACAACCCAGCGTGAGAACGCAGGCTGACCGTGTCCCCAGACTTGGCTCCTCCTGCAAGCAAGAATTGGCCAAAGTAACCAGAAGACCACCAAAGTGGAAAAACTTACTGCAACGTCTGAACCCAGACTCCTGGCTTGTCTCTCCTCTAACAAGCCAGAGTCTGTAATTGGCTTACTGATCCTGACAAGCCAGAATCCGGGTTTGCACATAACGTTAATCTTTTGCGCTTTGTTATAAGAACATAAGAATTGCCATGTTGGATCAGACCGGATGTCCATCTAGTCCAGCACTCTGTTCACACAGTGGCCAACCAGCTGTCGGCCAGGGACCAACAAAGCAGGACCCATGTTCCCCAGCAACCAGTGCACACAGGCTTACTGCCTCACATACTGGAGGTAGCACATAACCATCAGAGCTAGTAGCCATGGATAGCTTCCTCCTCCAGGAATTTATCCCACCCCCTTTTTAAGCCATCCAAATGGGTGGCCATCCCTACATCTTGGGGGAGTGAATTCCATAATTCATTGTTAAGTTTAGACACTCCCACTTGCAGGAGGAGCCAGACTGATCTGCGTACGCTACCATGCGCATTCATTGCCAATAAGCCAGGATTCTTGTAGCATTTGAGCTTGGCATTTTGTGCTTACCCGTCCCGTGGTTAAGATAAGCTAGCATTAATCAGGTGAAATTCTAAACCGTGATTCAGGCCAACCTGGATTCACACACAACAGGGGAAGAGGGAGGGTTCCTATGTTCCTAAGACAGCTCCAGCTTTACAAATTGTGGTTTGCACAGAGCCAATGTCAGGCCTGCACCAAGGCAGTGTGAATAACCCAGCTATCAAGGGCAAAAAAAACCCCAATGTTGAAAATAAACTTACGCGAATTAACATCCGTTAGAGCTGCCACGAACTGGAGGTATTTTTTCATTAAAGTGGTTTGGTCAACCACAGTGGGTCCTTGAGTTGAAACAAAAGCCATTTTTTCTCCCTTTTGAATGCAGGCTGAACGCTTATGAAAACAAGATTTAAGACCTCAAATATCAGTCAGCCTGTTAAAAACAGAACGGATATCGTCATCACCATCATCATCATCATCGCCCTGTGCAGAGATATACATTTTATTTGCACCTTTTATCAGCTTAGGCTGATATACCAACTGCGCCCTTATCTGGACAGAGATAGCCTAGCTACAGTTATCCATGCTCTGATAACCTCTTGTTTGGATTACTGCAATACGTTACACGTGGGGCTGCCTTTGAAAGCGGTCCGGAAGCTTCAGCTGGTACAAAACAGGGCAGCACGGTTACTAACAGGGACTGGCTGGCGAGATCATATCACGCCAGTCCTTTTACAACTTCATTGGCTGCCGGTCCAGGTCCGGGCCCGATTCAAAGTGCTGGTATTGACACTTTAAGCCCTAAACGGTTTGGGGCCAGGTTATTTGAAGAAACGCCTCCTCCCATATGTACCTGCCCTGAACTTAAGATCATCTACAGGGGCCCTTCTCCGTGAGCCCCTGCCAAAGGAAGTGAGGCAGGTGGCTACTAGGAGCAGGGCCTTCTCCGCTGTGGCACCATGTAAATAAATAAATACATGGTGGGAAACCAAGACCACCCAAAACCACGGAGTGGCTATCCCAAAAGTGGCCTCACTTGCTGCTCATGTGTGGGATTTCACAGTTGCACAGGGCCCTAGACTTGTAAGGCTGAAGATTTGTACATCTCAACAGTGTTACCTGTATTCCTAAATTTTGTGATGTACATATCATGAAGTTCAGGCCTACATGTGCAGCACCCCGCCCCGATAATTAATAACATATTTACAACTCACACTTTGCCTCCTCAAAACGTGGGACCTCTAAAGCAGGTAACAGCAGCCCACCATAAAAACACTCACACAACAAGAACAGCCACAAAATAAGATAACAAGAAAAAAGGAGTAGGAATGAGCACTCGAGGAAAAAGGAGAGCAAAAAATAACCTAAGAGTGCAATCCTATGCATGTTTAGATGGACAAAAAGTACTACAACTCCCAGCATTCCCCAGCCAGCCTTGCATAGGGTTGCACCCTAACTTGGATACACCTGGTGAGAATGGCCTCATTTCGCTATGCTTTTGCATAGGTGAACAGCAGGTAGAGATGGAGACGTAGGACTCATCTACACCAAGCAGGATATTCCACTATGGAAGTGGTATGAAAGCGGTATATAAAAGGCAGGAGCCACACGACTGCTTTATACTGATATTGAAGTGCACTGCAGGAGCCGCACTACTGCTTTATAGTGGTACCGAAGTGCACTGACAACTGGTGGGACCCATGACACAACTACACCAAGCAGGACATAATACTATGAAAGTGGTATGAAAGCGGTATGTGGTCTGTGTCAATGGGCCCCAACAGTTGTCCGTGCACTTCAATACCGCTATAAAGCAACAGTGTAGCCCCTGCATTTTATATACCACTTTCATAGTGGAATATCTGCTTGGTGTAGATGAGCCCAAAGTCACCATGGAAGGTGAAACCACTGGCCCTCCAGATGTTTTGGCCTACAATTCTCATCAGTCCTAACTAGCACGGGGATGATGGGCATTGTAGGCCAAAACAGCTGAAGGGCTACAGGTCATCTGCATTATGTGCACATTTAAAACCATAGCATAGGTCCATAGACATCTTCCGATGTCATGTTGTGAAAGAAATGCCATTGAACAAGTCCCAAAACAAACAGCAGGAGTGACGTAGAATTATCTCTCAGCAAGGTTCATCCCTAAAAAGGCAGGTAAGATGTGACCCACAACCTGTACATATAGACCATGGCAAAACTTTTTATTACCCACACAGACCCTTTGCTAGAAGCGCTGAAAACTCTGATCTTTCGAGCGTGAACATTTCCAGCTCAGCCACCGAGATATGACTGAGGCCTGGCACGTCCTTTTCGAGCCAAAAGGAGCAGGAACAACTCCTGAATATATCTGCACCCTCGGCTGAGCCTTCACAGCACTGTATCTCCCCAAAAAATTGAACAGGAAGCCGCTTGACAGGCGCACCAAGATGCTTAATCCAGTGACAGATGCCGAATTCCAAGCTTGTACAGCAAATCTACAAACCGGGGAAATACACACAACTGGCTATTTATTGAATTCTGTTGGCCGCCTTCTACAGAAGAAAAAAATCCATACTCAAGGGAACTCACGATAATGTAACTGTCATAAACAGGATTGGGTTTATGTCTTGGGCCATGCTTAGAAATCCTAGTTGATTACATGGCCGGTGCCACATCGTAGTAAAAGTGAAAATAAGAATGTCTTTGGGAGATACATCTGTCAAGTCCTCTTTTTTCCTTTTCCTTTTTTGTTTCCACCATCTGTGAGTCAAATGCTTCCAAAAGCCCAGAAGCAGGACACATAATCATCATAGCTTTCCCTATTTTGCCCCCAGTGCTAGATATTGATGGGTATACAGCTTCTAAACATGGGAGTTTCCATTTAGAGGCCATGGCTAATATCAGTCAACAGAAATACATAAAAGACATACATTTCTAAGCCACCCAAAAACTGAAGCTCTCAGGATGGTTAACAAAACAAGACCGTTGTACCTGGTCAAGAGGGCAGGGCTCCTGCAGTTTTAACTGCTGTGATGAAGAGGGAATTTCCCCAGGTGCTGCGTGCATACAAAGGACAGCTACTGAAATTTCCTTTTTCTATACAACTGTTACAGATACAGGAGCCCTGTCCTCCTTTTCATATGGTCACCCTAACAGAGACCCTTCAGGTCTAGTAGCCATTAACAGCCTTCTTCTCTAAGAATTTTTGCAACCCCCTTTTTAAAAGCCGTCCAAATTGCTGGTTATCACTACATCTTGTGGCAGTGAGTTCCATAGTTCAACTATGTGTTGTGTGAAGAAGTACTTCCTTTTATCTGTCTCGAATCTCCCACTAATCAGCTCCATGGGATGACCCCATTGGATTCTAGTATTATAAGAGCGGGAGAAAAATGTCTCTTTATCCACATTCTCCACACCAGGCATAATTTTGTCCTCTTTTTCTGTTCAGAGCTCCTTTCTCTGGGATTGCTGCATGCACAAAGTGGGGGGGGACCTCCATGCCCCCTTTCTGTCCCCCTTTTCTCTCTTCTTCCCCACCCAGTGTACCACCAGGAGAAGGATAAATCAATCCTGCCAGAGGTCTGAACTGCTGACTTGCCAAGAGCCGCATGGAATTAGGCCTAGGACAACCGGTTGCCCACTCCTGAATTACATTAATCACTGAAGAAGTTTTAGAATGCCATCCTATGCAATCCTAAACATGCATAAGATTGTGTCCTTAGTCAACAAAAAAAGTCGCACCCAATTAAGTAGGCAACAGCTTTATATAAGACAAAAACAGCAAACGCCATCTTAAAAGACGCATCCCCCTCACCTCTTTATCCTCCCATAAACGGAAATGCTTCTTTTAAGAGAATACTTGCTATAGCACAGGCACGGAATTGTCCAGAAACGAAACAAGCATGCTTCCTGCTTCAGAATTTTACCCATATAAAAATTTAATCAATGAAAACCAACTAAAACTCATACAACTGATCAATTGAGAGGGTTTTTAAGCAGTGTAATAATTCTGTATTAAATGGATCTGAACTCCAGGGTGCCACCCACATTCTGGAATTCCCTTTGCAATGTGCAAAGCAGCAACTCTGGCACGTTTTAGATGCCAGTTAAAGCCCTATCTTTTCACCTAGCCCAGCCTTCCTCAACCTGGGGTGCTCCAGATGTGTTGGACTGCATCTCCCAGAATGCCCCAGCCTGGGGCATTCTGGGAGATGCAGTCCAACACATCTGGAGCGCCCCAGGTTGAGGAAGGCTGACCTAGCCCTTCACCAATTGATCATGCTGCCCAATTCGCCATTATTTCTGTGACTGTAAACATCTGAACTGGGGATGTTCGTATTTTGATTTCAAATGTTTTGAACTGAAACGTTTTGCCATTTTGTTTGTTTGTTTTAAACTGTGGAGGCTTTGTTTTTCTAAGCTTTTATTTTGTAAACCTCTTCGAGATGCCGTTTTAGATACAGCCAAGCAGTCTATAAATTGATCGCATAAATAAATAATCATGTTATCAAATCATTGTTTTAGAGTTTGCATCTGAACAGAAACAAAACCAGAGTTAAAAAAAAAAACTAAAAAAAATATTGAACTGGAACTGAATTCAAATGTGTAATGGGTTCAGCTACCTAATTTCCGTCACTGGCCATAACAGGACAGGAGAAGCGAGTTTAAATGCACGCATGATGCGTCCAACAATCAACTGTGTGGGTGTTTAAATGGCCTGGTTTTCAAGAGCCACACACTGAACACAACAGCCTGAAAAATCTGGCTGCTGCATTTGTGGTTATCAAAGGAAAAATAAAGCCATTTAAACACGTTTATGTCAGTACTGAGTAGGACGGCCTTACGAAAAGGACAGGGCTCCTGTATCTTTAACAGTTGTATTGAAAGGGGAATTTCAGCAGGTGTCATTTGTATGCATGCAGCACCTGGTGAAGTTCCCCTCTTCGTCACAACAGTTAAAGCTGCAGGAGCCCTGCCCTCTTTTGTATCTGGTCTCTCTAGTATAACTCCTGCAGCTTTAACTGTTGTGATGAAGAGGGAATTTCACCAGGTACTGCATGCCTACGAATGACACTTGCTGAAATTTCCCTTTCAGTAAGGTATTAAAGATACAGGAGCCCAGTCCTCCTTTCCATATGGTCACCCTAGTAGTACCGATCAAAGATTTTGCCACTGAAATTCAGGTACCTTCCCAAATTCAAAATGTAAAGTCCAAATCAGCTCTTATGGGGCGGGATAAGGGCGGACGGGCTTATGCAACTCTCTCACACGCACCCTCCTTGGTGAGGTAGAAACAAAAATATAAATACAAGCTTCTACAAACTCCGGTTGGTGGCCCAGCTACGCCCCTATCTAGACAGCGATAACTTGGCTTCAGTTGTCCATGCTCTGGTAACCTCCAAGTTAGATTACTGCAATGCACTCTACGTACTGCTGCCTTTGAAGACGGTTTGGAAGTTGCAGCTCGTGCAAAATACAGCGGCCAGATTGATTTCAGGAACCAGAAGGTTCGACCATTTAACACCTGCTCTGGTCCACTTGCACTGGCTGCCTGTATGTTTCCGAGCCCAATTCAAGGTGCTGGTTTTGACCTATAAAGCCTTACATGGCTTGGGACCACAATACCTGACGGAACGCCTCTCCCGACATGAATATACCCGGTCACTACGTTCAACATCTAAGGTCCTCCTCCGGGTGCCTACTCCGAGAGAGGCTCGGAGTGTGGCAACGAGGGACAGGGCCTTTTCGGTGGTGGCCCCCAGACTATGGAATGATCTCCCTGACGAGGCTCACCTGTCACCAACGCTGCTATCTTTCTGGCGCCAGGTTAAGACTTTCCTCTTTGCCCAGGCATATGGCGGCACATCTTAATCACCCACATGTTTAGTTTTTAACGGTTTTTAATGCTTTATGTGTGTATGTTCTGTGTTATAGAATTTTAAATTTTATATACTCGTTTTTATCTTAATTTTAGAATTTCTTTAAACCGCCCAGAGAGCCCCAGCTATGGGAGCGGTATATAAGTGAAATAAATAAATAAATTGAATCCTCTCTTATTCAACCTTCAGAATCAAAACCTGCGCCAGGTTTTGATTCTTTGCCATATTGCCACCAAAACAATCCCATGCATTGATCTGCCCCTGCCTGCAAGCTAGGAACACGCAAAGCATTATCCCACACCCAGGATGGGCAGAACAAATACGAAAGGAGAGATTTATTTATTATTGCACTTATATCCTGCCTTTTTTCCTCCAAGGAACCCAAGGCAGTGTACATAACCCTCCTCCTCTCCATTTTTATCCTCACAACAACAACCCTGTGAGGTGGGTTGGGCTGAGAGTCTGTGACTGGCCCAAAGTCACCCAATGGGTTTCCACAGCCGAGGGGGGACTGGAACCCAGATCCCAGCCTGACATTTTACCCACTACACCACACACCAGCTCTCAATAAAGGTTTATTTTATAGGGAGCTCCATCAATTAAATTACCAAATATAATGATAAAGAATAAATGTGGTGAAATGAAATCAACAAGGAGAGGGACCTCAGTGAGGCCCCCTCCCACAGGTAGGTGGCTGGCCTGTCCATCTTTCCTTCCCGCCCCGCCCCTCGCGAGCCCGTCCGCCAATCCCACCCGCCCCTCCTCCGCGGGCCCCGCCCCCTGGCCGCTTCCCTCGGCCCCGCCCATCCTTTCCGCTCCGGCAAGCGACGGGGCGAGTGAAGCCTGGCGGGGATCCCCCCTCCCCTTTCCCATTACCCAACATGCCTTGCGCCCTTCTCCCCCTGCCCTCACCTGCCCAGGCCGCGACGGCCGCTTCATGCCCTCCTTTGTTGCTCCCCGGAGCCTCGCCGCAGCTGCGCCGGTGGTGGCATGAGCGCTTCTGCCAGCCGCCCCGCCTTCCTTTGCCCACCCCGCGGCGGAAGTGCTCTGCGGCGCCACTTCCGGTTCCTCCTTCTCCCGGCCCCTCTATCTCCCCAAAGAGATAAGTCAAGGGTAGAACGACGCGACGCCGGCACCTCCGGGTTGAAATCGAAGATGTCTTTCCTCCCCGCTTTCATTCTCTCCAAAACAAAGCCCCAACGGCAGAGGCGTTTCACCCCCTGGAAAGAGCTCCCTGCATGACATTTCCTTCTGATCTCACTGTGTGCAAGTCCTCCCCACCACCACAGGACATGGGAATAAACAGTGCATGTTTATATGCATGCTCTCTCTATAACCACACGCAACCTGTAGCCTTAACAGAATACATACTACAAAAAACCTGCTATTTTTAATTTATCTGTTTTGTATTTAAATTTTGTACATTTCATTGCCCTTAACTTCGTTGTTATCAGTACTTTATATAAACTAGGGTGACCCTATGAAAAGGAGGACAGGGCTCCTGCATCTTTAACAGTTGCATAGAAAAGGGGATTTCAGCAGGTGTCATTTGTATATATGGGGAACCTGGTGAAATTTCCTCTTCATCACACCAGTTAAAGCTATACTGGAGTGACCAGATTTAAAAGAGGGCAGGGCACCTGCAGCTTTAACTTGTGTGATGAAGAGGAAATTTCACCAGGTTCTCCATATATACAAATGACACCTGCTGAAATTCCCTTTTCAATACAATTGTTAAAGATACAGGAGCCCTATCCTCCTTTTCATATGGTCACCCTATCCAAAAGCAAAGCCAAACCAGCCCGGTAGCTGCAGGTGCCCTGCCCTCTTTTAAATCAGATCACTCTTGTATAGCTCCTGCAGCTTTAACTGGTGTGATGAAGAGGGGATTTCATCAGGTTCTCCATATATACAAATGATACCTGCTGAAATTCTCTTTTCTATGCAACTGAGCCCTGTCCTCCTTTTCATAGGGTCACCCTAGGCTGATGGGAGCTGAAGTCCAAAACATCTGGAGGGGTCTGTGGGTTTTGCTGCAATAGATTAACAGGGCTGCACTCTAGAAATAGTTTTCAAACTTTACCGAAAGTTTCGGCTGCGCGCCGCTCCGAAAGTTCCTATCTCTACGTCTCCCATTCCCTCTCTTACGTCATCCACCAATGAGCGCTCCGCTGCCTCTTCTCCCCAGCCAATGAATGAAATCCTTCTGCGTCTGACACTGCGCGGTCTACTCAGAATTAAGTCCCATTGAGTTCAATGGGACTTGCTCCCTTGTAAACGCGTAGCATTTGTCAGCCTTTCTTGGAAGTGAAGGATCTTTGGGATCCATGGGGAGGTGCTTTGCATCCTTACGTGTGTTTACTCAGAGGTAAGTCCCATTGTGTTCAATGGGGCTTACTCTCGAGTAAGCATCAAAGGCTGCTGGAGCGCTTAATTTGGAAGAAAACACACAGAAAAAAAGAAGATATGATCCTTGCACCCTCATTGTCTGCTGCACAGTTGATTCGCTGGATTTATTTATTAAACGGAGCAATTCATTGACTGCAGTTTATTATTATTATTATTATTATTTGTATCCTACCTTTTGCCCAATACTGGGCCTCAAGGTGGCCTTACAAAACTTAAAACATATACATTTTAAAAACCTATGCAAGAAATATACAGAAGATAAAAATATATTAAATATGTTACAATATTAAAACATTAAATTTAAAATATATAACAATTTTAAAAGTCCTTAGCATAGACGGAGGCCCAGATTATTTGCCAAAGGCCTGCCAGAACAAAGAAGTTTTTGCCTGCTTCCAAAAGCACATCAAGGAGGGAGCCATCCTAGCTTCCCCAGGAAGAGAGTTCCAGAGCACTGGAGCAGCCACCGAGAAGGCCCTCTCCCGTGTTCCCACCTGGCATGCCTGTGAAGATGGTGGGACTGAAAGAAGGGTTTCCCCAGAAGATCTCAAAGCACGGGCAGGCTCATATGGGAGAATACGGTCTTTCAGATAACCTGGACCCGAGCCATATAGGACTTACTGATCAGAGCGATTAACTGACTGCAATTATTGATTGAGCTGAGCTCATAATTAGTTCAGTAGTTTATCTGGGTGGGTGTTTTAATTGCAAAACAAGGATACACAATATATAAAGATATATTTACAAGCACAGAATATTAGCAATGTGTATCCACTCCTTTCTTTGCTGCCCTTTCCCTCAAGTAGTTCAGGTCTTTTCCCAACACCCCACTTTTATCCTCATAATTAGGGTGACCACATGAAAAGGAGGACAGGGCTCCTGTATCTTTAACAGTTGTATTGGAAAGGAAATTTCAGCAGGTGCCATTTGTATATATGGGGAACCTGGTGAAATTTCCTCTTCATCACAACAGTTAAAGCTGCAGGTGCCCTGCCCTCCTTTAAATCTGGTCACTCTAGTATAGCTCCTGCAGCTTTAACTGCTGTGATGAAGAGGGAATTTCACCAGGTTCTCCATAAATACAAATGACACCTGCTGAAATTCCCTTTTCTATGCAACTGTTAAAGATACAGGGCTCCTGCAGCTTTGACTGTTGTGATAAAGAGGGAATTTCACCAGGTTCTCCATATATACAAATGATACCTGCTGAAATTCCCTTTTCTATGCAACTGTTAAAGATACAGGAGCCCTGTCCTCCTTTTCATGTGGTCACCCTACTCATAATAACTCTATGGGTTGGGTTATGCTGAGAGAAGATAGGATCGCAGTCTTAATTCATGTTGGCACCTTTTAGCATCTCAATTTTGGAGGGGGGAGGGAATCATGGGATATGAATTCTAATATAAACATAAGACTCACAAAGTCCCCAATTCAAATTTCTTATCTACCTTGAAACTGCATAGCCTTAGTGTTAAGGTGACCATAAGAAAAGGAGGACAGGGCTCCTGTATCTTTAACAGTTGCATAGAAAATGGAATTTCAGCCGGTGTTATTTGTATGCATGCCACACCTTGTGAAATTCCCTCTTCATCACAACAGTTAAAGCTGCAGGAGCAATACTGCAGCTATACTGTGACCAGATTTAAAAGAGGGCAGGGCAACTGCAGCTTTAACTGTTGGGATGAAGAGGAAATTTCACCAGGTTCTCCATATATACAAATGACACCTGCTGAAATTCCCATTTCAATACAATTGTTAAAGATACAAGAGCCCTGTCCTCCTTTTCATATGGTCACCCTACTTAGTGTTCAATCCTAGGCATGTTTAAATGGGGTGGGGGGAGAGACCCTATATCTCCCAGTATGCTCAGCCAGCCATGGTTGCCTGGCAAATGCTAGGAGTTGTGGGGCTTTTTTCTGTCTAAATATGCCTAGGATTGCACAACCTCCATCTACTATGAGGAGAGCAATACTGAGCAACCTTACAGGGCTGTTGTGAGTACTATGATCATGTATGTGAGGTGCATTCAGCCCCCCTGACATGTTATGAGAAGATTGATTCATATTTGGTTGGCAATCATAATTGTGTAAAATTAAGGGCTGGATCCTGATTTCATCCTACTTAGCGTATCCCCATTGAAATCAATAGGACACAAGTCAGTCCCATTGATTTTAATAGGTCTACTCTACGTAAGACTAAATCTGGCTCCAACCCAAAGTCTGTAGACTTTGTGAACAACATATTGAAAAATGACAACTGAAGTATGTTCTAGCTTTTAAAAAAGAGAGAGAATGACCAGAGTGCAGGACACGGAATAACAGGCTCAAGTTACAGGAAGCCAGATTCTGGCTGGACATCAGGAAAAACGTCCTGCCTGTTAGAGCAGTACGACAATGGAACCTAGGGAGGTGGTGGGCTCTCCCACCCTAGAGGCATTCAAGAGGCAGCTGGACAAGCATCTGTCAGGGATGCTTTAGGGTGGATTCCTGCATTGAGCAGGGGGTTGGACTCGATGGCCTTGTAGGCCCCTTCCAATTCTACTATTCTATGATTCTATGAAACCATGTATTCTTTCGGGGGGGGGGTTAATTTCAGCACACATCTGGGCCATTGTACTCTACATTTAGGATATGGAAGGCCATCAAATGTACAGATTTTTGGGACATTGTGTAATTAAAATGCTGTCTTGTACATTTGTCAACATCAGCACACCTGGCCTCATATTGCTAGGTGTGCAGCAGTCGTGAGTAACCCATGTGCTTTTTTGAACAGACAAATGTTGCATCCCTCGCTTCCGTATCCCCATCTTACAATCAGTCCTTGCAGTTAAGGTGGCCTGTTTGGGATTGTGCTAAAATAAGAAAAAGAAAAATAGCCATCTGAGTAAAAATGATTCAGCAGTTACAATGCACAGGAGTGGCCAGGAAGATGAGTCTCCCTATAGAGAAAGGAGTCTTTGTCCTATTTTGCGCCTCAGCCAAACGTACACATTTCATTCATCGTTTAAGCACATGCAAATATTTGTATTTCTCAGCATCCTTTGAACTGCTAGCAGCCAAAAGGCCTAGTGGTTCTTTTGCCATTGCTGCTGATTCAGCTGAATGAATACCATTCAGCTGTGCACTGTGCTATGGTGGACCATAAAACTGATATGTAGGAACTATAACAAAATGTGGCAGCGTGGAGTGCTCCTGTTAAGACTGCCAGCCAGCCAGCCATGCCCCTTTCCAAGGAAATCCATTCCATTTCCATTCTCCCCGCCACAAGGGCGGGTTTCTATTTTTCTTTTTCAACTGACCTAAGCCATCCTTGGGATGTTTGGGAAATCCTTTTGTCCCCTAAAGTTTTCTTTTTTTTAAAAAAAAAAAGTGTAATTTTTTAGAGTTCAGCATAGCTTGGGTTTCCCTCCAAGTACGCCCGTTTCCCTCTTAAGCACGGGTGGTGCTGTTTTCAGCCACACAAAGATTGGCACTCAGCTCAGATAGCTTTATCACACCAGCGTTATACTGTGCGTTCACTGCGAATTTCATGCAAAGGACTCAGAAGTTTTCCACCTCATAATCTGCTTTGATTGTTAAGTACTCCCATGCATCCTGCCTTAATTGTGCAATAAAGCAAAAAGATTCGCCATATTTTTGTTGTTGTTGTTCATTCGTTCAGTCGCTTCTGACTCTTCGTGACTTCATGGACCAGCCCACGCCAGAGCTTTCTGTCAGCCATCGCCACCCCTAGCTCCCCCAAGGTCAAGTCTGTCACCTCCAGAATATCATCCAATCATCTTGCCCTTGGTCGGCCCCTCTTCCTTTTGCCTTCCATTTTCCCTAGCATCAGCATCTTCTCATTTTGAGCGCATCTTCCGAGCAGCTGCTGTGGGGCAGGAGCAGGATTTTAAAGAAATCCTTACATCTGCGTAAGCTTTAAAGATAAAGACACCAAAATTGGCACAGTAATAGATATTAGGGAGAGCTTTAAGCATACCAAATTTGAACTGAATTGGGTCATCCGTTGATATTCTATGATTTTTTACATTTCCCCCCTTAAACTCATTTCTTGGTATGCAAAGGATCGCTGTCGCCCGGTAGCAAAAACAACAACAACCACGAAAGCTTAGTGCTACAATCCAAGGGAAGCAGGTACGTGGGATGAAGCTTTCTGTCCCATCTGGCCACCTTGGGTGGGAGGGTGCTGTTGCACCATGTCCTGCTTTGTTTAGGGTGACCCTATGAAAAGGAGGACAGGGCTCCTGTATCTTTAACAGTTGTATTGAAAAGGAAATTTCAGCAGGTGTCATTTGTATAGATGGGGAACCAGGTGAAATTTCCTCTTCATCACAACAGTTAAAGCTGCAGGTGCCCTGCCCTCTTTCAAATCTGGTCACTCTAGTATCACTCCTGCAGCTTTAACTGTTGTGATTACGGGGGAATTTCACCAGGTTCTCCATATGACATCTGCTGAAATTTCCTTTTCTATGCAACTGTTAAACATGCAGGAGCCCTGTCCTCCTTTCCATAGGGTCACCCTAGCTTCATTTGTCCCTGGCTGACAGTTGATTGGCCAATGTGTAAACAGAGTGTTGAACTAGATGGACCCCTCGGTCTGATCCAGCACGACATTTCTTATGCTCTTACAATGGCTCTCCGTTTGCAGCGGCTGGTTTATGCCCAATCTATGCAGAAAAGTTATTGCAAAATTTGAAACTTGGTGCACCCGGGTTTACTGCCTCTGATACTGGAGGTGCAGTGCCCCAAGATTGTCCTTAGGGGGCAGCAGCCGCCACTGAGGTTGGTCCGTCTCCTCCTTAAGGTGAAAAAAAGCAGAGGCCAGCTAGCAACAGCCGAAGATGAAGTCTGGCTGGCGGAGCAAAGCGGACGGAAGGTGGTATTTCTCTTCTCTAGAAAGCTCCTTCTTCAATGGCTCTGACATCTTCCTCCCTGAGTCTCCCCAAGGTAGCTTGCTGGGCGCTGTTTCTTTTCAATGTCAGGTCAGCTGCAGGTAAGAACAGATCTGTTCCTATTTCCTGGGAGGGAAAGGGCTGGAGTGCTAGTGAAAGCCGCAGATGCAAACCCGTCCGGCTGCAGACACAGTGGGAAGACTGAGGCTTCCCCTGCAAATCCATGAGCACAGCAATTCATGTTCAGATGCATCCAAGAGGAGCTGAATCGAATCTCCCCAGCAGCACGATTCGTTCCAATCCACCCAGGCATCGTGGAAGACAGAGAGGCAAGGATTGCCTTACATCTCCCTGGATGACAGGGCTAAAACTAGATGGTAAAATGGTGAATGGCATTCCAGCGGCTGTTTTTAAGGAAGAGGTGATACTAAACCAGCTAGCTAAGTTTAGACATTAGTGAAAAAGGTAGTGTTTTCACTAAAGTCTAAAATAAGCTAGGAGTAAAAACACGGGAACAATGTATATTATATTAGAAGCGGGTGTTTACTTTTAAAAAAATTTTTAAAGAAAATGTAGTATTGTGTAGAAAAGCCCCTAAAACTTTGTTAAAAAGAATGAGGGTGTTGTCTATATAATACTACTCTTAAGGTTAGTTTAATTGTTTGTTTTATAACTCCTGAAGGAGACTTCTTCTCCAAAACACGTAGAGCACAATCCATTTTCTTTCTTGAGGACTTCGCCTTTACTTTAGTCATTAGTTTACGGTGCTTTTCCCTCCATATCTGTGCATTCAGCTTCCTAGCCGTATAGTTTAGTTAGTTAGACACCTTCCCAATGGAAAAGAGAGGAAGATCCGTGGTGAAACAGGACTTCTGTGCAGAATTTGAGGCAGGTGACATTACGATGGTTATTGCTTTGTTGTTATAAGATCTATCAGAAAAAATATCTCTAAAATTAAAAGATGTGGTTTTTTAAACTTGTTTTTACAGTCCTCTATGATCTGGAAATCACCAGCAACGGCCCCGTCACCACAGAAGCAGAGGCTGTGATTCATTCCACCTTGCATATAAAGAATGAAGGCCTTTCATCCATCCGTGGGAAGAAGTACCGCTTCCAGTGGATTTATGCCCCTCTGACTTTGGTGGAGAAATCTGAGCATGGAGTGAACTCAGCCATTAGAGTGACCAGTTGGTTTCCAGGAATCTTTCCTGTTTCTCTCCAGGTGACACTCACAGGCTGCAGGTTCTGCCAGATCCTTGCAAGCAACCAAACGGCACTACAGGTATCAGGTAAAATCTAAATATTTTGTTACCTGTGCAGATGACAGAAGGAGGTCTCATGTAGCGCTTTGAAACATGCCATACAGGGCTGGTGGGGTGGGGGTCAGTTAGAGGGGGCGGCCAAAGATGTGAACTTCGTGGGGCCCTCCATCCTGTGACACACACACACACCACTTGCCTGCCTGCCAAGTCATGGAATTACCTTTTGGCACCAGGTGTGTTTGAGAAACCACCTGCCACTTTGGCTCCGGTGATGCCCTAGAACTATGCAATGTCAGTCTCCTTAGAAGCATCTGTCCCCATTCTCCCTCCAGTCTCCCTGGGACAACTTTCATGGCGAACCATTAAGAAGGATGCAATCCTATCGGATCCACCCTTGATACTCATAAGCGTATGAACCCGAAGGCTTATGAGTACCCAGAGCAGAACAGAAGGCATGGTGGAAAGATTTTTGCCTGTCTAGCAGAGGTATCGGGGAAGGGAAGCATTTTCACCTGTCTAGCAGAGGTATCGGGGAAGGAAAGTATTTTTGCCCAACTAGCAGAGGTATCGGGGAAGGAAAGCATTTTCGCCTGTCTAGCAGAGGTATTTGGGAAGGAAAGCATTTTCACCCGTCTAGCAGAGGTATCGGGGAAGGAAAGGATTTTCACCCGTCTAGCAGAGGTATCGGGGAAGGAAAGCATTTTCACCCGTCTAGCAGAGGTATCGGGGAAGGAAAGCATTTTCGCCCGTCTAGCAGAGGTATTGGGGAAGGACCACAGCTTTTAAAGCTCAACTAAAAACTTTTCTTTTTCCTAAAGCTTTTAAAACTTGATGTTGTGCAGACTTCTACTGTTACTTTCTACTGTTAGTTTTTCCCTACCCTGTGCCTGCTTACCCTTCCCTGTACCTGTTGGCATTCTCTTCCCCTCCTTATTGTTTTACTATGATTTTATTAGATTGTAAGCCTATGCGGCAGAGTCTTGCTATTTACTGTTTTACTCTGTACAGCACCATGTACATTGATGGTGCTATATAAATAAATAATAATAATAATAATAATAATAGCAGTGGTATCAGGGAAGGAAAGCATTTTCGCCTGTCTAGCGGAGGTATCGGGGAAGGAAAGCATTTTCGCCCATCTAACAGAGGTATCTGAGAAGGGGTGAAGGAGGCTGGGAAAGCCAGAGGATTCCTCGAATAGTCGCCTTCCCACTCACCCCTCCCCATTCACGGGAGCGCCCCTTTCCCTTCAAGGTTGCAAGGCACCTGGCTGCGAAGGGGAGAGGGTGGAGGAGTTCAAAGCGGTGCCTCCACCCTCAGATCCAGAAGTCCAAACTATCCTATGTCCCTCCTGCCCAACTGGGCTATAGGATTGCTCTCTAAATTGCCTTTTTGTTAATGCACGGCTGGCTGGGGAATCGCAGAAATTGTAGGGCTTTTGTCTGCTGAAACATGCCTAGATTGCATCCTAACTGAGAGATTTCCTTTTTAGGCAGGAAGGTCTGTGAGCGTATTGGATGAAACACGGCTAATAAATATATTCTTTGCTTCTTTCTTCTACAGAGTTTATAGTAGGGACCCTGGTGTTCACCCAAACAGAGGACCACCATGTAGCTGGCAAAGTGTACCCTCAACCTGCGTCAACCACTCCGGCCCGGATATCATTCTTTCTCCATGATCCAAGTCATTATTTTAATTCAGCATCGTTCATTTACAACTGGGATTTTGGAGATGGGTATGTCCCTATGGATTTCTCCTCCTTCCCCACCCCACCCCAATACACTTTATATATTTTAGCAAACAACCCTTTTTAATGAAAATTCCAGCCCAGACCAATATGTAGTCCCACTCAGAGTAGATTTATAGAAATGAATGTGGCTTAAATTATGACTAACACCTGAATTATCTACAGCAGGGATGGGTAACACATGGCCCGTGGGCCACATGCTGCTCCCTTGCGGCCCCCAGAATCCAGCAGGGGGACAGAGTTTACAGCAGGGGAAGGCATCTGTGAAACTACCCAACGGTGCTACATTTGAGGGCTCTGTAGCTGCTACAGAGTCCTAAAAGGTTCAAATTTAGTTTGCTAACAATGCTACGGATGTCATTTTTTTCATTCAAAAAACCAGATAATTTATTTTTGGATCGCTTGGCAGACTGTGGCCAATGGGGAGTGGGGAAATCTAGAAAGGGGTGAAAATACCCCAAAGGCTTCCAGAAAATGCCCCACTCTGGTCTACAGGACTGCAACCTAAAGTAGGTTTTTTCCACAGCCGCCTTCCTATTTGTGGAGATGTGGCTATGCCATGGCAATTTGAATGCATATCTAAGGAGTGGGCAATTGCTCAGGGTCGGTCCAGAACCCCACTGGGGGACACCCCTGCCACAGCACCACTGCCGAATTTGCTACTGAAATCCAGCAACATGGCGGGTAAAAAGCGATGATTTTCCTTTAAAACCAGGGCCATTTCTACACCTGCCTTTTTTACCCCGGGATCATCCCTGGACGTCCAAATGACACACAGGGGATCCCGGGAGCAGGCAGGAACGACCCCTCCATTTTCCTGGGATAGTCTAGGGTGACCATATGAAAAGGAGGAGAGGGCTCCTGTTTCTTTAACAGTTGTATTGAAAAGGAAATTTCAGCAGGTGTAATTTGTATATATGGGGAACCTGGGGAAATTTCCTCTTCATCACAACAGTTAAAGCTGCAGGTGCCCTGCCCTCTTTTAAATCTGGTCACTCTAGTATAGCTCCTGCACCTTTAACTGTTGTGATGAAGACAGAATTTCACCAGGTTCTCCATATATACAAATGACACCTGCTGTAATCCCTATTTCTATGCAACTGTTAAAGATACAGGAGCCCTGTCCTCCTTTTCATATGGTCACCCTAGATCAGCTTTCCTCAACCTGGGGCGCTCCAGATGTGTTGGACTACAACTCCCAGAATGCCCCAGCCAGGCTGGGGCATTCTGGGAAATGCAGTCCAACGCATCTGGAGCGCCCCAGGTTGAGGAAGGCTGCCCTAGATAATCCATAGGTGTAGAAAGGGCCAAGGTCTGTTGGGAAGTAAAATTACACTCCCAGGAGGTTTCCAGGATAATGATCCTACTTTCCAACGAGGCATGCACACCTGCCAAAGGGTTAGGCCGGCCCTGCAACCTCTCTCTGCCTAAAGAAGAGAATGACTGCGAATGTGTCCCGTCCCCCCCCTGTGGTATGCAGAACTGAGCTGACAACAGAAGAGTCCTCCATCTACCACAATTACTCCAGTGCCGGGACTTGTGTGGTACACCTCGACGTGACAGCGGAATGGAGGCAAGATGAGACAAGCCGGGAGCATCCGAGGAGGACTGCCCAGAAAACGGGGCATTTCGTTGCTACGTTGGAGCTGTTGGGTAAAGTCAAATAAACCAGAAATTTCAAGGCAAGATCAAGCCCATCCCCGGAAGCCTTTTGGGCCATGAGGAACACAAATTCAGGGGGATACTATCCTCTCCCCCGCACACACACTAATCTGATTTTCCTCCCCTGAACCAGCTCATGATGGTTCTTATTGTCCACCACCACCTTTGCTCTGATCTCACCCTCCTCACTTGAACCATCTCAGCCTCTTTCCCTACACCTTCTGGTTAGGATCATAAGAAGAGCCCTGCTGGATCAGACCGGGGGTCCATCTGGTCCAGCATTCTGTTCACACAGTGGCCACAAGCAGGGTGTGGTGCTACAGCACCCTCCCACCCATGTTCCCCAACAGCTGGTGTATGTAGGCTTACTGCCTCAGGTACTGGAGGTAGCACACAACCATCAGGGCTAGTAGCCATTGAAAGACTTCTCCTTCAAGAATTTATCCAACCCCCTTTTTAAAGCCATCCAAATTGGTGGCCATCACTACATCTTGGGGTGGTAAATTCCATAGTGAGCCAGTATGGTGTAGTGGCTAAAGTGTTGGACTGGGAGTCAGGAGATCCAGGTTCTAATCCCCCACTCGGCCATGGAAACCCACTGGGTGACTTTGGGCCAATCACAGATTCTCAGCCCAACCCACCTCACAGGGTTGTTGTTGTGAGGATAAAATGGAGAGGAGCAGGATTATGTTTGCTGCCTTGGGTTCCTTGGAGGAAAAAAGGTGGGATATAAATATAAATATCATCATCATCATCATCATCATCTCTGTGCTATATGAAGAAGTCCTTCCTTTTATTTGTCCTGAATCTCCCAACAACCAGCTTCATGGGATGACCCTTTTGGGTTCTATTCTTTTGAGAGAGGGAGAAAAATGTCTCTCTATCCACATTCTCCAAACCAGGCATAATTTTGTACTCCTCTATCATGTCTCCCCTTAGCCTCCAAGGAGGCTAAGGAGAACAAAGTTTCAAAAACTTAGATGACAAACTGTTAAAATACTGGGGAAATCAAAAGGATTTCACCTGGCATCGAAAAGAGTATAACATATAGTCGTGTGAAAAAGAAAGTCTTGGAATTGTATGATTTTACATATCAGGACATAATAACGATCATCTGTTCCTTAGCAGGTCTAAAAATTAGGTAAATACAACCTCAGATGAACAACAACACAGGACATATTACACCATGTCATGATTTATTTAACAGAAATAAAGCCAAAATGGAGAAGCCACATGTGAAAAAGTAAGTACACCTTATGATTCAATAGCTTGTAGAACCACCTTTAGCAGCAATAACGTGAAGTAATCATTTTCTGTATGACTTTATCAGTCTCTCACATCATTGTAGAGGAATTTTGGTCCACTCTTCTTTACAACATTGCTTCAGTTCATTGAGGTTTGAGGGCATTTGTTTATGCACAGCTCTCTTGAGGTCCCGCCACAGCATTTCAATCGGGTTGAAGTCTGGACTTTGACTGGGCCATTGCAACACCTTGATTCTTTTCTTTTTCAGACATTCTGTTGTAGATTTGCTGGTGTGCTTGGGATCATTGTCCTGTTGCATGACCCAATTTCGGCCAAGCTTTAGCTGTCAGACAGATGGCCTCACATTTGACTCTAGAATACTTTGGTATACAGAGGAGTTCATGGTCAACTCAATGACTGCAAGGTTCCCAGATCCTGTGGCTGCAAAACAAGCCCAAATCATCACCCCTCCACCACTGTGCTTGACAGTTGGTATGAGGTGTTTGTGCTGATATGCTGTGTTTGGTTTTCGCCAAACGTGGCGCTGTGCATTACGGCCAAACATCTCCACTTTAGTCTCGTCTGTCCAAAGGACATCGTTCCAGAAGTCTTGTGGTTTGTTCAGATGCAACTTTGCAAACCTAAGCCATGCTGCCACGTTCTTTTTAGAGAGAAGAGGCTTTCTCCCAGCAACCCTTCCAAACAAACCATACTTGTTCAGTCTTTTTCTAATTGTACTGTCATGAACTTTAACATTTAACATGCTCACTTAAGCCTGTAGAGTCTGAGATGTAACTCTTGGTTTTTTTGCAATTTCTCTGAGCATTGCACGGTCTGACCTTGGGGTGATTTTGCTGGGACATCCTCTCCTGGGAAGATTGGCAACTGTCTTGAATGTTTTCTACTTTTGAATCATCTTTCTCACTGTAGAATGATGGACTTTAAATTGTTTGGAAATGGCCTTATAACCCTTCCCAGATTGATGGGCAGCAGCAATTGCTTCTCTAAGATCATTGCTGATGTCTTTCCTCCTTGGCATTGTGTTAACACACACCTGAATGCTCCAGACCAGCAAACTGAAAAAACTTTGGCTTTTATAGAGGTGGTCATACTTGCTGATAATCAATTAATCACGGGCATTTGATTAGCAGCACCTGTCTGCTACTTAGCATCTTAATTACTATAGAAGCAGTAAGGGTGTACTTACTTTTCCACACATGGCTTCTCCATTTTGGCTTTATTTCTGTTAAATAAATCATGACACGGTGTAATATGTCATGTGTTGTTGTTCATCTGAGGTTGTATTTACCTAATTTTTAGACCTAAAGAACAGATGATTGTTATTATGTCCTGATATGTAAAATCATACAATTCCCAGAGGGTGTACTTTCTTTTTCACACAACTGTAGGTGCCAGGCAAACCTCTCTAGGGAACTCATTCCACAGCTGGGGTGCCACAGCAGAGAAGGCCCTCCTCCTGGTAGCCACCTGCCTCACTTCCTTTGGCAGGGGCTCGTGGAGAAGGACCCCTGAGGATGATCTTAGAGTCCAGGCAGGTGCATATGGAGGTGAAAGGTAGACTCACTGAGGGAGGGAGCCCACTGAGGGTCTCTTGCCCAACCGCCTGCCAAAAACTGCAGCTGGCACTGGTATATCTCCAGATGCTTGGGGTTTTGATTTCCAGAAGACTCTTCCAGCATGAGCAATGGTAAGGAATGCTTGGAGTTGAAGTCTGAAATGTTCTGAGATCAACTTCCTGGTCTAGAATATTAATTAAATGTTTCCAACGCTGCAGCCAAATGTTTCCCTTTGTAGCCACAGCTTTACGGCTCTGAACCTTCTCTATTGCAGATGCTATACGAAGTATTAACATCACAGGCTCCACAGAGGCACAGGTGATGGAAAACGTCAATTTATCTCTGCATATCCAAGGCAGGTAAGCAACTCATTTAAACAAGGGAACACCCACACCACAACCTGGTTCTCTATTTTCCCAGTTTCCCACCGGATTGACTATTTTCGTTATCCCATGGCATTTTCTGGGATAGCCCCAGCCGTAGTATAATTGGGGAAGAGCCATTACTGAGTGATAAACTCAGGGCCACACCCAATTGTAGGTGGAGCCAGAGGCAAAAGTGGGTGGAGTTATCCTTTTCTTTCTCTCTCCCTCTCTCTCTGGAGGTTGCACATAGTCATCAGGACTAGCCGCAATTGATAGGTGCAGGGCCGGCGCTTCCATAGAGGCCAGTTAGGCGGCTGCCCAGAGCACCAAGTTAAGGGGGCAGGTAACATGGCCTCATCCCCGCCTGTCTCTGCCTACCTGGGGTGGGGGTGGGGGTACAGTGGGGTGGGGGGGTGAAAGCTGCTCACCTTGCCTAGGGCGCAAAAAACCCTGGATAGGTGTACCCTTCCGTGAGCATATTGAAGTGGTATCTTGCTATCATCGTCAAGGAACAGCTTTCAAGTTAAATCTTGGGATTGTTAGGACAGACGTAAACAGAACCAAGTGCAGGGAGTGGACTTTGGCCTAGGGGTATCCTGATGCGACTCTCCAACGGCGAGATCATTGCTATTTGCTGTCAGAACCAAGGTCCAAAGACCGTGTGTCCATCCCTGAACTCAGCAGAGCAAAGGTCTGCAAAACTCATCCACGCCACAAAAAGTCACATCTCCAGGCTAAACTTGGCACATTGCATCTAAAAATAATCAGCAATGATGACCCTGGAGCAGACCGGGTGGGGGGGGCGGTTGGAGTTGCTTTCCACTCTCAGGCAATGTTTACATGGCCAGCTGGGTTGTTGGCCTTCTTCTTTGTTTGGACAAGAACAGACAGAGTGTAAGATGTTAAGGTGGCCACTCACACATGGTCAAAAAGAGGACTGTGGTTTGCGTACTGTTTTTGTATGCTAACTTATACATATAGCTGCAATTTTAGAAATGATGGTTATAACTGAAAGACAAATACAGTCCAGCTCACGGAGACGGTGACCAGGGGACCACTGCTCAGCCTTGCTCAGTCTGCTGTCCAGGTGCTAACTGGTGATGAGGCACAGTTCTGAGAGTTCCTTCTCTGTAAACTGGAATTGAACAGGGTACTCTTGCAAATAGAGGGGGGCCCTCTGTAAAAGAGGACACCCAGCCATCCTATTTCAGCCATGCTTCAGCTACCCAGTGGTGCCCTGATAGTAACGGCTTCCCTCGCAAGGCTTCCTGCAGATTTCACACGCTGCGCTTGTCCTACAATTAGGAACGCCAGAGGAATTTGAAATGGAATCACAGGAGTTCAGATCATGGATTCTGCAACGGACCGTTTTTTTTCCTGGGTCACACGGATTCTGTGGACTTGCAGACTGTTCTTTTTCACCTTCTGAATTTTTGTGCATATTTAGCCGTAGAGAACTACCCTATTTCTTCGATTCTAAGACACATTTTTTCCCCATATAAACATCTCTAAAAATGGAGTGCATCTTAGAATCGTGGGTGTGTTTTAGGGTTTTTTTTTCTGTTGGTGGTACTGAAATTAGTGTGCGTCTTACAATCAAAGAAATACAGTACATCCCTTTTTTGAAAAATGGCCATATATGCACATTTTCCCTGTAGACTAAAGCATGAAAATGCACATTTGGGGGGGTGGGGAGGGATTTCACCATTTCTGCAAGTGGAAATTTGTGCGAATGTGAATTCGCATGAATGCAAATCTGCGCAAATTAATGAAATTGGAAAAAATCCAATTCTGTCAATGAGCAGACAATGGAACGAGAGGCACCTGATAATTCACAAAACGCAAACAGAATGGGTTTTACAAAATCCATGTGTCTCTACTTATAATTTTCCTGTGAGCTGTATCAATGAGGGGAAAATGGCCTGGTTTGAAAGAACCATCTTAGTGTGGGCAGCAGAACTGG
Organism: Elgaria multicarinata webbii; assembly: GCF_023053635.1. Classification (NCBI taxonomy): domain Eukaryota; kingdom Metazoa; phylum Chordata; class Lepidosauria; order Squamata; family Anguidae; genus Elgaria; species Elgaria multicarinata. Next base: position 20,325,804 of record NC_086187.1, on the reverse strand, counting down.
CTGCAATTCACAGGTGCATTTTCCCTGATCATTGTTCATTCTGGCTGGGGGTTATGGGAGTTTTATTCCAAAACTACAACTCCCAGAGGGCACCGGGTTGGGAGAGGCTGGCATACAGCATACATACCCTAACGTATGAAAAAGTGCACACGTCTGGTTTGTGTTGTGTTCAACTGCAATGCTTCCTCTGCATGTAACACAGCACAATAGACACATGGGCATTCATTACATACACTGTGAATGCTTCCTGTTTACCCCAGAAGGAAAGAGAGTTCCGTGTCGCAGAATACCCGTATTGTGAAAATTTTATAATTCCATCACATATTACTCTCCCAAAGCACCTAAAAAGCATGGCAATTGAACATGTGGCCTTGCCAAGGTTCTTGGATTCCAACTGCCATCATTTGGGCCATGCTGGCTGGGGATTATGGGACTTAGAGTCCAACATCATTGGGATGGCCACGGGTTCCCCATGTCTGACCAAAAGCAAAGGTCTGGAGTTAAATCAGGATTTAATAGAAGATTTCTGGGTAATTTGCAGTAGTTCATCACAGATTCCCAACTCTAAATGGTTTAACAGTCATAGAACCAAAAGGCTTTTCCCCCCATCCTAAATTAGGCTATTAGATTCCAGAAAGTGGGGTGGTGAGGGCAACAGGAGTATGTTTGCATGGGAAAAGGTTGACGTGGGTGTGAGGTCCAGTTCTGGTACTGAAAACATCCTCTTGGTCCAGCCTTCCCACCCCCCAACCTGGTAACCTCTGGTTGTGTTGGACTACAACAGCCATCATGCCCACCCAGTTGTCCTGGGCTGAGCATGTGCTTAGAAACACCCTTTTTTCCACAATCCTACACCCACCTTCCTGGAACTCAAGGATCTAGTGAAAAACAACATCGTTCCTGCAAGCTGAAAGTCCGTTCACCCTTACCCTCAAGGGTACCGGACTCCTTCTTGTTTTCCACGTTGCTTTTCAGCCCACCTCTCATCTTGTGCTGGTTAATCAAGACGGAATGCATCTCGCTCCAAGGGAATCACTGCCACCTAGTGGTGACCAACGCTACATCCTACCATCTGAACCACAACTTCAGTGACCCTGGGCAGTACTGCCTCAGCGTGCGGGTCGAGAATGGGGTGAACATGCTGCAGTCGTACCAGGAGATTCAAGTAAGGCCATCAGGTGAGGGATAGGAGAAGGGGATTTGCACAACAACTTGGGACCAGGATACCTGAGAGAGCGCCTTCTCCCCTACCAACCTGCCCGGTCACTGAGGTCACCCAAGGGCCTGCTCCTGGTAGTTCCACGTAGACCCATCCTCCGATTGGAGTCCACAAGGGGAAGAGCCTTCATTGTGGTGGCTCCCCTCCTGTGGAATTCCCTGCCTCTGGAGGTCAGGCAGGCGCCAACTTTGTATTCCTTTCGGCGCCTCCTGAAAACGTCATTATTCCAGGAAGGCTTTCCTTAATGACCAGCCATGGTTCACGGTACATTTTGCTTCTTTTAAAATCTACTTGCAGTGTTTTATTCTGTTTTTATGTTATTTTATCTTGTACACCGCTCTGAAATTTTCAATGGGGACTGGTATATAAATATTGTAAATAATAATAATAATAATAATAATAATAATAATAATAATAATAATAATAATGTGGGCCACCTTTGTGTCTGCACCAATGTTCCTCACCCCATTTACTTTGGGTCCTCCCTGACTCAGGTCATTCATGTGAGGCAAGCAGTAGAGTAATGGAACCAGGGATCTTGGGCATACAATGCCAGGACTTCTTTTATTAGCAGGGACACCTGACTCTTACAATCCATTTGGACTCCACTCGAACTCGAGCCTTTGGGGTATGGCTCCTTCTCTGTGGAACTCCCTGCCCATTGAGGTCAGCCAGGCACAACGTTGTTTTGTTTTTGAAACTTGCAGAAGACATTTTTTTAAAAAACAAACCTTCTCTGACTGACCAGCCACAGTTTTCTTGGCATAATCAGATTTTAAAGGTGTTTATTATTTGAAGTGAGCCAGTGGGGTGGTTTGAGTATTGGACTGGGACTCAACAAACCCAGGTTCTAAGGCAGGGTTTTCCAAACTTTTCATGTTGGTGACACACGTTTTAGACCTGCATCATTTCGCGACACAGTAATTCAGTTTTACTAGCAAACCAGAGGTTAAACTAACCCCTTATAAGAGATACGGACACATACATAAATTGTAATAATGAAATGTATGGGGACACAACATATCGCATGAAAACCTTTCACCTATATATTTTTTTAAAATATATGATTTGCAAGATTAATAACATCCATTTCCAAGACTTTTCGCATTGAACCAATTTTGTCGAGCTGCGATCGAGCGGCGGTTGAGACGGTGTCCTATCAAAAAACTGGACCCATGGAATTTCTCGAATGTGTCACTTCAGGTGCAGCCGTGTCACCGGAAGTGACGCAGAATCAGGTGTTTCAACCCGATTATGCATACTGCGCACGCGCAGTACCTGTATGATCCCTCGACCGTGGTGTGCATACACGGATACGACGGAAGGAGAATATACTAGTGCACCATATTAATCAGCACCTTTGCTGCGTAAAAATGCATGCAGGTCGGTATTGCTTATTTCACATAGACTCAGAGGTTTCTCGTTACGTTCGCGTGACACACCTACACACTGCAGCTGACACACGAACGTGTCGTGACACGCAGTTTGGAAAGCTCTGGTCTAAGGGGTCAGACAAATTCCTGGAGGAGAAGGCTATCAATGGCTACTAGCCCTGTTGGCTCTGTGCTACCTCCAGTCGAAGAGGCAGTAAGCTTGTGTGCACCAGTTGCTGAGGAATATGGGTGAGAAGGGGCTATTGCACTTGTGTCCTGCTTGTGGGTTCCTGGTCGACAGCCGGTTGGCCACTGTGTGAACAGAACGCTGGACTAGACAGGCCCCTGGTCTGATTATCATAGCTCTCCTTACATTCTTAGGTTCAGGATATATTGTTCTTTGTTATCATGTAAAGCATTTTAGGGGTGGCTTCATCTTGAATGGGCAATGAAGACCCATGGGTTTTCCTAAAGACCTGTTCCCGGTGGAGATGGAACCTTGCTCCCTGTGGAGATGAATTCTTCTACGACAGTTGCCTACATTTTCAGACTCTCCCTGAGGACAGGAGGGCGTGGCTATGGGGACTACCATGATGAGTGCCTGCATGTCAAAATTCACCACTACCCTGCTGGAACTTATTCATCCTTAAATCCATTGCCTGAATCGCACATGCAGTGGCAATATCTGAGACTTCTCCTTGTGTTCTTCTCTAGGCATTCATCCAGCATTCTTAGCTCTGCCGTGCGTCGTTCTTTTAGCAGCCGTGCTGGGGTTAGGCGTCTACGTGACATTCCGAGGCACCGCGCAGCAAAAGGATCTTGTGGAGGTACGGCCTTAAACGCCTGCCGCGCTCATGCTGAAAAACCGAAGCTAAAGGGATCGCCTTTCCGTACTTCCTCTGGGAAGAATGGCATTCATTGAAAGAGGTGGAGGCTGTTGTCTCCTATGTCAGTGGGGCACTGCGTCCACTCCAGGTTTCAGTCAGGACTCCAAATGGATTTATCCAAGGTGTGCTCCTTTAGAGTACCTGACTGGTTCTGCTAGAAACCCAGAGCAGATTCACCATCCCACTGACTTCAGAGCCACCAGCCTCCACTGCTAGAAAGTTGTGAAGGAAGGGGTTGAAATGTGTAAACCAGAGCTGTGCATGGAACCCCCCTGATTCACTTCGGAGGCCGATTCGGAGTTTCCGAATCGACGCCGATTTGACTTGGGTCGCTTTGGGACCGGGCCGACTTGCTTCAGATCTGGAACTGAAGTGACATACAGACAACCAAAGCGGGTCAGCTGTTGTGGTTTCTTGGGTGCTCACCAAGCAGCCGTTCAGTGGGCACCCAGGAAAGCTGCATGACAGGCCAACTGGGAGTCCCTCAGACTCACCCCTCACCCCCCAAAACCAGAGCCACTGCCGTCACCTGCCTGCGGGACTTACCTGTCCCCTCTGGCAGCCACCCATCCTCAACGAGAGCTGCCATTTTAAACAAAGATGGGGGTTCTGTCATTTCATACATCTAAGTTCACAAACTACGGTGGCCATCAAGGGCCATTTCAGAAGCATTTAAATCATTAAATTAAATTAATGCTAAATGCATTAAATAACAAACACCTCATGAGAGGGGGATTATTTGCCCTCTCACCTCTTCTCTTTCTAGTTCTGGAACTGATCTCCATCTCTTCTATCTTCACCATTACAGGTTGCCGATTTTGACTTCTCCCCTGTGTCTGACAAAGCGCCTTCCAGTTCTGAGTGGACCTGCAGTCAACTGTGCTGCCAGACGTGCTTCTTTCGGCCCTCGCAAGAGCGCTGCGCCTCCGCCGTTGAGCATCGCCACCTCTTGCGCCCGTTGGGCAAGCCAGCTAAGATGTACACCGCGTGAAGGAGGCCACTTCATTTCTTTCGCATTACCGCTGTGCCCTGCCTTGCCTCTCTCATCCCACCGATTATCCTTCATGGATAAACGAGGGGATTGTTGATTTTTTTCGTTTGCTGGTTGACCCAAAGATAAATTCTTGGTTAAGCCCAGGACTGGTAGATGAACACATCTAGTCAAGGCTGGTTGCTCTCATTTCGACAGGTTGTAAATCCATTCCAGGTTTCAGTAGGGTGACCCTATGAAAAGGAGGACAGGGCTCCTGTATCTTTAACAGTTGTATTGAAAAGGAAATTTCAGCAGGTGTCATTTGTATATATGGAAAACCTGGTGAAATTTCCTATTCCTCACCACAGTTAAAGCTGCAGGTGTCCTGCCCTCTTTTAAGTCTGGTCACTCTAGTATAGCTCCTGCAGCTTTAACTGTTGTGATGAAAAGGGAATTTCACCAGGTTCTCCATATACACAAATGACACCTGCTGAAATTCCCTTTTCTATGCAACTGTTAAAGATACAGGAGCCCTGTCCTCCTTTTCATAGGGTCACCCTACTGAATCTCCCACCAGTCAGCTTCATATTCCCGCTCCACAATATCATTTTTTAGGTAGGGTGACCCTATGAAAAGGAGGACAGGGCTCCTGTATCTTTTACAGTTGCATAGAAAAGGGAATTTCAGCAGGTGTCATTTGTATATATGGAGAACCTGGTGAAATGTCCTCTTCATCACAATAGTTAAAGCTGCAGGAGCTATACTGCAGCTATACTGTGACCAGATTTAACAGAGGGCAGGGCACCTGCAACTTTAACTGCTGTGATGAAGAAGAAATTTCACCAGGTTCTCCATACATACAAATAACACTTGCTGAAATTCCCTTTTCAACACAACTGTTAAAGATACAGGAGCCCTGTCTTCCTTTTCATATGGTCACCCTAGTTTCAGTAACCAACTGCCGGAACTCTAAAGGTGCCGGATGTAATTTGGGGATAGAGTTCAGTGCTTTGGACAGCTCCTTCAGAGTTCTGGCTGGTTCTAACAGAAATGCAATAGACTGAAGGCTGTGGTTATAATGACAGAACACAATTAGGGTGCTTAGCACTCAACCACAAAAAACGCACACATTTAAAGTGGAAAATAAACAAACATTTTAATATATTTCTGCTGTGGGTGAATCATATGATTCACCCACAGTAGAAATATGTAAAAAATGTTCATTTATTTTCCACTTTAAATGTGTGTCTATTTGTGGTTGAGTGCTAAGCACCCTAATTGTGTTCTGGTTCTAACAGAAACCCCAGAATGGATTCACAGCCCCACCAAAATCAGAGACACCAGCCTCCACCAATTATATCACTGACTCCAAAAAGCTTAACGCTGAAAATGCAGTGCGATTGTATGTTTATTCAAACATACGACTAAGTCCAATAAGACTTAATCTCTAGTAAGCATGATTAGGATTGTACACTAATGGCATTTAAAAAATCAACCTGACTATAAGACCTGGTTTACATGTAACAACAACCCAGCATATGGGTTGTTGTTGAACCCCCAGTTGTTGCAGAATTGTGGCTTGTTGTTACTTGTGAACCCTGCACTATAGTGTAACATTGGATTATTAATCACAAACAACCCAGGAAGAGAATTTAGGGTTTGTTGGGTCTTGAACTTATGGTTAACAATCCATTGTTAAACCACAGTGCAGGGTTTGCACGCAACAACAGCCCACGATTCAACCTAGACTATGGTTACATGCAAACCAGGCCTGGGTTGTGCATGTTATGTAACAGGGCCCCTGCCAATGTCCAAATTGTCTCATAATTGCATAATTTTGTATTCAGGTGTTTATCTGCAGCCCTTTTGAGATTTCGTCAACTCTTACTGTTTCGTTGTTGTCGCAAATGAAAATACTAAGGGGGTGGGGGGGAGATAATATCCACTCCTATTACCCCCTCAATACCCATGTGCCTTTGAGTTGCCAATGAGTTTGCTATGTATTTGCAGACAGCATCAAGGCGTTCCTTAGAACCCCTTTCTTTTCTTCTTTTCTAAAATCCTTCCCCCAAATCCCTGTTCTAATTCTGACTCTGTTGAAAAGTGATCTCTGTTTACTATGGCGTTGATTAGACATATAAAGGCATTCAGCAGCTAAAGCCGGGGTATCCAACCTCAGGCCGGGAGCCAAATCTAGCCCATCTGCAGTTCCCAAATGGCCACGCCCCTTTTTTCCTGGTCCCACCCCCTTCCCCCCCACCCACCAACCATTTGACGGCTTCCTAGATTTGGTGCAGGTTCACTCCCCCTATCCTGCAAGGCCAAAATGCCTCCTCTAAGTCTTAAGCTCAACTACGCTGGTGGGGGTTTGGCCACGCCCCCTCGCACCATTGGCTCCACCCACCGCTGGCACGCACCCTCTGAGGCCTTCTCCAAAATGACATCTTGGCCGTAGAGAAGCTTCGACACCCTCGAGCTAAGGTTTCACTGGTTTAAAATAATGGGTTCTCAGATGCCATCTGAGGAGGGCACCCAAAGAGGCAGTGAACCAGGTGCTTTGCGTCCCAAGAAGAAGTAAACCAAAATGCGTTCAGGGTGGTTTGGCCCTGGTTGCTGTGCCTCTCCTCGTGCGTGCTGACAAATATCCGTATGGACTAGCAGCAGACAGAATGGGGATTGGCACACTCCTTTGCAAGAACACTACTAGCACTGAGGGAAAAGCGGCCATCTGGAAGTGTTCCTTAATTCTCACTTGCAGCAGGCGCCGAGGACAGCGTTGTGAGTGTGATGTGGGCTGTCAAACCCATCAGCTCTTGACATGTTATTTCTCCTGACGTGCCACATCAGTGGCGTGATTTCAAACAAGGCTTTGAAATGCATCCTGGGCAAGCATCCGTCAGAGCTCTCTCCCGATGCTCATCATAAACAAAAGCAGAATGGGTTTTGCCTCCTTTTATCACATACCATCTTAATAAACCACGTCCTGATGCCTGGAAAACAAACCCAGCGTGTGCAGGCAGCTTATTCCACATGGAAATCTCAGGGAAGGCTTGCTTCAAGAACTAGGTCTTAAGCAGGCCTCTGAAAGGTGAAGCTGTAGTTCAGGTGGAAGCAACATGGTGCCGTGGTCACCAACGAACCCCCAAACGTGTTTCCTGGTGCCTGCCTAGGTGCCCTGCGCCTTCCACTTTTGAAGAAACAGAACACATTTTCTTAACTGCAGCTGCGATTTCTGGGAAATAGATTTATGTTGGTGCTGAGAACTCAGCTGGTGCGTAGCGTGTTGGAGCTGAGATCCCACCTCTGCCCTGTAGTCTTGTTTTGTTTTGCTGTGCCCACATTTCCCCTGGCAGCCATTTTGTGGTAGTGTCTACGACATTTACTTGTCCATGGCCCAAAATGGTTGCGTACCCCTGCTGTAAATTCCTGCTTGATGTTAAATGCACTTAAAACAGCAGATGCTGCAATCCTAAATGCCTTATAACAATTACTCTTGAGGGGAATCTTCTTCAGGCGTCAAGCAACAGCCACCATGTTATTTGTAACTGAAAACGTCCCCTCTGAGCAATGTTCCCTAAAGTTCAATGAAAGTTTGCCATCTAGAGGCAGAATTATTCCTGTGATTATTTTAAATACTCCATTATCTCCATTTTTTAAAAAAGCGAGATTAGAGAGGGAAGGCACAGGAGACATCCTGGAGGTTGACGGCGTCATGTAAATGACCCGCAAACGTCTGCGAGTCGCCAATCATGAGCGTGCAATAGTAGAGAAACTCACTATCTCATCCCAGGTTTTGTTTGGGTCAGGGAAGTGCTCCTGCAAAGACTAGGCAGGCACATAAGTGGTGATGTGATCCCTAATCTAATATACATCTGTGTAGCCTGCATGTCCAGAGCACCTTAGTTCTGAGTGGTGCTATCTTGTTTCCAAATTGATCTGCACTCAGCCACTTGAATAAGTTATTAGAGGGAATGATTGCCCGGAACAGCCTTCTTCTGGACATCAATTTTTAAAGAAGAAAAGCAAGAGCACCATTTCGAATGTGGTACAAGAGGTTATTTCCTGCCTGCACATACAAAACTATTCATCTGCGGATTCATTAATCTGCAATTGTAGACTCTTGACATTCTACCTTTTGAAAGGGAAGGCAAAGAGATAATTGAGCAACGGACGGCAAACCGAGTAGCAGCAGAACCCTCACACCCCACGCACGGATCTGGAGAACTGATTTTGTTAACCTTACGGATCAACGACCTGGAAAAGTTCAGGAAAAAAAGATTAAACTTGCTGATTGAGAACTGAGCTGGAGGTGGGCGGGGGGGCAGAGAGGAGAGCCATCCAGCTGAAACGATACGTCCCAAGTATGAAGAGATAAAGGCTTTATTATGCAACTCACTGAACAAAATTATGAGGAAATGATGGGCGTACATAGTCATGGGAGATGAGGTAAAGGCAGCAGAGGGGCACAACGGCCATTAACAAAATAGCTGAAACGCAATGAGTGTAATTGATTGACATTATTTACCTTTGAGCCATGGAGGAGAGCACTAGGCTGCCTTTCCCTCACTCTTAAGTAGGGTGACCATATGAAAAGGAGGACAGGGCTCCTGTATCTTTAACAGTTGCATTGAAAAGGAAATTTCAGCAGGTGTCATTTGTATATATGGGGAACCTGGCGAAATTTCCTCTTCATCACAACAGTTAAAGCTGCAGGAGCTATACTAGAGTGACCAGATTTAAAAGAGGGCAGGGCTCCTGCAGCTTTAACTGGTGTGATGAAGAGGGGATTTCACCAGGTTTTCCATATATACAAATAACACCTGCTGAAATTCCCTTTTCTATGCAACTGTTAAAGATACAGGAGCCCTGTCTTCCTTTTCATATGGTCGCCCTATCTTAAGGCCAAGATTTCAGATCTTGAGAAATGGTCCTGGATCCTACTCACAAAACTTTGGTCTCTATAAAATGCATGAGATTCCTGTGGGGTTGCCCAGATGCAAAAGAGGGCAGGGCTCCTGCAGCTTTAACTGTTGTGATGAAGAGGGAATTTCACCAGGTGCTTCATGCATACAAATGACACCGCTGAAATTCCATTTTCTATAGAACTGTTAAAGATACAGGAGCCCTGTCCTCCTTTCCATATGGTCACCCTTTCCATAGGATAACAGCCTTGCGCTCACATGCTCTGGAAGTACACTCAGTCCAAGTAGGTGTGGCCATGGCCATGAGATCACCTTAAAATGTAAAACAAAAAGATGTTGAAACAGCACTTGATGTTTCAAGGTCAATAAAGTTGCCAAGCAGGCCTTCTGGGGCTGGAATCAGGCCCAGATGCCTTGTATATCAGCCTCACAAATCAACAAAGAGTTATTTGAATCTCTTTATACAGTTGACAGAACGACAGTGAAAGCCTACCCATTTAATTTCCGTGTTTCTCTGAGACAAACCCTCAAATATACAAAGAAAGAAACTCTTCTCAGAAGAAATGTTAATAATAGAACAAAATCATACCTTGGCAATCCTCGACCAGGGAAATTTGTGGTGTGTAGGCCTTCTTTTCAGATATACACAAAGGGAAGGGAATCAACAGCGACCTGACCTGGGATGGTTTCTTCGGCAAAAGGGCTTGGGTTCATAGCGAATAGATGATGATGAAGATGATGGTGATGATCGAAGAAACACTGCCTGTGCTAAGCATATTTTGCTTGGGAAGAAGGGCATATGCAAACATGCATAGCCATCACTTCAAACATCGGACATGCACCTGTAAAACAGCCACACACAGAGAATTTTCCGGAGGCGAATCAGGCCACCTAGCTATTGCTTCTCCAACTCAAAGAGAAGCAGAGCACAGCCCTAGTTCAGAGTGTCTTAAAATGGGCCTGTTTAGATGACATGCTAAGCCATGGTTGGGTTGCTAACCCTTTTGCAGCATGTGGTTAGTAAGAATGTTTAAACTGTGGTTATATAGTCTCCATGGTTAGGAATGGTTCACACAATATGGTAAGCTAGAATATTCAGCTCAAAACTCATAACTATCATGGTTTAGCGTGTTGTCTGAATGGGGTCAATGGGTTTATGCTGGATCAACTCTGCTGGTGGAAGAGGAATTCCTGCTCCCTTATTCCCATAGCAGACCTTCCATCCCCTTGAAAATGCTACTTAAGATTGGGTTCAGACAACACAACAAGCCGGCGTATGGGGGTTGAGTGTGAGTTGAGTGCTGAATTGTAGGTTGTTTTTGAATCATGGGTTGTTGTGTTGTGTGAACCCAGGCATGCTAACAAACTATGGTTTGTTAACCACAAACAATCCATGAAGAGAACCCATGTTGGGTTGTTGAACTGTGGGTTGTTCATGGTTAATAAACCGTGGTTTGTTAGCATAGCTGGGTTTACACAACACAACAACCCATGCTGCAATACTCAACTCATACTCCGGCTTGTCATGTTGTATGAACTCAGTGTCAGGAGACCATGCTGACTGGGGTGTGATGTGAGGAGGAAGGGGAATCCCAAAAATCAGGGGGAGGGACCTCTCAAGGAAGACAGATCCTGAATCCAACCCAATATCTGAATGAAATCAGGGACAGTGTCTCAGTGGTAGAGCTTTCCATAAGCTTTCTATGCATAAACTCCTAAGTTCAAATGCTGCTATTTTCAGTGTAAAGTAACAAGTCACAGGAAAGACCTCTTTCTATGCCTGAGACCCAGGAGGAGACGTTACTGGAGAATTTTGTTTGTTTTGTAATATTCAGCATCTGGACCTAACATAGACTTCCTAGATTACTCTGCAGATGGTAACACCATTACCTTTGTAATGTGCTTGTCCAGATTTTTTTACTACAGTTCTCAACTCAAACTTTGCACTCAAAAACATCTATTAGGAGGAATTGCATACAAAACTGTGTCTATTAGGGAAAGATAATTCCAAAATGCCCATGTCAAGAAAAGTTGCATGCAAAAATAAATGCTAATTTTCATGCTTTCAAATAAAAGAAATAAAGAATGACGTAGCAATAGGATGGATCAGACGTATGATGGAATAGATATAGCCTGGATGGATTGGGTTTAGACTGATTCGAACATCTCTACCTAAGAAAGCTAGCGTATATAACAGCATCCTATGATACTAATGCCAAAGATATAATAATAGTAATAATAATAGCAACAATAATATAATTATACATACACACACACATCTCTCTCTCTCTTTCTCTCTCTCTCTCTCTCTCTCTCTCTATATATATATATATATATAATTATACATAATAAATAAATTTAATTATACATTTATATAATTTTATATAGATAGATAGATAGATAGATAGATAGATAGATAGATAGATAGATAAAGATATTTGGTCAATGTACAATTTTGATTTTTTTTTATCTTTGGGATTATTTTATAATGAAAAACAGGTTAAAAAAATCCATAAAACAACCACCATGTTAAACATTCAAACCAAGAGAAATTGTGCAAGAGTTTTTTAAATTTATTTATTTTATTTATTATTGCATTTATATCCTGCCTTTCCCCACTTTTTTTTTCTTCCAAGGCAGTGTACATAATTCCTCACCCTCCTCTCCACTTTATCCTCACAACAACAACCCTGTGAGGTGGGTTGGGCTGAGAGCCTGTGGCTGGCCCAAAGTCACCCAGCGGGTTTCCATGGCCGAGTGGGGACTAGAACCCGGATCTCCCAACTCCCAGACCGACACTTTAGCCACTACACCACACTGGCTTTGCATTCATTGATTGATTTTCTGTACTTTTAAACCACCTCCCCATCAGCGACGTCTTCGCTTGAAGTGCCAGGCGTGCACTCAGCGCACTGAACACCAGATGTCTCCCCTGCCCAAGAATGCTTTCTGAACGAATCGGTTGCTGTGCTCCATGTAGGACGAGTCTCACAACGAAATGAAAGGGTGTTGTCTAATCATTGCCAAGCCTTTCTTGCATAGCTTTGGCTCGACGGATGTGTTAAACAGCGAGATCAGTTCCATCCGGGTGATTCCAGGAGCTTATTGGTTTGCGTTGTGTTTAGGATTTTCTTCTTTTTCGCTAGCAAGATAATAGGATTTTATTCAGTGGCAATTGTGCATTATCTAGTCTCCATGCAAAGGACACAGCTGCTGCTGAAGAAATTCTCCAGGTTTTCCCGCCCTGTCTCCATTGAAAGGGAGTCTTCTTCTCTTAATTCTAGTAGCACCCAGACAGACCCCTCCTGTCACTCCTAACCATTGCCCGTGGCAGCTGGGGTTGATGGGAGCTGTTGTCCAAAACTTCTAGAGGGCACCAGGTAGGATAACTTCTTTGGAAGTGATCTCCTGGAGAGCTTCAGAGACTTAGCAGGTCTCCTTTGATGGCGACGTCATAGGTTCCTGGAGCGTGATTCCCCCCATTTTTACTGAAAACCTTTTTATCAATACTTTCTGCTGTTTTTAGACATTTTACACCGAGGTGGGTTAACGTTTGAGGACTTGGCGTTGATTGTCGCTTGATAGCTGGTCATGAACTGTCTTGGGGAAACGTGCATTCTGAAATGTTATAATAAATAAGTAAAAATGTCTTGGTTCTCCATTGATTCACTGCACGGCTGTTCCTTTTAAACAAAAATGCTTTCAGTGGGGGGGGGCGGTCATCCTTTTTTTCTCGTTCCCTTGAGGGTCATCTGCCAGGGGCCACATAGAATCATAGAATCACAGAATAGTAGAGTTGGAAGGGGCCTCTAAGGCCATTGAGTCCAACCCCCTGCTCAATGCAGGAATCCACCCTAAAGCATTCCTGACAGGTGGCTGTCCAGCTGCCTCTTGAAGGCCTCTAGTGTTGGAGAGCCCACAACCTCCCTAGGTAACTGGTTCCATTGTTGTACTGCTCTAACAGTCAGGAAGTTTTTCCTGACGTCCAGATGGAATCTGGCTTCCTGTAACTTGAGCCCACATGAGCAGCTACAGAGGTATTTTTCTCCCCTAAAGAAATGTAAAGAATATTTTTTCAGGTCATGCTGTAGATTGCAACCCCAGGGTGGGGAGTCCGTGGGGAGGGGATGCCCACCCCAGCCCTTCCAAAGTTGTCCAGGCCCGCTGAAAAGGAAGAGCATTAATAAAACACAGGGACACATGCAGATTTCTGGAGAAGCCAAGTCGGTTTTGTCATCCTAGTAAAATGCGTGAACGGGAAAAATCAGGTGAGCTGAATGTGGGTATTTTGCCAGGACCGGAAGACCCTCAACCATTCCTGAAGAAATGCAGGAGGAGGAGGAGGAACAGCAGCTGGTGACAATGGCAGTGAGAAGGTAGAGTCAGTGAAGGAGGGGCCCTATGGAGGGTGGCTTGCCCAAGGATCCTGAAAAACCTGGAGATGGCACTGAAGGACAGATAGAGGATATTCCCCAGCACTGCAGTCTTGATCCAAATGCCACTCCAGTTCTTCTTCATCAACTTTTTTTTTTTTTTAAAGACAAGGTCCAATCATGGTTGACTCATCAGGTTTGACCAAACAGATGCTAACGTGTAGCCATTTAGTGGTCTTTTTGACAAGATGTCAGGAGCTCCTGAAATGTTTGGATCTCATGCATTGAACTACTGAACTGCAGGGGGCAGGTTCTCCATGAAGTATCCACAGACCCTGGACTGTGTCTGCCCACCAGAACTGACCACTGTATCCTCCTGGACATGAAGGGCTCAGATTCCAGCTGGACATCAGGAAAAACTTCTTGACTGTTAGAGCAGTACATTGGAACCAATTGCCAACGGACAATCGACAATGGAACCAATTGCCTAGGGAGGTCGTGGGCTCTCCCACACTAGAGGCATTCAAGAAGCAGCTGGACAGCCATCTGTCAGGAATGCTTTAAGGTAGATTGCTGCAATGAGCAGGGGGTTGGACTTGATGGCCTTATAGGCCCTTTCCAACTCTACTATTCTATGATTCTTGTTCTCCACAAGAAGGTCCACCTGAGCAATGGTGTGCTTCAATATAATTTGGTTGTCTTTTCAATCCTTGCTCTCAGTCTTTCACTCCTTAATGACTTTGTCCTTCACTCCTTACTGACTTCATCCCACGGCTCATCTCTGACTGCAGCCCACGGCCCAATTTTAACAAGAGGAATCCCATGGAATCAATTGCTTGCATTTCCTTCTGGCCATTCAAACAGCTGGAATACCACAAAGGGAATACTGCAGAAGAGAAAGTTCATCAACTGGAATGAATTTCCCTGCTGAGTAAAATCTATCACACACACATACCCGGAGGGCTAGTCAGAAAAGATCAAACATTGATGGGTAAAGCTCAAAGGATTCAGAATTTCTGTGCAAGCAAGAGACCCAAAGTTCAGGCATTCCCTCGGTGCTTATGTGATCTATCGGAACATTGTCATGAGCCTGCAAAACTGTCTGAGAATGTTCAGAGATCTTTTGCAAAAACAATAATCTAATATTTCAGCATTTCTGGTTTCCGTGGGGGACCCAGAACTGTATAGCCATGCAGTACTTAAACTATTTCGGAAACTTTGGAGGAGGTAATTTTTAGGCTACAGAAAGATGGCAGTTTTCAAGTGTAACAACAGAGGTTTCATGGATTCTCCCACCCACCTGGGAGGCAGGCAAAAGAAGGGCTGCAGCAGATGCTTTGCATGTCGGGAGTCCCAGGTAGGGATGGAAAAACTCCTGCCTGAGTTGCTGCCAGTCTGTGTTGACAATACTAGGATAGATGGGTCAGACTCATGCACTGCATCTACTTAACATACGATAATTATTTCTAAATTTGCATCCACAGATATAAATTTGCATAGGCAAATGTTATGCAAATTGGTACTGTGGTGATACCCACCTTTCTGTTGGCTGAGGGGATTGTGAGTTTAGTTGTTTGAGGCTTGGTTTTAGTCTGGGAGTTTTAGTCTGGCTTGTGCTTCGTGAGAGTATTTGGTGTGAGGAGTGAGAATTTTAAGGGACTTGGGATTGTTATTTTGAATATAAAAATATGCAGGTTTGATCTAAAAAAGCCTTGTGTGACGCAGAGCGGTAAAGCAGCAGTTTCTGCAGCAGAAACTCTCCCCACGGCCTGAGTTCGATCCCAGCAGAAGTTGGTTCTCAGGCAGCTGGCTCGGGTCGACTCAGACTTCCATCCTCCCGAGGTCGGTAAAATGAGTACCCAGTTAGCTGGGGGAAAGGTAATCACGGCTGGGGAAGGCAACGGCAAACCACCCCGCTATAAGGCCTGCCATTGATGGTGCTATATAAATAAATAAATAATAATAATAATAATAATAATAATAATAAGAAAACGTCAGCGAAAGCTGGCGCTCCTCCAAGAGTCAATAATGACTCAGTGCTTGCACGAGAGATTCCTTTCCTTTTCCTTGATCTAAATGGAAATACTAAAGATTTGTTAAATTTCAATAAACTTTACTTTGTGTTCTGTTACCACAAACCACGGGCCAGCTCGGATTTATTACCTGCTCTTTTACGCAGTGTAAAAACATCTACCAATACACCTGCAGTTCAGTACCTCAACAATAGAACCTATTTTCCAAAACCCTTTACCTTGTTCCTTCACGTATAAGGGAAAGGTTGTGTTGTTTTTACCCTTTCCTCAGGCTTTTCAAGAGGTAGCACTTCACTTGAGAAGGGTGTGCTAGGCAAGGCCTTCTGTGTGAGGTCGGTGCCATCGAAGGTACCCTCTATTTTTCCTCTTTTTTCGGGATGGATTTCCTCTTTCGGGGTGATTTGTTAGTGGCCACTCTGCCCCAGTGGTGTGGCAACAGCTCCTTGTATTGTATTTCTTTATTTACAGTCAACAGACCAAGAAGATACACCATTATATAAAACAGTACAAAGTAGGGATAAAAAAAGAAGAGGGAGTGTTACAAAACCACTAAAGATACTAGATGGTTTCTGAAAAGGGAACAGAATTGGGTTACTAGGGCCTAGGATAGTGAAAAAAAGGGGGATGTATAGATAATAAAATTGCTAATCTGTGGATTTAAGCACAATCAGACATCCATAAGAGATCTGGTGCGGATGGCCAAATTCAGGAATTTGGCCACCTGCTCAGTGATAGATTTACTGGAGCCCTGAAGTAGACTAATCAGGAGTGACTCAGGGGAGCGTCCAGGGAAACATTGCATAATAGGACATAATAGGTCTTTCCTTGCCTGTTGGTAAAAATTGCAGTGGAAGAGCACATGCAGAATGGATTCCACCTCGATGTTATTACATGGGCAGTATCTGTTTTTGGATGGAATTTTCTCATATCTGCCCTCCAGCAACTTGGAGGGGAGGACGTTAAATCTTGCTAGGGTGAATGCCTTCCTGTATTTGGGAATGGTTAACCAACCCAGGTATGGCATTCCGTCTTTGCAAGAAGGGACTGGGAGACCCAATGATTGGGGGGAACATGGTCCCCAGGCAGTTCCCCGGAAGCAACAACTCCTTCGTCAAGACCGGGCACAGTCTGATGTATTACTGACTTGTTGCTGTTCATGACAGTGAAGGCCGGTGGCTCTGATTTTGGTAGGGGTGTGAACTAGGCTGTGCATAATTTAAAAGTGGTGACTCTCTTGAAGAGGTCCAGATGGCTGTGGGTGCTCACAGCGGGTCCAAGTAAGGAGCAGGGCGCTTGCGTGGAAGGGCAAGGGGGCTGAGATGGTGCCTGCCAGCCATCTATCCAGCCATCAGAGGTCAGAATAATTTGGACATTCAAATCTTAATCCGGATCTGAATCTGGAGTGGGTCAAATCCAAGTCGAGGCAGATTGGGACAGATTCAAAAGCTCCGAATCAGCCTATGAAGTGGGTGCACAGCCCTAGTATGAAACTATGTCTGGTGTAGAGAATGTGGATAGGGAGACATTTTTCTCCCTGTCCCATAATACTAGAACCCAATTGGATCATCCCATGAAGCTGATTGGTGGGAGATTCACGACAAATAAAAGGAAGGACTTCTTCGCACAGCACAGAGTTAAATTACGGAATTCACTACCACAAGATGCAGGGATGGCCACCCATTTGGATGGCTTCAAAAGGGGGTCGGATAAATTCCTGGAGGAGAAGGCTATCCATGGCTACTAGCCCTGATGGCTATGTGCAACCTCCAGTATCTGAGGCAGTAAGCCTGTGTGCACCAGTTGCTGAGGAACATGGGTGGGAGGGTGCTGTTGCACCATGTCCTGCTTTGTTGGTCCCTGGCCGACAACTGGTTGGCCACTGTGTGAACAGAGTGCTGGACTAGATGGACCCTCAGTCTGATCCAGCAGGGCCCTTCTTATGTTCTTATGCTCTTAATCCATTCTGGATTTCATCCAGAACTCTAAAGCAGTGGTTCCCAAAGTGGGCGGCACTGCCCCCTTGGGGGCGGTGAGATTGCATAGGGGGGCGTTAAGAGGCAAAGGGGCGGCAGGGGGGCGCTCAAGGTGGTCTTTTCCGTACCAAGAGTTTTGGTTACAGAAGGAAATTTCTGATCGCCATCCTGAACTACGGAGAGTGGTTCAGAAGCTCCTGGTTGCATTTCCAACGTCATATTTGGTGGAATGTGGTTTTAGTGTGGTCTGCCTACTTCTCTCCAAGCAAAGAAATCGACTCCAGATTACTAAACGTGTTGATTTAAGACTCATGTGAAGTGACTTTAAACCAGACATTGGGAAACTGGTATCACTTCATCAAGCCCATCCATCACATTAAGAATTTACAGAATAGTGAGGTACTCCACCCTAGTTACTAAATGTGATATCTAATATTCTTGCTAAATGACTATCAGACTTTGAAAAGATGATATCACTGGATCAAGTTCATCAATTATGTTTAATTGAATAAACTAAAAAAAATGTAATTGGATTTTGAATAAATATTCAATTAATTGCTACTGTTTTGAATTTTATTGTTATTATCTTCCTTAGCGGGTCACTGAAAACCGCTATTCTGAATAATGATTTTTATAGTGTAGGGTAGGGGGCGCTGGGCATGAGTTAGTGGAACCAAGGGGGCGTTGACCTGAAAAAGTTTGGGAACCACTGCTCTAAAGGAACTATCTGAGGTGGGGTTCGTTACCTTGGGCAGCTCTTTTAGAGCTCTGGCTGGTTCTGAATGAAATCCGGAACGGATTCACAGCCCCACCACAATCCGGGCCACCACCCTCCAGAGGTTCATGCTGGACAGGCTCTGAATTGAAGCAACAGCAGGCTTTCATGTTGCCAATCTTTGTATTAGTCTGAATTTTTAAGGGACGATGGGACATAGAGGGACGTGGGGGGGGGAACAGGAGGGCTTTCGCACATCAAAAAGGCAAGATGTATCCTGCTATGTGTGGCCATTTTGATGAATGAAATAGCCTTTGTGTTGCACATCAAGCCATATGCAGAATCCTTGCTGCCTCCCTACCAAAAAAATGGGTGGGGGGAAATCAGGAGATTTGCAAGTTCAAAAAGGAACAGTGTATGTGTGTGTGTGAGAGAGAGACAGAGTTTGAGTACAAATTAGAACTACTCAAAGGACAAACCTGTAAAAATACACAAGGGGGCAGGCTTACATGCACATGCAAACTCATTAAAAAGAACTCTCATTTGGAAAAGGTCTTGGGGAGATCATTAATGTTTTAGGATTTAGATTGGGTCCAGGGGTATGAAGTGCAGCTCTACAAGGGTGATGATCAACTGTGCAGGATGTAGAACAGTAATTGCTACCATAAATTGTAACCGGAGGCTTAACAGAACTTAAAAATGCAAACTTTTATGCATTTCCCAGGCTGCTGCCACAGGAGGGCTGAATCCCATAAGGAATTTTCCAAGCCCATCCTCAAATTATCAGCATTTGGGTTTTTGTAATAAACAAAGCCAGGGCACAATTTATTTATTTATTTATTACATGTTTATACCGCCCAACAGCCGAAGCTCTCTGGGCGGTTCACAAAAATTAAAACCGTGAGGAACATAATAAAATAACCAACAATCTAAAAACCCAAATACAAAATACAATATAAAAAGCACAATCAGGATAAAAAGACACAGCAGAAATTGATATAGCATTAAAATACAGAATTAAAACAGTAAAATTTAAATTTAAGTTAAATTAGGTGATAAAATACTGAGAAACTAAAAAGGTCTTCAGCTGGTGATGGAAGGAGTACACTGTAGGCGCCAGGCGGACCTCTCTGGGGAGCTCGTTCCACAGCCGGGGTGCCATAGCAGAGAAGGCCCTCCTCCTGGTAGCCACCTGCCTCACTTCCTTTGGCAGGAGCTCACGGATAAGGATCCCTTTGGATGATCTTAATATCTGGGCAGGTACAATCCTATGCTTATTGAGATAAGAGGAAATCCTACAGCTCCCAGCATGCCCCAGCTGTGCTGGGTGGAGCATGCTGGGAGTCATAGGATTTTTCTTAGTCTAAGCATGCATAGGATTGCACCATAAACCTCTAGCCCAGGTCTTTTAATTCATGGGCAGAGAGGATGTTGAGGCAGCATGGCCCAAATGTGGGGGGAAAGGAAGGAGTGATAAATCAAATTGCTGGAAGGTATCTCAGAGATCATCTAGTCCAACCCACAGCTCAATGCAGAATATACCAGTGTCCCTGACTAGGGCTGTGCACGGACCCCCCAAACCACTTCGTGGCCCGATCCAGAACTTTTGGATTGGGCCCAAACTGCTTCGGGTCTATCCGACCGTCCCCCGCTCCGCTCCATGGAGTGAGATACGGAGGGGCGGATCAAGATTTTGCCCCCCCCTTCCCTACTTACTTGCCTCCACGGCGGGTGGCAAAGGCAAGTAAGTGGGGAAGGGGGGACAAAATGGGGGACAAATAAGCCCCCCTCCCCCCTGCCCCCTTACCTGGCTCTGCCGCCATCACCACACGGACTGCGGTGGCAGAGCCAAGTAAGCCCCCTCCCCCCACTTACCTGCCTCCATCACGGTCCGGCGCTGGCTTCAACTGAGGCCTGGGCCTCAGTTGAAGCCTGCACCGGACCGCAACAGACACAGGTAAGCCCTCCTCTCCTCTGCCCCTTTACCTGGCTCCGCTGCCGTCACCGCACGGACTGCACCGCCGCCACCAGGTGACCCCCTCCCCTTTAACTGCGTTCAGAGCTCCAGATGGAGGCGAACCGCTTCACCTCGATCCACAGGTCTCCCGACCCGATTCGGATCCGCCTTTGGCAGAGGCGGATCGGGTCGCTCCGGATTCACGATTCAAATCAGAGCGGAGCACAGCCCTATCCCTGGCATTCTATCAGCCAGCCTGTGCTTAAGTACCTCCAGCGATGGAGATCCCACCACCTCTTCAGGTGGTCTGTTCCACAGTCAAGCAGAGCTTAGCGTTAGGAAGTCTCTCCTAAAGTTTAGTCATTGGGCAAAAACCACAACACTGGGCTTTTTCTTTTTTCTTTTTGCAGTTCAGTTGGCAAAACTAACTGGGATGGTGCTGGTAAGACAGTGCATCTCCACTGAAGGTCTGTTGGCTCCATCATTTTGATGAAAACTAGGGAAAACTAGGCTTGACTGCATTTGAAAGTTAGAGATGGGTCACTGAAGTTACATGAGGAGGGGAGAATAGCTTCGTAAACCCTTTTCCCCCACCCCAAACACCATTTGATGAGATGGGATGCAAAGCTATTGCTTCTGGTTCTCCTGAGCCTCAACTCCTCTCTGAAGAGAAAAACAGAGTTGAAGGCGTACGTGTTTTTCTGTTGCTGGTCCGGTTTTAGAAACCAAGTCTGAATACCAAACTCCGTAACAACCTTGATTTTCCTCACCTGATGCCAGCTGTAAAGTAAATTATTGATGAAAGCATTCCAGAATATTTTAGTTTAGTTTTTAAAAAACCTGAAGAGATCCAAGATTTGCCGGGGTGGATGTGTAGAAAGGGGATGTGGGGAAATGATTCAGGAGGACACTTGAATGAGATCGATGGTTTGGAGCTCTTCTTTAGGCACGCAAGTACTAAGGGTATGCATTCATTTCGGAACAGATCAAAGACAGAGCCGAATGGGGCTCACCGAGTTGAATTTTTATTTGTTCCAAAATGAAAGCATTGAAAAATGAATGGGTCTCCGGATAGGCCTGGGAAAAACGCCTGCCTGAAACCCCAAAGAGAGACTGCAGCCCATCAATATAGATCAGCCTTCCTCAACCTAGGGACGTACGGACTTTGTGAACTTTCGCCAACCACGGCCTCTCCTGGACAGGGATAGCTTGGCCACGGTGGTACAGGCATTGGTAACCTCAAGACTGGATTACTGCAACGCGCTCTATGTGGGGCTGCCCTTGAAGCTGCTCCAGAAGCTGGAGCTAGTGCAGAACGCTGCAGCTCGGCTGTTGTCTGGAGCTGCCCCTTTCCAGCATGTAACTCCTCTGCTGAGGGAACTGCACTGGCTGCCTATTCGCTACCGGGCCAGGTTTAAGGTTCTTGTACTTGTGTACAAAGCCCTAAACAACTTGGGACCAGGATAGCTGAGAGAGCTCCTTCTCCCTTACCAACCTGCCTGGTCACTGAGGTCATCTGATGGTCTGCTCCTGGTGGTCCCACATAGATCCATCCTCTGATTGGAGTCCACCAAGGGAAGAGCCTTCATTGTGGTGGCTCCCCTCCTGTGGAATTCCCTGCCTCTGGAGGTCAGGCAGGCGCCAACTTTGTGTTGGATCCTGGAATGGATCTGTTTTACTTTATTCCTGTGCTTTAGAAATGCCCACTGGCAGAAGACATGAAGAAATATGAAGAAATGCTTTCTAAATGTCAAGGCCACATCTGGACAATGCAATTATTGAATTATTGGCATGGGATGATTATTCAATTAGTCAATTAGTGGCTGTGATGACTGTACAGTTTTTGCCATATATATATATATATATATATATATATATATATATATATATATATATGGCTGTGTACTGTGGATTATTTTATTACCCCATCTTTACTGCTACTGCTGTGTATCTGATATGATCATTGCGAGTATATGTGTGATGCTGTAACTAATTGATTCAATCAAACTTCTGTGCCAGTAAAAAGAAGCTTTGTTTTATCTTAACAAAGTATCTGAGTCTTATTTTGAGTCTTTGCTGCATTCCTACTGAGAGACGCTTCTAACTTGAGAAGAGTTAACTTCCAACACTTTGTACTCCTTTCAGTGCCTCCTGAAAACATCTTTATTCCAGGAAGCCTTTCCTTAATGTCCAGCCATAAGTCGCTGTATTTGCTTCTTTTAAAACCTGTGTGAAGTGTTCTATTCTGTTTTTATTTTCATCTTGTACACCACTCCAACATTTTCAATGGGGAGCGGTATATAAATATTGTAAATAAATAAATAATAAAATCCATTCTGCCTGCACTGCCCGGATCGTCGGGTGCATTTCTTTTCATAGTCCGCTCCTTGACGGAATCAGTTGTTTTCCAAAATCGGAGCCACCAGTTGCAAGCAGATGCAATCGACAAATTCATCCTTGCCTTCCTGGATGTTCATAATGTTACCTTCCAGGGATGAGCATCTGTGTTCATTGAGATAGTCTGACCCAGCATGGCTCTTCTTATGTTCTTAGACCCTTGACTTAATGGTTTTATCAGAGGGTGCTCTTTAGATGTCCATGAAGCGAACAACTGACATTTTTCTTTCCTCCTCCAACTGCCATAATTGGAACATGTGCACTTTTGAATTCTAAACTTACTAAAATCGTAGCCATACCATGATTACGGGAATGTTAGGGAAATTCCCCTAACCTGGTAGGGAAGGGACAACTTCACAACCGGTCCAGAAACAGAGACTCTTTATTTACTGTGCACACAGGAGAAAAGCCCCATGCCTCATACAGATCGACGGCAGGGACTCTCTAACCATTTATACGTCATCCAAAGTTGCTCTAATGAAGTCATACTTTTCCCTCCTCCCTCCTTTGACTGATCACAAGTTCCATACATATTCCATAAACAGAAACCCATTCTTCCATAAACAATGCCATATTTTGGCAGCCTATGACAGGTTCAAAACGTTGCATTCTGTTCCTTGATAAGCTCCACAATGAGAGATAGGAATTCCAGAGTATGCTCTGACCCTTCAAAAATCCCTGGTCAGAGGGCTTTCAATGGTAAACAGATTAAACAATGTGCGTCTGCAAGTCTGTGTCAGGACAGTCTTGGAGATCTCTTTATCTTGATGTTGGTGGGGGCTAGAGGGAAAGTGTCAGGAGTGAGTTTGAGCAATTTATTCACATTAGAACAAGGGGCTTCAGGTGGACTTTTCAGATCTCTTTATCAAGAATAAAATGGATTTTGTTTCTCCACCTGGCACTCTCTTGGTAGCAGAGAAGGAGGAGGGCCTTCTCTGCTGTGGCACCCCAGCTGTGGAATGAGCTCCCTAAGGAGGTTCACTTGGAACCTACATTATATGCTTTTCAATGCCAGGTGAAGACCTTTTTATTCTCCCAGCATTTTAACAGTCTATAAATAAATTTTAACTTGGTGTTTTAGATTTGTAATTTTGCATTGCTGCTGTTTTTATCTGGTTGAGCTTTTATATTGTATTTTCTATTATGGTTTTATACTGTTGTTTTATACTTTGGATGTTTTTAATTTTTGTGAACCGCCCAAAGAGCTCCGGCTATTGGGCGGTACAATTAATTGCCCCTTCTGGGCTCTTGACTTAGGTCCCTTCCTAAGAGTACCACTGATCCAATGCAAACTGACCTAGGGGGAGTAAGACCTAGGGATCACAGTGGAACTTACAACTGAGTAAATATACATAGGATTTTGTTGTCAGTAGATTAAACACACACAGAGATAGACACACACACACACATGCTATTATATTCTACAAATCTTAGGCTGACCATTATTGCTGATAATGGGTGGAAAAACTCGCTACGAAATGAATAAAGGCTTCATATTTTGTTTGCTAGGATGGTTTTTCCTCCCTCTAATTTTTCTTTTTCTTTCACCTTCTCAGCTATGTCACTGGCACCCAGAGCACTAAGATTTTTAATGTATTGTTTATTCCTTTGTAAACCTGCATAATGCGGAATTATGTCATGTATGACCCACTTTTTTTTGTCCCTAGTGAGGTTACGTGATGTGCTGAGACACTCAAATTGTGTGTGTGTGTGTGTGTGTGTATATATATATATATATATATATATATATATATATATATATATATTCCATTGCTCTGAGTGAATTTCTGCACCTGTTGCCATAGTAATGATTCATTGCGCCGAGCGGCTGAACATCATTTCAAGGAATTTTACAAACACCTTCTAGAAAGTAGCAACCATAAACAACTTCTCTTGGGGTTGCTAAACCAGACATAAGGGCAATGGGTTAGTTTGTTTAAACTAAAGGTGGGGAAAGTGTGGTGCTCCAGACATTGGACTGCAATTCCCATCAGTCCTAGCCAGTACTGGGATTTGAACTACTACAGCAGCTGGGGGGTTCCATGTTCCCCATCCCTAAACATCCACATCTTCTCCAGTCATGTATAAAGAGGTCCATCTTTTAAAGCAAGAGAGAGCAGGTAGGTAAGTAATACAGCCCTGCTTTAAACCAGGTGAGGGTATTTGTCTTTATATCCCAGAAGTGTGCCCCCTCGCTGGCAGCAGAGGTGTTCAACCTCTTTCAACCCGAGGGCCAGATTCCACTTCAAAGAATCTCTCGGGGGGGCATCTTTCAGCAGTGGGCGGGTCCAAAGTCAAAAGGAGGTGTGGCCAAATGCAGACAGCAAGGTCAAAATGCCAGCTTCTTTTAGTTTAAAGCTATGTTGGTAACTGAACCTACTTTGGAGGATAGGATTCAGCACCTTGGCTAGCTCCTTTAGAGTTCTGGCTGGTTCTGACCCAAACCCAGAATGGATTCACAGCCCCACCAAAATCAGAACCACCAGCCTCCACTGCAAGCAGATGCAATTGACAAATGCATCCCAGTCTTCCTGGCCTTCCTAAGTCAACCTACCAGCGCTGAGGATCTGGGTTTATTTATTTATTTATTATTGGGCCTTGCTAGACCTACCTGATAATCCGGTGGGGAGTCGGGGCGAGGCCGTGCTACAGCTAGCGCGGGCCGTCGCCCTTTTCTATACGTAACACACGATGGGAAAAGGAAAGCCCCGTCCCATCCTCCATTTTTTAAATTATTATTAAAGGGCCATGTGCGCAGCAGCGCACCAACGGAACGATAAGGTTTTTTAAAAATAAATAAATAAAGGGTTCCCCGCTCCCCCTGCCCCTGATTCCCCCCCCACAATGTCTGATGCCCCCCTGCCCACTCGCTTGCCCGTCCTCCCCCCACTCGCCATGTCTGCCCCCCACTCGCTCACCCGTCCCTGCTCGCCATGTCCACCACCCCCACTCGCTCGCCCATCCCCGATCTCCTTGCCCTGGCCCCGTTCTTCTCCCCCCCCGTCTGCCATATCTGATGCCCCCCTGCCCGCTCACCAGCCCACTCGCTATGCCCACCCGATCACCTGCCTGCCATGTCCAATGCCCCCTCCACACACACCCATCCGTGATCTCCCCACCCTGGCTCCGCTCTTGCCCCCCATCTCTCCTGCCGGGTCCGCTCTTTCCCCCGGCCCCCATCTCCCCTCCCCCGTGATTTCCCTCCCCCCTGGCCCGATGGTCACAGCACTCCTATGGAGTGCTGTGCCCAGTGTGCGGCTTCTCCCGGCTACTCACGAGTAAGTGAGCAGCTGGGAAAAGCCATGGAAGTAGCTAGACCTTCTGCATTCCTGGGCTCAGCCCAAGGCTGCGGAAAAGCCAGGCCATAAGCGGATCCAGTTATCCCGGGTCAAGAGAGGATTTAGCCCGGCCTGACCCCGGAATCCCCTGTGCATCGTCTGCACGCACAGCAGGGAGCCCGGACCTCACACCGGGCTAAGTCCTCGTCTAGCAATGGCCATTGTATTTTATTTATTACATTTTTTTTACTGCCCATCAGCCAAAGCTCTCTGGGTGGTGCACAACTAAAAACCATAAAATACAACAAGTATGAATTTAAAACGTTAAAAAGTTTAAAAGGCTATATAAAACCAGCTACAAGAAAGACCAGGGAAAACCTGTGTAAAAAAAAAAAAAAAAAAGGTATGTCTTCAGGAGGCGTTTAATATGTTTTCTGCCTCCCGAACCGCACGAGGGAGGGTCCTCGAGAGGGTGGGTGCTGCCACAGAGAAGGTTCGTTGAGATACACATCACAAGTGTGTTTGCAAACTTCAAGGCAGCAGATGAAGCACCCCTGCACGCAGAGGTTTTCACCTGTCAATCACATGCTGCCAGCTGCAGCTTGTGGGCGGGTGAAGAGAAGAGAGTTTTAAAGAGATTCATTAATTTGTGCTTAGCCTTATCGGAGGGGGTGGGACATGGGGGTTGCATCTTGCAGAATGGGAGCATCATTGTTTATGTGCTTATTAGGCATGCCCGTCTCGAAGAGAACGCATTTTCCATTTGATTCAATCTAATGCATGTTTAATATGGTGTTTTGCACCCTTGAAAATGCGACTCTGTTCAGAGAGCAGGGAGGGGAACGGGGAGGGGGGGCGGGTGGAAACCGAATCACAGAGTGTGAAAAAAGAACAGATCAGGAATGCAATAAATAATGGATTAACTGAATGCCCATTTTTCTCTTTCCTGGCTGAGAAGATTCCCCCAAATTGTGAGAATCTAGTATTGTCAGCAGAAATGGCATGTGGGTGTGGGTGTGGAGAATGGGGGCTTGATTTTCCACTAGAGGATATTAAATCCAGTTTCTCATCTATGCTCCAAGCCATGTGGGCATGAGCACATGAGGAAAATGCAAGGTGTTCTGTAGCAAAGGCGCACTTTCATGCTTTAGTTTATGGGGGGAATGCGCCTTTCCAGAAGCTTTCTTTATTTTATATATTTTCCTATGCCTAAATTTGCATAAAATTCTGGAAAGTAAAACAAAACAAAACACTGGTCCTCAAGTCCACAGAATCGGGCCCACTGCAGTAACCACCCAGGGAGCTTTGGCTATTGGGCGGTATAAAAATGCCATCAATCAATCAATCAATAATAATAATAAATAAACTGCCGGTCGGATTCATCAAAATCCAAAGTTATTTGTTTTCATTGTGGATTTCCCCAGTATCTCTATTCTTGTGTGCCATCTCCCAGAGAGGAGCAGACCATCTTACAGGTTTGAGAGAGGGAGGGGGGAGAGAGAGAGGTGAGAATGGAGGCAGACCATCTTACAATGGAACCAGTTACCTAGGGAGGTTGTGGGCTCTCCCACACTAGAGGCCTTCAAGAGGCAGCTGGACAACCATCTGTCAGGGATGCTTTAGGGTGGATTCCTGCACTGAGCGGGGGGTTGGACTCGATGGCCTTGTAGGCCCCTTCCAACTCTGCTATTCTATGATTCTATGTTCGAGAGAGAGGGAGAGGCATCTACATTCCCAGGCAATTAGAAGACAGGTCCCACCGATAGGGGGAAATACTTCAAACAGCACTAAGAGCAAAGAGACGAAATCCAGAGCTGCCCTTCACCATCTTGCTTACAAACTAGGGAGGGGAAATAGTGTTTGTTCAAAGTGGCTGAATCTGACCCTGTCGATACATGAGTGCAAAAAGAAGTTGTTTGCGTTTGCCGAAAGAAAAGGAAACAGAAAAGAAACAGCTGCTAGCGCCGGGACTGGACTGTCAACTGAATCCAGGATGTGATGAGCCGACAGTCATTCTGTTCTGTGATCGGTATTAGCAGAATATGTTCAGGTGCCCAGAGACTGCAGCTAGCAAAAGAGAAGATTGCATAAATACCAGCGAGAATACGGTGCAAGAGAGATGTTTAAAACAATATATTATCTTTCCATCTTACTTGTGTAAACCTATATCTATTGGCCTTGGAGGATTGATCATGGGAAATAAATTTGGGGTCCCTAGTTATATGTTACTCCGCATCCCATCATTACTCCTGGGCCCATATCAGATTTGCAATATGTCTGCCCCAGCTTTTCCTGCTCCCCTGACCACACTTCTTTCAGTATCAACAATGAGATCAGCATTCCAATTCTTTGGACCAAAGGAGGAAACAGGAAGTGCAGCTGCCACAAGCTTCCTGTTTCCCTTCGAGCACCGCCATGCCTGCTGTAGAATTTTGCATCTCATCATCTCCCATGCAGACACACCAGTTCTAAACCCTGAATGCAAGTCAAGCTCCCCTTTGTGGAAGGGAGGCGTGTTGATAATTCAGTGCCGCACATCAACCAGGTTCAGGACCCTAGACAGCACAGCAGCCCTGGCTCAGGGGGTCCTTCTCTTAGGTTCAGCACCATGACTAGCAAGGGTGGGGACTGATCTCTTCCGGCAGGCCTACCCAGTTGAATTTTAAGATGCCTTTTAATAATGTGCTGCTTTTAATGATGTATTAGTTTTGAATGTTTTAATTATATGTATTTTATGGCATTTGCATTTGTGTTGTACCCCACCTCGATCTGGAGGGAGAGGTGGGTAACAAATAAAATTATTATTATTATTATTATTATTATTATTATTATTATTATTATTATTATTATTATTATTGTGGGGTTGAGATCCAAAATGGATGCAACTATTGAGAATGATCAGGGACCAGTTCTGAGTCCTCCCTGAAGCTCCTGCTGCTGGAGAACGCTATCTCTGAAGGCTCTCAGCCTTGGGCCATGACAACTTGGATGTCGTGTTTCTCAGAAAACTCCTGCTTTCGATGGGAGGCAAATGACAAGGCCTGCTAAGTAATCCACACAGCTTTTATTAAGCAATAAATGTCTCTTCTACCTGAAGAGTCTAATTTCTTTGAAACGTTCCCCCTAGGCAAAACTATGCAAACTAAGCGAAACAATTGTTCCCTCAAGAAGAATCAGAAACTTCTTCTCAAATGCTTCAGAGCGCCTGGTGCGGTGGTAGGTTCCGGCATAATCAAACCGACTTTCTCATGCCTTCTTTTCACACTGTGCATTTCAGCTTCCGGCGGACCCTAGCATCAGCTAGTTTTTCGAGACACTCGCCCCCGGAAGAAAACTCACTTCCCACCGAGTGTGTAGGATTTGGCCCTGAGGAGATAAGCTCTGGAGAGGGCTGATTCTCAGCTGGGAAATCGCCCGTGAGAGCTTCCTCCCCCAGTGGTACAGGCTGGCTGGTGTCTGGTGCTGCATCTTCTAGTTCTGAATCTGATTCTGATTGATTACCTGAAACCTCTTCTCCCAAAACAGGGGCAGTAGGGTTAGACATGACATTGAATGACTGGAGTCAGTCCAGTGCTGGGAGGTTTTTCCCTGAGAAGGCTGCCATTTGCAGTTCAGTAGTTCACCACATGGGGTAGGCACAGCTCCCCAACACAGGTAGAGCAGGGATGTGGGGGAATCAATACCACATGACCTCCCTGCTTAAAAAAAAAACCACACACACATATATATTGGTGGATATATCCAGTGTGGTGGGTTAATTTTCAAGGGATGTTCCATCATGTCTCCTCACAGCACTCTACTTTGCTTCCAGGAAAGGATTGGGGAAACACTGGATCTGATCCTGCCAGTTCTCCTTACAGAAACTTCTATGCTTGATTGTTGGGATTGATTTGGAGTTGGGGATACCAGACCTCCTGGCTGTCTTGACCCCATGTGCTGCTGCTTCATCCCTGTACCATTTTAGCCTGTGGGTAACAAAGAAAGAGATCAGCACCATGGAAAGCTCCAAGTGTTGACGGGCCTGGAAGCTAGACAGGTCTGTTTCTATGTTGCTCCAACAAAAAGCAGAGCACGACTGATGTTTAAATAGAAGTGTTGCTGCATTTAGGCAGCTTGGCCCCACCTCCATACTGACTGAGGCAAGGTCTCTTAAAGAGGCCTGGCCTGTTTTTGCAATCTCAGGCTTTCAACATGGGAATAGCTGTGTCATGCTAGTTTCCTCATGACCTGAGAGCTGAGGATGGTAATGCATCCTCCTCTGGATGCAGGGAAGCTGACCCCTGAGGTTTTTATGGAGAACTGGGTGAGGTGGAAGCCTCTTGATGTCTTTCTGTAGCCAAATCATCTTTGTGAAAGATCAACTCTGGAGGCTTTTCCTCTGAGGGGTTAGAATCCTCTAAGAATGAGGGTTCAGGGTTCTGGACCATGAAAACCCCTTCATCTTAATCTCACAAAGATTCTCCATCACCCCTGAACAAGGTACAAAATTTAACATGAAGCTTGTATTCTAAACTAGCCCTTAACACTACGCAATAAGTCCTTTATACTGTGTCTGGTTTAAACAAGTCCAATCATAAAAGGATAGATAAATCACTCCCAGCTATGGTTGGCTCCCACGTAACTGTTTTGAACAGTTTAATTATGAGTAGATCATAACGAGCCTTCGAATTAAAGCACGGCCCCTCCTGCTCACTCTCGAATCAACCCTTGACATTGTGTAAGAGGAGACTGCATTTGTGTGTTTGCACACACGAGTGTGCTACTTGGCCGCCTTTCAGTTGCATTTCCAGCAACAGACAAATCCTGCACACAGACGGCTCCGCCTAATCCATTTATTCCAGGGATTAGAGATGTAATTGCCTTGAAATGCTCAGCCTTGTAATGACATTACGTCTTATTAGAAAATGTGATCAACCTCCATCTTTTCGGCAGCTTCTCGATATCATAACATACACACACACACACCGAGGGAAGCTCCAACCACATTTTTCAGCGGCCATCTCAGCACCTGAACCGGGTCTTCCACACTAAACCAATTTGCATTCTATTAACTGCCCCTTAACATCTGCAAGGGGAGGTGGGTTGCTTTTAATTTCAAGGCCTGTTGCTGCATGGATGTCGCCATCAGCCGTGCGCATGTGACACTTTCCCTCTGGTGGCTGACACCGCGTCAGCCGAAGCTACAACCATGCCATGTTAATGAGTCCCAGGGAGACCTCGCGACGTTGAGAATTGCCATTTCAGCCTTGGCAGAAATGGGGGTTTGCAAGGGGGGGGCAGATTATAATGCTGCGGGCAACTTTTGATGCTGTTCAAAACCAGGCATTCTCAGAGCATTTTTTTTAATGCTCAACTCCACTGCTCAAGTGCGCTGATCTTGCCTGTCATTTAACTAAATGTCATCATATTTTCTTATTTACTGTGGGTTTCTTTTCTTTTTTACAGCAAACGCTACCAGATGTAACAGGCCAAACTGTAGTGTAGTGTGTTTTTTTTAAAAAAAAAAAAAAAGACTTGATTGGTTTGTTTTTGATACGGAAAGGAAACAAGGTGGATTGTCAAAGGACTGTTAAAGGATTGTTAAAGGTGGATTGTCAAAAGACAATATTGCTCTGTGCGCTACTGGCTGATTTGCTGCTGATAACTTTATAAAGTGAAACAAATTGGCAGCTGGTGCCTGGTGGGGGGAAATGAACCATACGGCTCTTAAAATGCTTTTAAAATGTTCCACGTTTCTCTCATTTCATTTCCCAGAAAAACCTCCCCGACCACATCTACCAGGGTATACTTTGGCCTGGTTCAGATGTAAAGTGTAACCATGGTTTCCTGCTCAGTGAATGAGCTGCACGTTTGAGAGCCGGTGTGTGGTGTGGTGATTAGAGTGTTGGACTACGGCTCAGGAGATCTGGGTTCCAGCCCCCCCACTCGGCCATGCAGCTCACTGGGTGACTTTGGGCCAGTCACTGACTCTCAGCCTAACGTACATTGCAGGGTTGTTGTAAGTATAAGGAGGATGACCTTGTAAGCTGCCGGGTTCCCTGCAAGAGGAAAAAAGGTGGGATGTCAATATAATAATAAATGAAATTAGCCCAATTATGGCCAGATCTATTAAAAAAACCACTATTTAATGTGAATTGCCCCCTCGATTTTATTATTTATTTATTATTGCATTTATATCCCACCTTTTTTTCCTCCAAGGAACCCAAGGCAGCATACATAATCCTCCTCCTCTCCACTTTATCCTCACAACAACAACCCTGTGAGGTAGGCTGGGCGGAGAGTCTGTGGCCACAGCTAGACCTAAGGTTTATCCTGGGATCATCCAGGGTTCGCCCCTGCCTGAGCACTGGATGCCCTGTGTGTCACCTAGATGAACAGGTTTGACCCCTGGACAATCCAGGGATAAACCTTATGTCTAGCTATGGCCTGTGTCTGGCCCAAAGTCACCCAGTGGGTTTCCATGGCCGTGTGGGAACTAGAACCCAGATCTCCCAGCCTGACACTTTAGCCACTACACCATACTGGCTCTCTGATTGACACACGTGTGTTGCCACACTTTCTCTATATAAAGCAACTCTGCTGTAAGTCACACCAGACTTTCCAGCATGACACCTTCTGTATATAAAGACCACAAGGAGATAAACCAATGAGGTCACCGACCTTTGGCCCTTGGGTACATCATAGTTTCTTGTTCCCAACCCATTACCTACGCAGTCGGGTGCATTGACGTCTTTTTTGGTGAAACCCAGCTGAAGCATCGCCGTCCTGCTGCATTCCAATACAGCCATCTGCTGATAATATTTATGGTTCGTTACGAGGATGTTGCGAGGTTTAATTAGGATTTTTATAGCAAGCCGCTTGGAGGTTTTTCTGGTGAACGAGAGCGGCAGCATGCAAAGCAGTTTGTGGCAGAGATAAAGATGTAGCCTGGAGAACTTTGTTCCCTCTCTAAGGGTTATTATTTCCAGCTTGAAATAGCCATTGTGACTGAAGGTTTCTTTAAAAAAAAAAAAACTTCAGGTGTTTGCATACCAAGCCAAGGACTCAAAGCAGAAGATCTATTTATAGTCCTTTTGTGTGGGGTGGGCGTGGGGTGCTTATAACCTGCCCTAGCCTGCAGGACATGTGAGGAAAATAATAAACTTGCAGCATGACATTGGGGGGGGGAGAGAGAGACCATCCCAATTAAAATATATAAGCTCATTTAAAGGAAAATCTTGTGCATTTTTAACAAGAAGTAAGTCCTACTGTCTTCAGCAGTGCTTACTCCAGCGTGTTTAGAATTCCAGATACACATTTCTCCAGAAGTTCCTGTAATGTGTGTTCAGAGTTGCTTTCCCCACACACACCCCGGGCCCTGCAGTATTATTCCTCCAGTCCCTCGGAGCACAATAATTAAGCCCCATGAGACAGACTAAAAGAAAGGGGGATATTTTGCTGTTTACTTTGGCCGCAGTCCAACACGGAGTTAAGCATTCAAGGGTGAAGAGTTGAAGGTGGTATGATGGTTGGGTTAAACTGGGACTGCAAAATTGATGGGAAGAATATCCCAGCAAACCCCGTGCCCAACCCGGAGACCTGTGGCCATCTCCCCCAAGGGCCCAGGCACCTCCTGGTCTTCTGACATCCTAGGACACCCTTGATCTCTGGGAGGTCTAGCTTCTCATCAGAGGAGGATTCCTCCGGTTGGGTATAGCAAAGGATGCTAAAAGCCAAGTAAGGACATCGCACCACACTTCAAGAAGGATGCGGACAAGCTGGAGTGTGTTCAGAGGAGGACAACGAGGATGATCAGGGGCCTGGAAACAAAGCCCTATGAGGAGAGACTAAAAGAACTGGACATGTTTAGCCTGGATAAGAGAAGATTGAGAGGAGACATGATAGCACGCTTCAAGTTCTTGGAAGGTTGTCACACAGAGGAGGGCCAGGATCTCTTCTCAATCATCCCAGAGTGTAAGACACGGAATCATGCGCTGGATATCAGGAAAAACGTCCTGACTGTTAGAGCAGTACAACAATGGAACCAATGACCTAGGGAGGTTGTGGGCTCTCCCACACTAGAGGCCTTCAAGAGGCTGCTGCACAGCCCTCTCTCAGGGATGCTTTAAGGTGGATTCCTGCATCGAGCAGGGGGTTGGACTTGATGGCCTTATAGGCCCCCTTCCAACTCTACTATTCTGTGATTCTATGGTTCTAGTCCTGGTTTTCCAGGAGAGTTTCACCCCAGCTGTTCCTCAATATTCCATGGCTACGTAGCATGCTCAGTTTTCATTGGCTTTGGGGAGAATTGCCTCCTTAATGTTTTTTGTTCTTTTTACATTTTATTTTATTTTTTATTTTTTGCAGTTCTGCAAACCTCTGGCTTCTCACAAGCATGCCAAAACTTCCCTCTTTAAACGTCCTTGTGACCCTGCATTTGGTCCCACCTTGTTGGCACGCACCACCGAAGATTGCAATTAAAGGGATTGATGCTTCCGCCAAGCATGGCAATCTCTGTCTTACTTCTTGGAGACCCTGCCTTTCGTAACAACCCTGTTGGCCCACACCATCTAGATTTGCTCTTAGAGAGCATGGCGCTTCTCTCAATCATAATGAATACATCTCCCATCAGCTGCTGCATTGGGAGGGATGTTACTAACATGGGAGTAAACAATGCAGTTCAGCCACTGGCTCCATGGCATCGCTGGATATCAATGGAATAAACAAATCCAGAACGTCTCTTCCCAGCTCCTGCCTGCACCTCAAAAGTGCAGCAGCAAAGGAAATACATTGAAAGAATGCTGCCATTTGACTCCCCCCTTGTTCTCATACTGTACACCTGGATTAAGGTGTGCAGAGGCCAGAGGACAGTGAAAGGGAAACGGCGCTGCTTTCTCCCTGACTTGGTCCACGAAGGGATTTCTTTGTTTCTGCAAAGATGGGCAGCATTGGCTGATTGGTTTGAGATGAGCCTTATATGGCGGAGTGTATTTGAGCTTAACCAGTGCCTTCAGATGGAAAGATGCAAGATCTTTGGGAGTGCAGTCAACAGAATCCTAAACTCTCCCACCAGGGTCACTTGAACTGAGAGAAAGAGGTGTTTCCGCCTTTCTCCTAATCTGCCTTCTGGCTGTCTTGAAAAGCTTGTGCGGTTTATTTTCTCATGGATTTGCTGGTTGTATTGGCAGCATGTCATTCCCTGACATAGGGCTCTTCTGCCTCTGACAGTTGCACATCAGGGAGGAAAAATTCAACCCATACAGTTCTTCATAGGCGGGCGCAGCTCATTTCATTAGGGTGTGCATCTTAAAGGACCCGACTGGAGCAGAGGAGTGGAAATCAGAGGTGGCCGCAGGAAATTAGGGTGTGCCTAGGCACATCTGGCACACCCTGTGCACATGCCTATGCTATTATTATTATTGTAATTATTATTATTACTAACATTTATATACAACCCCATAGCCAAAGCTCTCTGGGCTGTTCACAAAAGTTTAAAACAGTGGACATTAAAAACAAATATACAAAATTTAAAACCATAAAAAGCATAAAATACAAACAAAAACAGACAATACCCGTTTAAAACAACTATTCTGGGGTCAGTTAAAAATAAACAATCTCAGCATATGCTATTAAATGCTGTTAAATGCCTGGGAGAAGAGAAAAGTCTTGACCTGGCACCGAAAAGATAACAATGTTGGCGCCAGGCGAGCCTCGTCAGGGAGATCGTTCCATAATTGAGGGGCCACCACTGAAAAGGCCCTCTCCCTTGTTGCCATTCTCCGAGCTTCCCTTGGAGTGGGCACTCGGAGGAGGACCTTAGATGTTGAACGCAATGTACGGGTAGGTTCATGTCGGGATAATTTTTTCCCAATTCTCCAGCATCAGTGGAGTTAGATGCAGGATAAAAACTGGATTTGTAGGGAGTTGCCCATCATGCACCTGCTTAAGTCATGGGGAAGACTGATGTTCCCATTCCGATGTGAAATAAGTCGACCACGTTTTGTCTGAAGGCTTTGACTCAAACTTGTAAATAAATAAATTTGGAATGAGCACCTTTGGGGAAGGGGGAATCACACACACACCCCATTAATTGTCACATTTTCCCTTCAAGGAATTGTGGGTTTGCTTTCACCACGCAGCATTAAGAACCTGAAAGTTCAGGATGAAATCTTCACCAAGGCCATTGATCTGTGATGGAGAAACACTTTCCAGGTTCAGTCTTTTAAAAGGGCTTCTTGTCTCTGGTGATATAAGCTAATTTAACTTTAATCAGCCAACCCAGCTAATACAATTATGGTGAAAGTGAGCAGCATATTTTTTTAGTTGTTAAACGCCTCCTTTGAAAGCTAGTTAACACTGCAATGAATGCTCTAATTAAAATGTTGGCAGGCGCAGAACGTCATGCTAAGCAATAGAAGATGCTTTTATCTGGAATGGAAAATCCTTCCAGACAAAAATGTGGGGGTTTTTCTCACCATGACTAAGGATGTCAGAGAAATACACAATGAATTGAAATGAGATGAGATTTCTATAAATCCAGATTCCACAGGAGATCTGCTTTTTCTGAGTTGCATGGATTCCAGGGACTCGCGGAACGGTTTTTGGTTTTTTTCCCCTTTTGAGGAAGATATATGTACAAAAATTTTGTTCGCGCACTGGTTGGTGGGAGATTCAGGACAGATGAAAGGAAGGACTTCTTCATGCAGCACATAGTTAAACTATGGAATCCATGACCACAAGAAACATAGGGGGGGGGACTTTGGCCTGCATCTGACCCACTCTGGATGTGACCTATTTGGGATCTGATTTAGATCTGGAGTTGAATTGGTGCACTACCCTACTAGGAAACTGCTGAATTTGGTGGCATGCAAGCAGCAGTCCATAGCATGAAGCCCTAAATTCGGCTAGGGAATGGAAAAGAGTCTTGGTTACTACTACTACTACTAATAATAATAATAATAATTTATTTCTTACCCACCTCTCCGATTGGATCGAGGTGGGGAACAACAGCAAGCATAAAATACATAAAATACTGATTAAAAACCTAGTGTACACTGTTTAAAAACATCCTAAAAACATCCTAAAAGTATACTAAAAGTATCCTAAAATTCTACTGGATAGGCCTGCCAGAAGAGATCAGTCTTGATAGCTTTCTTGAACGCTTATAGGTTTATTTAAGAGGATAAGAACATAGGAAATGCCATGCTGGATCAGGCCCAGGGTCCATCTAGTCCAGCGCTCTGTTCACACAGTGGCCAACCAGCTGTCAGCCAGGGACCAACAAAGCAGGACATGGTGCAACAGCACCCTCCCACCCATGTTCCCCAGCAATTGGTGCACATAGCCATCATGGCTAGTAGCTATTGATAGCCCTCTCCCTCAGAATTTTTCCCACCCCCTTTTAAAGCCATCCAAATTGGTGGCCATCACAACACCCAGAGTTTAACTCTGTGCTGTGTACTTCCTTTTATTTATCCTGAATCTCCCACCATTCAGCTTCATGGGATGACCCCATTGGGTCCTAGTATTATGGGAGAGGGAGAAAAATGTCTCCCTAGCCACATTCTCCACACCAGACATCGTTTTGTCCACCTTTATATGCCTTTCTTCCTCTGCCATGCTGCACTGCTCTCCATTCAAGTGTGTAATGGGAAGGGGGGGGGGGGAAACCACGAAGCGGCACCCACCAGAGACGATTCGTGCTCTTGACTGTAAATATTTGCTCGCCCTCTGTACACTACAAATAAATTGTTGGAGGAAGCAATTGGATTCGGCTGACTACTGTAAACATTTTGGGTATATTAGGTTTGGGAGACCGAGGGAACACAATTTCAGAGCAATATGATTTGCAATGATCAGCAAGTCCTAGGACTGGTTAAGACACATTGGTACCACGTAGGATAATGCCGCCTGGTTTTGCGATCCCAAATTTGAGGGAGCGGCACGGTCGCTGCTACCTTGGCAAAACAAGGGGCTGCTTGTTTTTAAAGATATCTGCTGCCATCCGTTCGCTTCCCTCCAAACCTCTTCAGACATTTTGCCTCTCCCTTGATATTAACGAAAATTTGTACTGAATCGGCTGATTGGATTTATCGATGGATTCAGTAGTCCACCCCACTGCAAAGGTCCTCTGGGTGGGTTACGTGATATGCACAGAATTGGCACATTGGTTTGCTGTTTAAGGATGTTTCAAGATTGTAACAAATACTTTTATTTATTTGGATTGTGACCCCAACATTTCCACCAAACAAAATTTCGCTCAAGGCAGCTAATGGTAATAAAAACCAAAATGAAAACAAACTTTAAATAGTAATAAAGACAAAGAGATTAAAAACACAATTTGAAAACACTCAAGAAGAGAGCAATGCTATGATCCCTGGAGAATGTCATGGGGATCTTTGGGATCTGAGGCAGGAGACATGACCTCGACCTCAGAAGGGGGGGCGCTGGAATCCTATCTTTTTCTCCATACCCT
Source organism: Elgaria multicarinata webbii (assembly GCF_023053635.1). NCBI lineage: Eukaryota > Metazoa > Chordata > Lepidosauria > Squamata > Anguidae > Elgaria > Elgaria multicarinata. Next base: position 20,287,250 of record NC_086187.1, on the reverse strand, counting down.
CACAGCAGAAAGGACCATGCGGGCTACAATGTGAGGTCAGAAAGGGGGGCTGTCATGGGTCGGGAGAGGAGGACAGGCCTGGATATGAAAAATCTTATGGCCTCCTCAGACCCTGCCCCACACCATTGATTGAGTAGCTTAATGTCATGTTTCTCAGAAAACTCCTGCTTTCGATGGGAGGCAAATGACGAGGCCTGCTAAGTATTCCACAAAGCTTTTATTAAAGCAATAAACGTCTCTATTACTTGAAGAGAGTCTAACCTCTTGGAAACCTCCCCCTGGGCAAAACTATGCAAACTAAGCAAGACAATTGTCCGCTCAAGAAGAATAAGATGCCACTTCCCAAACGCCCGTAACTTCAGAGCGCCTGGTGCGGAGGCAGGTTCTGGCGTAATCGAACCGACTTTCTCACACCTTCCTTCCACTCCATGCGTTTGAGCTTACAGTGGACCCTAGCATCAGCTAGTTTTTTTGTGAACCACCCAGATAGCTCCGGCTATTGGGCAGTATAGAAATATAATAAATAAATAAATAAATAGTTTGTCGGGGCGCTCTCCTCTGGAAGAAACCTCACTTCTTAGAACTCTTTCCTAGGGTGGCCATATGGAAAGGAGGACACAGCTCCTGTCTCTTTCACAGTTGTAGAGAAAAAGGAATTTCAGCAGGTGTCGAGAGGGCAGGGCTCCTGCCACTTTAACTTTTGCGATGAAGAAGGAATTTCGCCAGGTGCTGCAGGCATACAAAGGACACCTGCTGAAATGCCCTGTTCTATACAACTGTGGAAGATACAGGAGCCCAGTCCTCCTTTCCATATGGTCACCTTACTCTTTACAGATCTAAAGTCACTTTTTTGCTTTCCAACAGCCTTTCCCAACCTGGTGCCTTCCAGATATTTTGGACTTCAGCTCCCATCAACCTCAGGCAGCATGACTGAAATTCAGGAATGCTGGGCGCTGTAGTCCTGGATTTTTCTGGACTTTTTCTGGTCCTTCACATCTCTAGTCACTTCTAACCCCAATCTCCACACTCTTGCACCACCACCACCGCTTAAGTTAAAAGTTATTTCCTTGAGTTCTTTTCGCTCAGTGTTAGAAAGCTGATGATTTTATAGACATAGAATGGTAGAGTTGGAAGGGGCTACTAAGTCCATTGAGTCTAACCCCCTGCTTAATGCAGGACTCCACCTTAAAGCATCCCTGACAGATGGCTGTCCAGCTGCCTCTTGAAGGCCTCTAGTGTGGGAAAGCCCACAACCTCCCTAGGTAACTGGTTCCATTGTCATACTGCTCTAACAGTCAGGAAGTTTTTCCTGATGTCCAGCCGGAATCTGGCTTCCTGTAACTTGAGCCTGTTATTCCGTGTCCTGCACTCTGGGTTTGTCAGGAAGAGATCCTGGCCCTCCTCAGTGTGACAACCTTTCAAGTCATTAAAGAGTGCTACCATGTCTCCTCTCAGTCTTCTCTTCTCCAGGCTAAACATGCCCAGTTCTTTCAGTCTCTCCTCACAGGGCTTTGTTTCCAGACTCCATTCTTTCTTATGAACCTTGCATTGTTTCTAAGTTTTGCTTCAAAACGGTCTGCTACCAAAGCATCCAAGCTGACAGTGCTAGGTCTGCAATCCTATACGAACTTACTTGGGAGTAAGCCCCACCGAAATCAATAAGGCTTCCTTGGGAGTAGACCTGTCGGGATTGTGGTGTGAATCATTGTTTCCTCTTTTAATTAATCACACATAGGCGGAACACTTATGCTATTAGTTATAAGTGTGAACTTGTAAATCTCCAGTTATTCACAGCTTCGCATTACTGATGTAAATTTGGGTACTCATTTCTCATCTTAGGAAGCATCTGTGTTATATACGTACTGCTGGGTAATTAATCATTAAGGCTTCGTTATTCAGTCAGGTTTCTACCCACTGCTGTGTGTATAGACTCACAGGCAGTTCTCCCACTGACTGAGCCATGGTGACGTGGCCGGCCTGAACAAGAGACATTATGAAGCAGTGGCCACAGGTGGCAGATTTCAGAGAATTTCCTGCTGCCAGTCTCCGTATTTGTGCAACCTTTTATTTTATTTTTTCATCATTATTTTTTTAACCAAAGTAAAGGAAGGATCCTCTTTTTTACTCTTTGCTTGAGGGCCAGCTGCTCTGTAAGCCATTCTTTACTCTTAAATTAGGGTGACCATATGGAAAGGAGGACAGGGCTCCTGTATCTTTATCAGTTGTATTGAAAAGGGAATTTCAGCAGGTGTCATTTTGTATATATTTTAAACAAAATTAAGGAGGAGGGCTTTCTCCGCTGTGGCACCCCGGCTGTGGAACGAGCTCCCCAGAGAGGTCCCCCTGGTGCCTACACTGTATTCTTTAATATTATTATTATTATTATTATTATTATTATTATTATTATTATTGTGCCACCTTGGCACTTTAATAAAACTTTTACTAATATTATTGTTGAAGATTACTTGGTTCCACCCTTGCCTTTGGCTATTTTTTACTCCCCCACGGGGTTTTCCTTGCTTTTGCCTCAGTCTGGGGGACATCGGCGGCGGTGGGAAATGGAGGCTGGGGACATGGGGGGGGGGTGATCGGAGGCCGGCAACATGGAGGGGCGGGAATCAGTGGCCAGGGGGGGAATGGGAGATCACGGGAGGGATTTGTGGCCAGTGGGGAACTTGGGGGCAGGGCCCCCCAGGAAACCCTATTTTTTAAAAAAACTCACAAAACTTACTTTTCCGGTGGTGCGCTCCTGCGCACGTGGCCCCTTTAACAAAGAAAATGGCAGACGCGACGGGGCTTTGTCACGTCTGACATGTAGATAGGCACAACAGCCCATGCTAATTGTAGTGCGACCTCGCCTCCCCTCGCCTGAAGCACCGATTTTCAGGTAGGTCTAGCAAGGCCCCAAGTTCAGGCTCATGTGCTAATTTCTTCCACAAGGATGATCACGAAAGCCATGTAGGGCTCCCTGGAGGATTAAAGGCAAAATATCAATGTAACAACCGCAAACAATTAAGATGTGAACTCAACCAAATCCCACCCAGTGCCATCTCTAGATGGAGGTGCTTATGGCCAGTTAATCAGGGCTTCAACAACTTCACAACCGCAGAGGAAATGCTTTTGTTAAAAATAGGATTTGTCAATGCCCGAAGAAGCCAAAGCGACTCTAAATTACTGGCCGCCAAATGTATTATTCCTTTTCATTCAGAGGCACAAGATCCTAATTCTGTATCCTTGGTAACAAAGGTTGGTCGAACAAGGCAACCCAGTCACCTGTGCTTTAATGGAAGATGACAATGGTTCACACCACAGAAAAGGTGCCGGAAGAATCACGAAAAACTAATCGTGCTTAATCTCCACTCGTCCTTTCTATATCCTCCTTCCTGACTCTTTATCGATCAGTCGGGGGAAAAACCTGAGTAAGCTTCCGCACCGCCTGTTCCTTGTACTTTACTTTAGCACAGGCAAGAAAGAAATCTAAACGCCACTCTGAAGTTTACTCGATAAGACTCCACACACACACATCATGTGGAATTCACCCTTCTCTGCAAATTGTGCAAAATATAAGAGCCCACTCAGATCCTTATTTATTTATTTATTTATTTAGAATATTTATATACCACTCCCCATTGAAAATTTCAGAGTGGTGTACAAGATAAAATGAAAAATAAACCAGAATAAAACACTTAAAACAGATTTTAAAAGAAGCAAATACAGCAATTCATGGCAGGACATTAAGGAAAGTCTTCCTGGAATAAAGATGTTTTCAGGAGGCACCGAAAGGAGTACAAGGTTGGCGCCTGCCTGACCTCCAGAGGCAGGGAGTTCCACAGGCGGGGAGCCACCACAATGGAGGCTCTTCCCCTGGTGGACTCCAATCGGAGGATGGATCTATGTGGGACCACCAGGAGCAGACCATCAGATGACCTCAGTGACCAGGCAGGTTGGTAGGGGAGAAGGCGGTCTCTCAGGTATCCTGGTCCCAAGTTGTTTAGGGCTTTGTACACAAGCACCAGAACCTTAAACCGGGCCCGGTAGCGAATAGGCAGCCAGTGCAGTTCCCTCAGCAGAGGAGTTACATGCTGGAAAGGGGCAGCTCCAGACAACAGCCGAGCTGCAGCATTCTGCACTAGCTCCAGCTTCCGGAGCAGCTTCAAGGGCAGCCCCACATAGATCCTTGACTCGGCAACCAGAGGAAATAGCACAAAGCCACCCACCCTCCAGGGGACTCGTGAGTGAGCATCGTGCAATAAAGTAGCCGTAAAATCTATTCCAAGTAGTAAAAAAAAAAAAAAAAAAGCTAGCTGAGAGCAGGACAAATGTTTCTCTCCCTTCACTTTGTTCTTTGCAGGCCTTCCTTTTCACCCACAACTTCATCTTGCCAACAGAACTTTGGTACCTTGAACAAATTCAATAACCATGACTCAATCGCCAGGCCTCGCTGCGCCCGGCTTCTGTTTCATCTCACTGATTAAAAATCCACACACGCTCTTTGATGAGTGGAGGAGAACATCGATTCCCAGCTATCCAAACTCTGGCAAAGTGGAAAGGGGGGGGGGCCTGAAAGGATGGGAGGGCTGCTCTTATCTCGCAGCCTGACGCACGCCGGTCCAGGCTTCCTTCCTAAGAGCGAGCAAACATATTTTTTTTTGTTTGTCATCTCTTTCCCCTTTGAACCACAGGAGGCATGTTTCAGAGGCAGTGCGCCGCTTTTTAACTTTTCACATTGTGATTTTTCTGATGGGGTGAGGAGCTAAGAGCAGCCAACGATGATGCTTTCATGAAAAGCATCGTTGTCTTTCGGCTAAAGATCGGATCCCTGACACCTCAGCACACGGGACGGCTTACCAACGGGAATTAGCTGTACCCGGCGTAATATACGCCATTGTAGGATATCTTAAAGTTTATTAAAATAGGTAATGGTCTTCCACGTTGATTACAGCTTGTTGATTATTCGCATCTGGTACTTCTATTTGATTAGTCCTATGGCGGTTTCGCTGTTCCTCTCATTTCCAATCGTTTTTCCCTTTCTTCAATGTTCTCTGTCTGTCTTCGTCGTCGTAAAGTTTCATTTCGGTCTCTAAGTCTATTTGATCGGTCCTCTAATGTTTCATTAGCATTTCTTCTACGGTTTCTCACAGTTGTTTCACACGGTTCAGCCATTTTTAATTCATGAAAGATGACATGGTATATGCGCCCCAGAGACTACTGCCCCTTCACCCCCACTCAGCCACCTTCATCCTCTCTCTCCCTCACACACGGGGGCACATCACCGCCCCCCTCAGCTTTCGCATATCCCTCCGCCCCGTGCTGATGCCTCTCAAGAACAGAGGATAAACCTCTCTTTTGCTAACCTTCCTTCAGAAACCGAGCTCTCTACACTGGGGATGAATCATATCGTGGGGTGGAGTTTTTTTGTTGTTTAACCTATCTATATACTGTATTTCTTCAATTCTAAGACGCACTTTTTCCCCCATATAAACATCTCTAAATACGGGGTACATCTTAGAATCACGGGTGTGCCTTAGGTTTTTTTGTTTTTTTCTGTTGGTGGTACTGAAATTAGTGTGCATCTTACAATCGAAGAAATACGGTATATAAAAGCCCAGACTGCTCCTCCAAGGCAGTTGTACCGGATTTCTTCGTTTGTAAGATGCCATCGATTGTAAGACGCACACTAATTTCAGTACCACCAACAGAAAGAAAAAAAACCAAAGGCACACCCGCGATTCTAAGACACACCCCATTTTTAGAGATGTTTATATGGGGAAAAATGTGCATCTTAGAATCGAAGAAATAGGGTAGTTTTTGCCCTCTGGCGCCATCTAGGGACATTCCTCGGAACTGCGGCCTTCTGTGAAGCCATTCTAGAATTCCTGAAGGCAAAGTGGGTGTGGCAAAGCGGTAACATACCTAAGCATTTTATATAGATAGATAGATGCCTCTTTAGACAAAAGACAGTCGACAGAGATTAGGAAACTGTACCAGCCTCAAGACCGGCTTTATGCCCAGTGGGTAGATGGGAAATAGATATTTCCCAGATGGCCCGTGGAGAGGTGGGAATGGACTGAGCTTTAGGTCCCATCCATCCCCTAGTTTTCCATTCTCCAGCTCCTTTCGATAGATGAGATTTGCATGTAGAAGGTGGGTAGGAACTGGCAAAAGGACAGAGAGCAAAAAGCCAAGAGAAACGCTGTCTCACGTTTTAAATGGATATTGTTTTTTAAAACTTTTGGTTGTTTTTAAATTTTGCATATCTGTTTTTAATGTTCATTGTTTTTAAGTTTTGTAAACTGCCCAGAGAGCTTCGGCTATGGGGCGGTATATAAATATAATAAATAAATAAATAAAAATTTGGCATTAGGCAGTACATCTTCCTGAGTGAGCATAATTTCTCCTGGTGCCTTCTTCAAAGACTGATGGTCCATTTTCTCTACCACATTACAGGTAATTGGGGAGGATTCATTGATTGATTGACTGATTACTATATGTATATGGTGTGACGTACTCTGGGTAGATCAAAACCAATTAAAACACAGCATAAAACAATAAAAAAGTTTAAAATTAAAAAACATCAGAATTTTAAACTAGGCCGATCCCTACCAATCCAGTACGGCTAGGTCAGCTTTTGCAAGGGGGAAGTGCTGTACCCCGCCTTGATCCAGAGGGAGAGGCAGGTAACAAATAAGTGTTATTATTATTATTATTATTATCATCATCATCATCATCATCATCATCATCATCATCATCATCATCTGTCCTGAATCTCCCACCCATCATCTTCATGGGATGATCCCAGCTTCAAGCATTATGAGAAAGGGAGAAACGTATCTCCCTATCCACATTCTTCACACCATGCATAATTTTGTACACCTCTATCACGTCTCCTTTGACTCACCTTTTCTCGACGCAAAAGTATCTCAGCTGTTGTAACCTTCCCTCATAGGGGAGTCGCTCCAGCCCCTTGATCATTTCAGTTGCCCTTTTCTATGTTGCTTTTGGGCATAACTCTGTCAAAAGACGGCCTACAAATACATCAATTGATGCCTTCCTTCATTACATCCAATCAAATGCCAGAGCTTGAAGCAGGAAACTTATGATGGCGGATGGTGGATCCCCAATCCCCAAATCCTCTGTCCTGATCTACCCTCTAACTCCTGTAAGTCAGTTCATTCTATGCAAAAACTTTGCATTGAATTAATCATTCCTTGAGTGAGCGTGAGTCATTATTATGTCTAAATTAGAACAAGCGTGAGCATTTACGCTCCAACGTGGAGATGTGAAGGAAGGTGTGGCATTCATGCCCGTTAGAGAATACACCCCCTTCTCTCATGGCCATATGTTTGAAGGAGGCAGTTAGCTGTGGGCTGCAGCCATTTTATTGCCTGGATCTAAGGATACTGGACATTTTGGGCCCTTGCCAGTGAGTGAAATATGCTTCACTCCTCTTCCGTGCTTAACTGTTCATCTTACCCCTTGAAGGTCGAGCAGCATCAAAGCCTTTTCCATATTGACGGATCCGATGAAGCCCATTCCAGCAGAACTGTTCCATACAATTCCAAGCTGAACAGATTGGCTTGTGCTGGCACTTACCAGCAAATGAAAATGCCTTGTGGCCACAGAAATGTTTGCAACAGGTGTGTAGGCAGGCAGGTCTCTCCAACAAGATGAGTCATACAATGGTCTTTCCAGTCATGCTGCACAACTGTCGCTTTCAGTATAAATAATATCTAGGTTAGGGATACTAGATGTACAAAACAATCCTATGCTCCCTGGATAAGCATTCCAGGAACCATAGAATATAGTGGATTTCCCCACCCAAGGCCAGTGTGATGTAGTGGCTAAAGTGTCAGACTGGGAGTCAGGAGATCTGGGTTCTAGTCCCCACTTGGCCATGGAAACCCACTGGGTGACTTTGGGCCAGTCACAGACTCTCAGCCCAACCTACCTCGCAGGGTTGTTGTTGTGAGGATAAAGTGGAGAGGAAGAGGATTATGTACGCCGCCTTGGGTTCCTTGGAGGAAAAAAGGTGGGATATATAAATGCAATAATACATAATACCTAAACACAACTATGACATTGAGAGGGGAAACCTGGGTGAGGATTCTCCCATTCCCCCACCTCTCCACCCCACTTGGCTGCTGTGGAAAGCACTGTTGGCTTCTCTTCCATGGATGCAACGGCATCTTCAGAAGAGGTCAGGATTATTTGGTATTGGTGCTGCTGGATGCACACCAATGACACCTACTGAAATTCCCTTCTCTATACAACTGAGAAAGATACAGGAGCCCTGTCCTCCTTCCCATAGGGTCACCCTACCTTATCCTGAGTCAGAACCCTTGACCCATCTAGCCCAGTATTGTCGATGCGGACTGGCAGCCATGGCTCTCCACGGTTCCAGGCAGGAATCTTTGCTCACCCTACCTGGAGGAGCCGAGGATCAAACCTGGGACTTTCTGCATGCCAAGCATGTGCTCTATCACACTGAGCTATGGCCTTTTATAGAATCATAGAATAGCAGAGTTGGAAGGGGCCTACAAGGCCATCGAGTCCAACCCCCTGCTCAATGCAGGAATCCACCTTAAAGCATACCTGACAGATGGTTCTCCAGCTGTCAGGATACATCTAGGATACATCCCTTTGAAGACACCCCTCTTCTTTACATCAGCCTTCCCCAACCTGGGGCCCTCCAGATGTTTTGGACTACAACTCCCAGAATCCCTGACCAGTGGCCATGCTGGCTGAGGCTGATGGGAGTTGAAGACCAAAAGATCGGGAAGGCAGCACATTGGGAAACCTGGTTTATAGAACAGTTCCTTCCTCTCCCTCCCTGCAAAAAGACCCAAAGGCTTCCTCACTTGTCTGTGCTGATCATTGACTTCTCTTTTTCTGCCGAATTCCTTACAAATTTCAGAAAACGGACTGTCACAAAGACGATCACGCTCCTTTCCTTGTTCTCTTTCCTCTCATTAAAGAGACGGGTGGAACGGGAGGGAGCGTCTTCTTTTTATTCCCAAGCCAACGGAAAATCAGGAAGCTTTAGGGGGGAAAGAAGCAGCTGTAGCAAAATAACGTTGAGCTTATTGGGGGCGCAGGGGAGGTGAAGCAGGGGGATAATGAACTCTGGCCCAATTTTGTTTCACTTTCTTATGTTTCCATCATGAAGCAAAGTCGAAGGACGACGTATCTCGAGAAAGCACAGTCAAGAACTCCCTACAGGGAGATCAGAAACAATGACACCAATCCACAGGATCTGAGGACTCCTGGCTGGGACCAGGAGGCAAATACACAGGCAGCTTTCCTGGCTGGGGAGCGATCATCAGTGCCGCATTGGCCTGGGAGAATACTCCAAGAAAATGGCCCACAGTACTCAGCTCGGTGTGGCATGAATCAAAGACAAGCTCCAGGTCCAATTTGAAAAGGGTAGCTTTGTGATGGGGGAATTGGTATCATCCCCCAGGGAGGGCCAAAATCCCTTAACCTGATTCAATATGGAAAGCAGCCGCTAAGCAATTGGAGAATGCGAGGAAAGAAGAAAAGTTGCATCCTTATTAAATTCATCTCCTGCCTTTTCTTCCACTAAACTCTCCTACATGGTCTTCTACCCAGGCATAGACCAGACCCAGTCCTGTTTAACAGAAGCCAGTGGTGTGATGCATCAGCTTAAAAGCCCAATGCAATATGAGGCCTTAGCTAGACTAGCCTTTATCCTGGGGTGAACCTCAGGATCATCCCTGTGCGTCCAGATGACGCACAGGGGATCCCAGGATCAGGGAAGGATCATATCTCCCTGGCCCCGGGATACAGCCCTACGCTTTGGGCCCACTTTTTCGTGGTCCTGGGCTGAGCCCGGGGCTGCGGAAGGTGTGGCCCGTTGCCGTGGCTTGAGCCGGCTCTATGCAATTACTAGCCACGCACGGGACGGAGTGCCCATCGAGGCTAGGGTGGGGGAGCGGGGAAAGTAGTTAAAATTTTTAAAAAACCTTACCTTTGCGCACAACCATTCATCCGCTCCACCTTCTTTAAAAATTTTAAAATGGCGGGTGCGACACCTCTCTTCTTGAGGTCGTCGTGCCTTACGTGTAAACATGGGCGAGAGCTCATATTATTCACAATGTGAGGTCTCTCCTCCTCCCCCAGACTTTCAGGTAGGTCTAGCTAAGGCCTTAGGCTGCATTAAAAGTTCCAGATCATAACAATTGATTGTTTCACTATAGTCTGCAGTGGTCGAACCACATCTGGGGTATTGTGTCCTGTTCTGGGTGCCACATTCTAAGAAGGGTGTATTGTGGACAAACTGGTGTGTGTTCAGAGCAGGGTGACTGTGATGGTGATAGGTGTGGAAACCAAGCCCTAGGGAGAATGGTTGACACAAAATTGGGTGGGATAGCTAATACCCTGGAAGACAGAAACGAACTTCAAAGTGGTCTTGATAGGCTGGAGTGCTGCTGGGCTGAAAACAACAGAATGAAATTTAATAGGGATAAATGCCAAGTTCTACATTTGGGAAATAGAAACCAAATGCACAGTTACAAGATGGGGGATACTTGGCTCAGCAATACTACAAATGAGAGGATCTTGGAATTGTTGTAGATCACAAGCTGAATATGAGCCAACAGTGCGATATGGCTGCAAGAAAGGCAAATGCTATTTTGGGCTACATTAATAGAAGTATAGCTTCCAAATCACGTGAGGTACTGGTTCCACTCTATTCGGCCCTGGTTAGGCCTCATCTAGAGTATTGCATCCAGTTCTGGGCTCCACAATTCAAGAAGGACACAGACAAGCTGGAGCGTGTTCAGAGGAGGGCAACCAGGACGATCAGGGGTCGGGAAACAAAGCCCTATGAAGAGAGACTGAAAGAACTGGGCATGTTTAGCCTGGAGAAGAGAAGTTTGAGGGGAGACAGGATAGCACTCTTCAAATACTTGAAAGGTTGTCACACAGGGGAGAGCCAGGATCTCTTCTCGATCCTCCCAGAGTGCAGGGCACGGAATAACGGGCTCAAGTTAAAGGAAGCCAGATTCCAGCTGGACATCAGGAAAAACTTCCTGACTGTAAGAGCAGTACGACAATGGAATCAGTTGCCTGGTGAGGTTGTGGGCTCTCCCACACTAGAGGCCTTCAAGAGGCAGCTGGACAACCATCTGTCAGGGATGCTTTAGGGTGGATTCCTGCATTGAGCAGGGGGTTGGACTCAATGGCCTTGTAGGCCCCTTCCAACTCTGCTATTCTATGATTCTATGATTCTAAGAGCTGGATACGTTGAGCCGGAAGAAATGAAGGTTAAGAGGCGACATTATAGCAGTCTGCAAATGTTTGAAGCGCTGGGCTGGGTGTTTAGAGGATGGAGCAGAGTTGTTTTCTGTTGCTCAAGAGGGCAGGTTAGAAATGGAAAGGAAGCCAATTTCAGACAAACATTGGGAGAAACTTCTTAATAGCAAGAGCTGCTCAATAGCAGAACAGAGTGCCTCAGGGGGGAATGCGCTCTCCTTTGTCAGGGATGGTGCGATTGCATCCTCCACTGTAGATCCTGCATTATCAGTGGGTTGGACCGGATGATCTCCCAAATCCATTGGAACATGAGAGGAGCCCTGCTGGATCAGACCAAAGCTATGGCTAGACCTAAAGGGTCTAGGACAACGGAGGATCTCACAATTTCCCACTTGTCTACACGCAGTGTGTGACATCCTAGGAGGATGCCGCGCCCCAGGATATCGGCTGGTCTAGCTATGCCCCAAGAGTCCATCTACTCCAGTATTGTGTTCACACAGTGGCCAAACATCTGTCAACGGGAAACCCACAAGCAGGATGTGAGTGCAAAAGCACCCTCCCACCCATGTTCCCCATCAACTGGTCTACCTAGGCATTCTTCCTCCAATACTGGGGGTAGCACATAGCCATCAGGACTAATAATATCCATTAATAGCCTTCTCCTCCAGGAATTTATCTAACCCCTTTTTAAATCCATGCAAATTGGTGGACATCAGTGGGAAGGCGTATTCGAAGCTCAGCTCCCGCGTACATTTCTAGCCACAGCTAACGGACAGCCGTCTTCCCATTCGCGTGCATCACTCATTCTGAAATGACGTCAGACCAGGGGCAATTTACAGCGCAGAGACTTTTTCAGCACAAAGAGACTCGCCATGCCCTGTTACCGTTAATGATGCTGAACAGCCCTAACCGTTTGTAAAACTGCTGTTCCGTTTGTGAAGGCGAAGCCTCATTTAAAGAATATGCAGTGTAACTAATTGTCCCGGCCGCTTGATGAGGGTCACGTAACAGGTCACACGTAAACACATTCCACCATCATACCTTCCCCTGTTGGGACTCGGCGTCGATTGCAGGGTTGATGTTGTAAACCACGGCACGTTTACTCGGGAATACGTACGCCCTATTAAAGTAAGCAGGCTTTGCATCTGAGCAAAAATGCTCAGGGGGCAGATCAATTCACAGCTAGCTTTTCGGTGTGAGGAACAAGAAAGTCCAGGCTGATTTTCCTTTGAAGAAGGGAGTATTACAGAATATGTTTTGTAATAGCAGTTGATTGCCAATATATCAGGAGTGCATCACCGTTTCAGGGCTGAGGGTTACACCGGGCAGCATGAGGGAACTGCTCATGTGTGTCACATGCATGCAGACAGGGACTTGCTCACGCACAAACGCATGCACGCAGATCTGTGCGCACACAACCCACACATGCCGGAGGATTCCCTTGCTGTGCTATCACCAGCAAAGGAATCCCTGGGATTTCTCTTGGTAGCGCTAATGGTAGTGCCAGCAAGGTCAACCCTTCCCTTCACTCAAGTTGACTTCCCATCAGAGGTGGGAAATAAGTAGGGTGACCATATGGAAAGGAGGACCGGGCTCCTGTATCTTTCACAGTTGAATAGGAAATGACAATATGTCATTTGTAGGCATGCAGCGCTTGGTGAAATTCCCTCTTCATCACAACACTTAAAGCTGCAGTGGCCCTGCCCTCTTGACCAGGTACAAAAAAGGGCAGGGCTCCCGGAGCTTTAACTGTTGTGATGAAGAGGGAATTTCACCAGGTGCTGCATGCATACAAATGACACCTGCTGAAATTCCCTTTTCGATACAACTGTTAAAGATACAGGAGACCAGTCCTCTTTTCCATATGGTCACCCTAAAGTAAGGGAAGGGATTCCCTTGGTAGTCCCAGCAAGGGGAACCCAGAAAGTGCCACTATGGCAGCAGATGCAGGGGGGTCTGGTAGGGATGCTAGAGAACTCCGAGATGGCTTAAAATAAGTTTGGGTGGCAGCCTTCTCTGTGAAGTACCTTCCTGCCTTGGATTGACTCCGCCCACCCAGATTGGCCATTGGATCCTCCTTAGGGAGACCATATGAAAAGGAGACAGGGCTCATGTATCTTTAACAGTTGACTAGAAAAGGGGATTTCAGCAAGTGTCCTTTGCATGCATGCAGCACCTGGTGAAATTCCCTCCTCATCACAACAGTCAAAGCTGCAGGAGCCCTGCCCTTTTTTCTATCTGGTCACTCTAGCGATACGCCTGCAGCTTGAACTGTTGTGACGAGAACTGTTGTGTTCTTATTGAGGGGATAGGGATCAACACAGTGGAGAGTTCTTTTAGAGTTTGAGCTGGTTCTGATGGAAACCCAGAATGGAGGTACAGCCTCACTGAAATCGGAACCACCAGCCGAGACTGATCTGAGGAATACTGTATATTGCTCAGTCAGACTTTCCAATGTATTCTCTGCCTAAAGGATCGGGTCCGTAGTTTGGGGGTGCTCTTGGATCCAGAACTGTCACTTGAGGCACAGGTGAACTCAGTGGCAAAGAGCACCTTTTATCAGCTTAGGTTGATATACCAACTACGCCCTTATCTGGACAGAGATCGCCTAGCTACAGTTATCCATGCTCTGATAACCTCTCGTTTGGATTACTGCAATGCGTTATACGTGGGGCTGCCTTTGAAAACGGTCCGGAAGCTTCAGCTGGTACAAAACAGGGCAGCCCGTTTACTAACAAGGACTGGCCGGCGAGATCACATTACGCCAGTCCTTTTACAACTTCATTGGCTGCCAGTCCAGGTCCAGGCCCAATTCAAAGTGCTGGTATTGACATTCAAAGCCCTAAACGGTTTGGGGCCAGGTTATTTGAAGGAACGCCTCCTCCCATATGTACCTGCCCGGTCCTTAAGATCACCTACAGGGGCCCTTCTCCGTGAGCCCCTGCCAAAGGAGGTGAGGCAGGTGGCTACTAGGAGGAGGGCTTCCTCCGCTGTGGCACCCCAGCTATGGATGAGCTCCCCAGAGAGGTCCGTCTGGCGCCTACACTGTGCTCCTTTCATCGTCAGCTGAAGACCTTTTTATTCTCTCAGTATTTTAACACTTAATTTTAACATAAATTTAAATTTTACTGTTCTAACCTGTATTTTAATCTTATATCAATTTTGCTGCGTGGTTTTTATCCTGGTTGTGCTTTTTATACTGTATTTTGTATTTGTGCTTTTAACCTGTTAGTTGTTTTATTATGGTTTTAATTTTTGTGAACCGCCCAGAGAGCTTCGGCTATTGGGCAGTATAAAAATGTAATAAATAAATAAATAAATAAATAAATAAATATTTGGCAGGAACCCAGTTCCCTCCAGTCATTTAGAACTGGAACTGCAATTACCATTTTTCACCGTGGTTGGGGCTAATGGAAGTTGAAGTCAAAAAACATCTCGGGGAAGAGTCATTTGGGAAAGACAGAACTAGCTTCTATCGTGAGCAAACTGGAATATCTGACTATTAAAAAACAACAGCTCTTCAGGCAGTAGCTAAAATTACAATTTTGTTTTATTGGACGGCGACGACTCCTTCATCCTTCGAAGAATGGATTTATAGGATATATAAGACCTTCCTATTCCAATCAAACTGGCATATTCTTTATGGTTTTACAGGGTAAGATAATAGAAAACCACTTTATGCAGCATTGGTCATTAGTGGTCGTGGCTTGGAACAATAAAGTTTCATGAGAATGTCAGCCCCTGCGTTTTATTTATTTTCTCTTTTAACAGGAATTGAGAAAACGGCAATACGTGTCTGTTTATTGTTGCCATTATTATTTACTGCATATTGAGAAGATGTCAAAACTCTTACAATAGAAGAACCACCTACTGCCTTCTATTCTTAAAAAAAAATGAAAATAAAGTATCAATAGCTAGATAAAGCAGAAGGCAGAAAACTCAGGCGCTATGTAGCTTTCCCAGACAGGTCGGGTGACAATTACCAAAGAATCTGGTACCGCCTGGTATGCCTTGCTATCAGTTGTCAAGAACAGAGGTCTTCAACATTTTGAGCATTTGGACTGGCACCTTAGAAGCCATGAATACCTAAGTCTCTGTGAAGGGAAAGGGAAAGGAAAGGAACCTCTCGTGCAAGCACTGAGTCATTACTGACTCTTGGAGGGATGCCAGCTTTTGCTGAAGTTTTCTTGGCAGGCCTTACAGCGGGGTGGTTTGCCGTTGCCTTCCCCGGCCGTTATTACCTTTCCCCCAGCTAACTGGGTACTCATTTTACCGACCTTGGGAGGATGGAAGGCTGAGTCGACCCGAGCCGGCTGCCTGAAACCAGCTTCCGCTGGGATCGAACTCAGGCCGTGGGGAGAGTTTCGGCTGCAGAAACTGCTGCTTTACCGCTCTGCACCACACAAGGCTCTGTGAACAGCTGTGAAAATGCTGAAGAATTCAAAAACGAATGCCTTGTACCTAAAGACGTAAACTGTCCATTTTCTTGTGATTTAAGAATGGAAACGGAGAATAAAACTTCATGCAGTGTTAATTATGTAGCATGTAACTGAGCTTTATGATTTTCTTTATTTTCTTTAATTTTCTTTATTTTAGATTCAAAGTGCTGGTATTAACATTTAAAGCCCTAAACGGCTTGGGGCCAGGCTATCTGAAGGAACGCCTCCTCCCATATCCTCAGGGGTCCTTCTCCACGAGCCCCTGCCAAAGGAAGTGGGGCAGGTGGCTACCAGGAGGAGGGCCTTCTCTGCTGTGGCACCCCGGCTGTGGAATGAGCTCCCTACACTCTATGTAATCAACACAATGTGCAGATTGACTTTGGCAGTAGCCAGCCTCCTAATCAACAGGAGGAGGTGTTTGACAGGCCCAACACACCCGGAGGCATTGGGGATGGGACTAGCTTGTCCATCTCACACCCTTCTACACAGGTTTAACCTCACACGTGTGGGCTTGCATAAGAACATAAGATCAAACCATCTAGTCCAGCACTCTGTTCACACAGTGGCCAACCAGATGTCAACCAGGGACCCACAAGCAGGGCAAGGTGCAACAGAACCCTCCCACTGTCATGTCTAACCCTACTGCCCTTGTTTTGGGAGAAGATGTTTCAGGTAATCAATCAGAATCAGATTCAGAACTAGAAGACGCAGCGCCAGACGCCAGCCAGCCTGTACCAGTGGGGGAGGAAGCTCTCTCACGGGTGATTCCCCAGCTTGGAGTCAGCCCTCTCCAGAGCTTATCTCCTCAAGGCTAAATCCTACACACTCAGTGGGAAGTGAGGTTTGTTCCAGAGGTGAGCGTCCCGACAAGCTAGCTGATGCTAGGGTCTGCCAAAAGCTCAAACGCACAGGGCGGAAGGAAGGCGTGAGAAAGTCAGTTCAATTACGCCAGAACCTGCCTCCACACCAAGCTATCTCAAGTTACGGGCATTTGGAAAGTGGCTTCCTGTTCTTCTTGAGCGGACAATTGTCTTGCTTAGTTTGCATAGTTTTGCCTAAGGGGACGTTTCCAAGAGGTTAGACTCTCTTCAGGTAGAAGAGGCGTTTGTTGCTTAATAAAAGCTTTGTGGTTACTTAGCAGGCCTCATAATTTGCCTCCCATCGAAAGCAGGAGTTTGCTGAGAAACGCGACACCCACCCATGTTCCCCTGCATCTAGAATGAGAAGACAGCTGGGGGAAAGTGCATTTGATCAGGATTGCCCCATGTTCCTCACAACCATTCTCCAGATTCAAATCTGTCCAGAAATTGGTACAGGCTCTTTGAATGGGTTTGTTTGTTTGTTTGTTTGTTTGTTTGTTTTCCGGTTCAAGTGTTTCGATGTTGTCCCGTCTTTGGGCTTAAGGCAAGTAAAGCTCTTCTAATTCTTTTCCACCGTGCAGAAATCAAAAGCCATCCAAGTTAACTGTCTCTTCTAAGTTCTCCTGGGATCTTTCCCTCCAAGAGCAAACTCCGGTGGTGAAGGATTCTGCAAAAGTTTCAATGGACGAAATGGTGTATATATCTATTTAGAAAGAAAGAAGGAAAGAAAGAAAGAAAGAAAGAAAGAAAGAAAGAAAGAAAGAAAGAAGCGTTTGTTCTCAAATGCAAAATTCCAGCATGGAAAAATTGAGCAAAAAAGACATCTGGCAAAACAAACAAGCAAATGAAAAATCCAATTAAGGCTGCCAAGTGGAAGATGTAGCTCATCATACATAATTAACATGCCTGTATCCTTTAAGGATAATAGTACCAGAAGGGAACCCAAAAAAAGCACCTCTTGGCCCTGGAGAATTTTTAACCCAGTCCAAAGCTCTGTGGAATTGTAACGCTCACACTGAGCTCTGAAATGGGAGTGAGTGGGGAGGGGACACTTGTTTCAATGTCAGGGAATGCTCCAGACTGTCACGCCCACATTCCACCATGTCGGTAGGGACATGGACTAGAGAAGAAGGGGTGGGCAGAGGGTAGGTCTGCAGATATTTTGTACTTCCGTTCCCAGAAGCCTCTGCCTGCATGACCAATGGTCAGGAATGCTGGGAGTTGAAGTCCCAAAATCTGGAGATCTACTTTCTGCCCATCCTGTCACATTGTAGGCCATAAGCGGGCATGGAGGAGGGTAATCCACCCATGAAATTGATCTTAAGAACCTGGCAGCAGGGCCTAGTTGCCTTATGTAGCACCACCGAGAATGCTGACTGGTGGAGGGACTTTTTGTCCTGAGTGTTGTTTCTCCACAGCGCCCCCACCCTGACAGTGGTGGGAAGGGAAACTGCAGCCAGGCAACCCAAAAGGGGTCAGGTGACTCAGGGAGCCAATTGGGACTTTGGTGGCCTTATATAAGGACTCTCTTGAGGCCTGGCTCCTCAGTCTGAGGAACTTGGACATGAGGGGATATGCTAAACAGACTCAGTTCGTCTGCTCTGGAAGCTGGCCACCAGCAATGGTTAAAAGCAGGATTTTTGCCTCTGGTGTTGCTGGGCCCTGACAAAGAGCCAGTGACCCTGTTTAGATGACACGCTCAGCATTTTGAGCTAAACGTTATGCGGAAAAGGGCAGAAATGGGCAATTAAAGTGATTAAGGGGCTGGAGCATTTCCCCTACGAGGGAAGGTTACAACACCTGGGATTGTTTAGCTTGGGTTGTGGGAAAGAGGCTAAGAGGAGACATGACAGAGGGGTACAAAATGATGCATGGTGTGGAGAATGTGGATAGGGACACATTTTTCTCCCTCTCTCAAAATACGAGAACCCAATGGGGTCACCCCATGAAGTGGATTGGTGGGAAATTCAGGACAGAGAAAAGGAAGGACTTCTTCACACAGTGCATAGTTAAATTATGGAATTCACCACTCCAAGATGTAGCAATGGCCACCAATTTGGATGGCTTTAAAAAGGGCTTGGATAAATTCCTTTAGGAGAAGGCTATCAATGGCTTCTAGCCCTGATGGTTATGTGCTACCTCCAGTATCTGAGGCAGTAAGCCAGTGTGCACCAGTTGCTGAGGAACATGGGTCGGAGGGCACTGTTGCATTATGTCCTGCTTTGTTAGTCCCTGGTCGACAGCTGTTTGGCCACTGTGTGACCAGTGTGCCAGACTAGATGGACCCTAGGTCTGATCCAGCATGGCTCTTATGTTTGGGGGGGGGCTCCCCCCATGGAAGTCTCCAGGAGATGAGGGGAGACATGATAGCACTCTTCAAATACTTAAAAGGTTGTCACACAGAGGAGGGCCAGGATCTCTTCTCGATCCTCCCAGAGTGCAGGACACAGAATAATGGGCTCAAGTTAAAGGAAGCCAGATTCCAGCTGGACATCAGGAAAAACTTCCTGACTGTTAGAGCAGTATGACAATGGAATCAGTTACCTAGGGTGGTGGTGGGCTCTCCCACACTAGAGGCCTTCAAGAGGCAGCTGGACAACCATCTGTCAGGGATGCTTTAGGGTGGATTCCTGCATTGAGCAGGGGGTTGGACTCGATGGCCTCTTGGCCCCTTCCAACTCTGCTATTCTATGATTCTATGATTCTAATAAGAACATGAAGGCAGCTAAACCACGACGTCTTTCTATCCTATCTCAACGCCTTCCTAAAGAAGAAGAGAGAATGGAGGTGGCTAAATTATTACATCTCTCTCTCTCTTCTGCATAAAGGGTGTTTCCCCCCCACACTATTGCAATTTCCTTTCACAGATGCAAATATTTGGTTTCTATTATCATCGTTTCATCTGGGTGCTCTCTAGTGTCGTAAAAATAGATGCCGGCGAGGTTTCTCCGTTTATGAGTACATCTTGATTAATTTGTGTTCTGAAAGCTTTAAATCAAATCTCTCTCTGTCTCTGTCTCTGTCTCTCTCTCTCTCTTTCTTTTTAAAGGCCAGACCTAGATAAAGCATTGTAATCCATTCCTGGGCTGAATTCCAATGAAATTAGAAGAGGGTGGGAGGCTTCGATGGAGAGAGAAACCACGCATCAAAGCAAACAGCGGCAGTAGCACCAATTACTCATTAGGATTCAAGGGGCGTCAACAATGTGCTGGCAGCCATTTGCATCTGAGGCAAACACTTCAGCAATTGTCCTCAGTTCATTTCTCTTTATGGATATTCACGCTCGCTTCAGGCCACATTGTTGCAAGGCCTCCGAGGGCCCAATTGATCACGCCTGCAGCAGATCCACATGTCGGGAACGGACTGAGTCACTGCTGAGTTCCTGCAAGGTGGCGGGAGGGAGATTGGAAACGCAATAGTGAGCCGCTGGGAGGTGGGAGGCGCGGGGCCGTGGGCAGCAGGAAAGTCTGGACCCAAAGTGAAGACCCTCATCCCTCAGGCCAACTCCAAAGTCTGATGTACAACCCTTTATAGTCCTGCCAGCTCAGGGAGATCCCTTCCAAGGTCGGGGCAGGACGAGCCTCTCCATTTCCTGGCTCCACTTCATCATGCAAGGAATTCTCTGATGAAGATCCCTGCTCCCGGGATCCCCTGTGCGTCATGTGGACACACAGGGATGATCCCGGGACAATCCCAGGATATAGGCCTGGTCTAGCCCTGGCCTGAGACCATCTAATCAGATACAAATTCTAGGGCGGGATAACAGGTCAATTTCCAGCCAAGGTGAAGAACGTTCAAATGTTGCTACTGGGCCTTCTTGAGAACATAAGAAGAGCTGTAGTAAATCAGAGCAAAGGCCCACACTGACAACCCTCCTTTAAAGCTAAGAGCAGTATCCCAGGCTATTGTGACACCGTACTAGGCTTGGTGCAAGTTCCCAATTTTCGTCTCTGCAACAGAAAATAGGACAAGCCATCACAGTGCATTGCCGTCTTATGGACCTGGGGAAGCGCTGGGACTTTTGATCTCTATTTCTTACCATTGCTACCATGACACTTTGAAGGGTGGGGAGAAAGAATGTAAAAGCGTTGAGTCCCAGAGCTCCAATTTAGAAGAATGTGTGGAGAGCCGTTTGGAAGATGGGGGCGTGGAGAGAGAATGCGGTGATGAGTCTGTCTGATTATCACAGAATCAAATGATGGATGACATTGTCACGCCTCTGAAATGGGGATGTCAACACAACTTTAAAGCGCACGCCTGTTCATTAAAGTGCAGCACCTGCAGAGCAAAGCAGACGAAAAGGCACCTGAGGGCCTTATTCCGCAGGTGTGCTGGGACATGCGTGAAAAAGGGAGAGCCAGCATAATGCAGGACTACAAGAACCTTCCCCAACCTGGTGCCCTCCAGAGGCTTTGAACTGCAATTCCCAGCATCCTTTGCCATTAGCCATTCTAACTGGGGCTGATGGAGTTGTACTCCAAAACATCTGGAGAGCACCTAGTTGGGCTAGAGTGTTGGATGTTGACATCATAGGGTCAGGGTTCAAATTATTACTGTTGTTATTAATAATATTTCGGATGATGATTAATTCTGATTATTATTATTAACCAGGTGCCCTGCAGAAGTTTTAGAGTATAACGCCCATGCTCCTGAAGGTTCCACATGGATCTATGGCTCGATTGGAGTCCACCAGGAGAAGAGCCTTCAGTGTGGTGGCCCCTTCCTATGGAATTGCCTGACTGTTAAAAACTTTCTGACTGTTAGAGCAGTATGACAATGGAACCAGTGACCTAGGGAGGTGGTGGGCTCTCCCACACTAGAGGCCTTCAAGAGGCAGCTGGACAACCACCTGCCAGGGATGCTTTGAGGTGGATTCCTGCATTATTATTATTATTATTTATTTATATAGCACCATCAATGTACATGGTGCTGTACAGAGTAAAACAGTAAATAGCAAGACCCTGCCGCATAGGCTTACATTGAGCAGGGGGTTGGACTCGATGGCCTTATAGTCCCCTTCCAACTCTACTATTCTATGATTCTACG
Source organism: Elgaria multicarinata webbii (assembly GCF_023053635.1). NCBI lineage: Eukaryota > Metazoa > Chordata > Lepidosauria > Squamata > Anguidae > Elgaria > Elgaria multicarinata. Next base: position 20,265,631 of record NC_086187.1, on the reverse strand, counting down.
AATTCTCTGCCTTTGGAGGTTTACAAAAGTACACACACACACAGGGAAAAACATAATGTGGACTAGCTTTCGATGGTGGTAGTGGAGAGATAGAAAACTGGTGAGGTTCAAGAGTGGAACAGGCTGTCCAGAATCCTGAGCAACAGCAGTCGGCCGCACTGCAACATTTTTTTGCAGCTCCACTTGTAATTTCCCCCCCTTTTCCAGGGAAAGAGGACTTTTCAATGGGGAAATTACAAATGTGTTTCTTGCTCACAAGCAGTGCCAACTCCAGGCTTTAAGGCCCCTTGGGTGAGACACCCTGAATGCCCCCCTCCCTCAACGAGTTCACCTTCCTCATTGGCTGCTGTTGCTCCTCATCCTTTGTTCTCATCTTTGCTACCACTTGCTGCTTGAGAGGCAGAAAGTCAGTAAGTAAGGAGGTCGCAGCCTCTCCTAATCCTCCTTCTCGACACCATGGTCTGTCTGTCTGGGCCAGAGATGGAGGCAGATGAACCAGGAAGTTGCAGTGGTGAAAGAGGAGGACAATCGAGTCCGGAGGACTCTTGCCAGTGGGCCCCTGCTTGGGTGTGGACCCTTGACAGGTGCCCAATCATGCCGACCCATGGCGCCGGCCCAACTCACAAATAAACTGTAGGCTAGAGGGACAGGCAGAGATAGGAACGCCGTGCTTGGAGCAAGTGATGGGAAAGCATAAGCTGGACAGCTTTGGAGAGGTATCGCATGCCGTATAACAAAGTTAAATGACGTCATCTGATCCTCCCTTTGTGATCTGCCACGCTGCGCTATCGTTTTCCGAAGCCTCCTCTTGAGAAGACGAGGGTTGGTTTGTGGCAAGCCCTCCCCGTCCCCCTCCATTTGTTATCACCCCTTAATTAAGACCCGACCACGTATGGGAACACGAGGTATGGAAACCTCGCTGGATGTGATTTTAATTATGACTCTGGCTTTGTTTCTTTTTGAATATAATACAAGCATCCATCTAATCAATTCTAAATGAGAGGCCTGCTGAAGTTGGGGGTGTTGATTTTAGCATTCTCAGACTCACCGGCAAGGTGATGTTTATTGGGTGTAGGTGTGTGTGTGTGTGTGTTTCTCTTCCTACCCCCCCTTTCAGGAAAAGGAAGCACCCCGGCTTAAGAAGCAAGGGAGAAGGGGAGGGGGCGGTAGCTCAGTGGCAGAGCTCCAGAAGGTCCCAGGTTCGATCCCTGGATTCTCCATGTTGTACTAGGAAAGAATCCTACCGGAAAAACTGGGGAGTTGCTTCCAGCCAGTCAGGGCTGGCCTTTTTTTTATTTATTTACTGCCCAATAGTGGTATAGCGGTATACAGTATCCCCCAATGCCCCTGAAGGCTGCAGGCTAACTTAGAAGCACAGAACATTGGGGGATACTGTCCCATTATCAGCATCAGACAGATCCATCTGCCAGGCTTTTGTACATGGAATGGGAGGAGCCGCCATCTTGTCTTCCGCCCAAGGTAGCAAAAGGTCTTGGGCCGTCAGTGTTGACGATATTGAGCTAGACGGACCAAGGGCCTGACTCAGTGTGAGGCCATCTCCTTCAGAAGCCAAGCTAGCCAAATCAAAATGCTTAATAACATAAGAAGAGCCCTGCTGGATCAGGCCAAGGGCCCACCTAGTCCAGCACTCCGTTCACACATCGGCCAACCAGCTGTCGACCAGGAACCCACAAGCAGGACATGGGTTCCATCTTATGAATGGATCCATTTATTGACATGGGTAATTTTGAATGGCAGAGGCCTACCTGTCACAGCATATGCTGTACGTGGCCTAAGAATAGCCATTTCCCCCATTATTAGCAGAGCTGAGCAGTTGTGAATGGGCGGATGATTGACACAAGGAGGAAGCAGCAACGTTTGCAGGCACGGCAGAAACTGAGCTCCTCGAGGCTTTGCAATTATGCTTTTATTTTAAAAGTTATCGCCTGCATTCCGAGACCATTCTAAGCTCTTGCAGCAGCAGCAGCTAACAGCGCATAAACACTTGACTGCATGAAATCGACCTAAAACAAGCCAATGCACAAAATCGTCAGCAAGACACTGGGCTGACAGTTCCTTGGTTATGTGGATTGCTGTCTGTAAACTAATAGCCTGTGATGGTTGGTTGATGCGGCAAGTAGTTAGGAGGTGGTCCCTAGTGGCTAGGAATCTCTTGGTGTTTTAGGTGCCCATCGAAGCTTGGAGAATGCAAGGCCCATTGGAGCTGAGAGAGTCGGGCAGGCAGTGCCGTGTTCCTCATGACCTCCTGCCTCAGGGATCCTCAGGGGTCCTTCTCCGCGAGCCCCTGCCAAAGGAAATGAGGCAGGTGGCTACCAGGAGGAGGGCCTTCTCTGCTGTGGCACCCCGGTTGTGGAATGAGCTCACCTACGGAGGTTCCTTAGGGAGCTCATTCACTTAGGGAATGAGCTCCCTAAGGAGGACACCTACATTATATGCTTTTAGATGCCACGTGAAGACCTTTTTATTCTCCCAGCATTTTAACAGTCTATAAATAAATTTTAATTTAGTGTTTTAAATTTGTAATTTTGCATTGCTGCTGTTTTTATCTGGTTGAGCTTTTACATTGTATTTTATAGTATGGTTTTATACTGTTGTTTTATACTTTGAATGTTTTTAATTTTTGTGAAGCGCCCAGAGAGCTCCGGCTATTGGGCGTTATAGAAATGCAATAAATAAATAAATAAATAAATAAAACCCTGAAACCTACAGATTTCTGACCGCAAATTGCATTCAGATCTGCAAAACGTGAATTGGGTAAATCCGGTAAAGCAAAACCCCTCAACCGAGCAAATTTCTCCCATATTCCTAATGTAACGTGAGTGTGGGAGGAGGAGAGGGTTTGATTTCTTTCTTTCTTTCTTTCTTTCTTTCTTTCTTTCTTTCTTTCTTTCTGGATCTATATGATTCTGCTGTTGTATAGCAGCCCCAGGCCTTTGCCAAACTACGGAGGCATCATCTGTTCAGGAGAACTGGGATTCTTTTGATGGAAAGCTGAAGAGCTCTTCAGGGGAATTAATGAAGAATTTATTAGACAGAAAAATAGATCTGTTGAGCGATCACGCCTCAACGGCAGGGGGATCGTTAATTAGCTTGTGTTCTGACTTCTCTGGGAGAATCAAGTTAAAGAAATGTATGGAGGCGAGAGACACGAGCAAGCTAATTGGAGGGGAGAAGTCGTCAACGGCATAATGAGAGGGCAACCCACCTTAATGATCATCTGGCCAGAAGGAACGTGGCTTCTTTTGAAGAGGATGGTGGTCCTTTAGGAAATGGAGAAAGGGCTTGGAGGAACGTTGGGGAAAGATACGGGATAAAGTCAGACCTTTTCAGAGAGGCGCTCCCTTCCCTCTCATAATATTTTTATCACCACTCGATTCCCTGCGGAATGGTAGTTATCGCGCGAAAAAGAGAATGCGGGTCCATAGGCTGTGGGTGTGTGATTCCCCCCCCCTCCCTTTGCATGTTTTGTGCCTCAGTTTTCTTTTTCTGTGGAATGGGTTGATTATTATTATTATTATTATTATTATTATTATTATTATTATTATTTATTACACTTATATACCGCCCCACAGCCGAAGCTCTCTGGGTGGTTTACAAAAGTTTAAAACAGTGAATATTAAAAAGAAATATACAAAATTTAAAAACAATAAAAAGCATGAAATACAAACGAAAACAGACAATAGTCATTTTAAAAAACTATTCTGGGGTCAGTTAAGAAACTCAGCATATGTTGTTAAATGCTGTTAAATGCCTGGGAGAAGAGAACGGTCTTGACCTGGCGCCGAAAAGATAACAATGTTGGCACCAGGTGAGCCTCGTCAGGGAGATTATTCCATAATTGAGGAGCCACCACTGAAAAGGCCCTCTCCCTTGTTGCCATCCTCCGAGCTTCCCTCGGAGTAGGCACTCGGAGGAGGACCTTAGAGGTTGAGCATAGTGTACGGGTGGGTTCATGTCGGGAGAGGCGTTCCGTCAGGTATTGTGGTCCCAAGCCGTGTAAGGCTTTATAGGTTAAAACCAGGACTATGAATTGAGCTCAGAAACATAAAGGCAGCCAATGCAAGCGGGCCAGAGTTGGTTTTATATGCTCGAACCTTCTGGTTCCAATTATCAATCTGGCTGCTTCATTTTGCACAAGCTGCAGCTTCCAAACCACCTTCAAAGGCAGCCCCATGTAGAGCACATTGCAGTAATCTAATTTGGAGGTTACCAGAGCATAGACAATTGAAGCTAGGTTATCCCTGTCCAGATACGGGCGTAGCTGGGCCACCAACCGAAGCTGGTAGAAGGCACTCCATGCCACTGAGACCACCTGGGCCTCAAGTGACAGAGATGGTTCTAGGGGAACCCCCAAGCTACGAGCCTGCTCCTTCAGGAGGAGTGCAACCCCATCCAGAACAGGCTATTGGGGATTCCAACACCTTTCATGACCCCCTTGGTGCTGCCTTTGCTGGCCTGGCCTCCATCCCACCAGTTAGACTGGCCAGTGGCCTCCATTGCCTGTTGATGACCTCAGCAGGCAGGTGCAGGAGAAGGCCATCATCCAAGTAGCTTTATTATATATATATATATATATATATATATATATATATATATATATTATTTTGTTTGGGAAATCGATGTTTTACCTACTTCCATGAAGTGCCCACCTTCCCTTCAACGGATAAGACGTGTGTGCCTGTGCCTGTGCACATTTTGCATGTCACCCCTGACATTTCCTTTGGAATGATAAATGCACCTATCCACTCTTTTTATAAATATTTGCTCTTAGCTATGGCTGCCTTTAGACCTCTTGTTCCATCTGAAGTCCCTCTGGACAAGTTTGAAGACGAGACTCCCTTTTTGCCCAATTACACTCAAGCAAAGTCACTCAGAACACAGTCTAGGTTGACCTTCAACACTTGTAACAAAACCTCTTGAGCTACTTAAAGCGCATCTCAAACAGACAGCAAGAAAGGAAGTGAACAGGCAATATGTCGGCTTTTGAGAGCAGAGGCCTTGACAAGACTCTGTGTGCGTTTGTGCATGCGCGCAAAAGAAAGAAACTGTTATTTTTCAGCCTTTAGCTTCAAACGGTTACTAACAGGGGCTGACCGACAAGACCACCTCACGCCAGTCCTCGTCCAGCTTCATTGGCTGCCAGTCCGGGCCCGATTCAAAGTGCTGGTATTAACATTCAAAGCCCTAAACGGCTTGGGGCCAGGCTATCTGAAGGAACGCCTCCTCCCATATGTACCTGTCCGGACCCTAAGGTCATCCTCAGGGGTCCTTCTCCATGATCCCCTGCCAAAGGAAGTGAGGCAGGTGGCTACCAGGAGGACATCAGGAAAAACTTCCTGACTGTTAGAGCAGTACGACAATGGTATCAGTTACCTAGGGAGGTTGTGGTCTCTCCCACACTAGAGGCCTTCAAGAGGCAGCTGGACAAGCATCTGTCAGGGATGCTTTAGGGTGGATTCCTGCATTGAGCAGGGGGTTGGACTCGATGGCCTTGTAGGCCCCTTCCAACTCTGCTATTCTATGATTCTATGAGGGCCTTCTCTGCTGTGCTACCCCGGCTGTGGAATGAGCTTCCTAAGGAGGTTCGCTTGGCACCTACACTATATTCTA